>NC_137272.1:44674347-45054347 GCF_053477335.1 Acartia tonsa
TACATTTTTCATTTTTTTGTCGAAATAACCGGGTATTTAGAAAAAAACGGGTTTTAATGCCAGCAGAAACCGCTCAAAACGGGTCTCAATGCCCGTTAGGCATTTATGGCCATGCCGAACCCATTTTTTTTGCAACTTTCCTGTGCACGCCACTAGAGCAAAACAAAATAATTGGAATTTTGTTTTGACCATTATAAAGCTTCCCTGATATTTTCAGCTCGATCGGCTCATAAAAGTGGCGCTCGGCACTAATAGGTTAAGATAGATCTTTATTACCTAATTACTACGTTATAAAAAAACAAATTGGCAATTTTATATTTCAAAATAAATTCCTTAACAGTAACTAAATTGTTTAAATTGTTATATGACAAGTTAAATACCCCTACAAACATTTTAAGAAACAAAAACGTTCAGATTTTCCTTGTTTTTTCCTTTTTCCCTCCCAAAATACCATAAAATCAATGCATTATTTCTAGATATTTTTGTTAATAGGACGTTTTTGGTTGATCAATGTAGTGAAATGTGCTTAGAAAATGTTACGATTTGATAATCAGATGAGAAATTTTTACGTTCACACTCCCTTTAAGTGAAAGCTTTTCATTACATTAAGTCTTAAGTATGTGTTATAAAATATAACATAAACCAAAGTTAAACTTTATCTGAGAGTGATAGGACAATAGCAGATTGGTTATCACACCTTTTTACATAAAAATGAAATAGTTTTGCAAGGGTAATTAATATTTTATCATCCTTTACCATTATCCAAAAGTTAATTAAATCTATAAGGCTTTTGAATCTAATTTATTAAGCTATTTGAAATATATTTAAATATATTTTTACAGTTTTAAAGAATCCTGAGAATCCACCTACAATGAAAGCCAAAATAGACAGGCAAAATTTCTGGATTCTATTTTGTACTTCAGTTTGAATTTTCATTGGTTTGAAATAAATGCACAATTAAAGTAACCTTTGTTTATTTTTTGTTATTTATGAATCATTCCAGTAATACAGCAAAGGAATTTTTCAACCATATGATTTTTAAAAAGCTATCTTTGTCTTAAGAAATACAAATTTTATCTCTTTCCTGTCAAAATTTTTACACATTTCTTCCAATAACTTAGCCAGATTGTTCTTCTGCAGTTATTCTATTGGCTGATTTAGAGATGGTGTCTCTAAATTTTCACAATTCTTAATAAGTAAAGAATTCTATACCTTAATGTTTAAGATCAAAAAGAAAACAAATAAAACACTAAGACAAGTTAACCAAATTCAAGTCAAATCACAACTGCTGCATTGATTTCACATTAAAGGAAGCCTGCAAGAAATACCACGCTTTAACTGCTGAAAGACTGCCACAAGTAGACCCAATGCTCAAAATTTGAAGCCTTCAGCTTCTATAACAAAAAAAGTTTTAGGCGTTTTAAATGACATTTATGTGCAATGAAAATTTTGAAAAAATCTCAATGCTAATGTTAGAAATTTTGAAATTAAACTACGTGGCCTAGAAATAAAAAATTATAAGCTTATTTTTGTCATAAATTTAGGTTGCCAGTAACTAATTATATTTTTACAATAAAAATACCCATTTTTATAGTCACAATCATTAAAAAAAATTAAGTTTAACCTACGTTATACCAAGTGTACTGTACCCAATCAGAAGGCTGAATTAGCTAAGCAACCAAACACAGCTGAGCTTGTATTAGTTTATCCCTTTCTTTCCTCTATGATTTTTGTTTACAAATGCAATTTAAATCGAATTTTTTTCATAGATTTTGACTATGAAAGTTGGTGTTTTTATTTTAAAAATCTAATCAGTTACCAGCAATCTAAGTTTGTGACAAAGATAAAGTTATAATTTTGTGTCTAGGTGACGTAATTCAATATTGTTTTTTCTTTTATGAGCATTGAAAATCTTTTAAAATTTTCATTGTACATAACATGCTATTTTGAAATGCCTATAACTTTTTTGTTATTGAAGCTGAAGACTTGAAATTTGGGGTATTGGGTCTTCTTGTGGCAGTCTTTTAGCAGTTAAAGCATGGTATTTCTTGCAGGCGTCCTTTAAGGGTACTTTTAGGGTTTCAAAGTTGGACAAAAAATATTTTTTTTGAAAATTTTTCAGTAGGTGTTAAAGATCGACCTACACTAAAATTGGTAAGACCTAGAACTAATCTGTAAAAACCTTTTTAACTAGGATTGTGCCCTATTTTTCAAATCGGTTGAGAGCTTTAAAATAGAGTTAATATTTTTTTCAAATTGACCAGAGTTGGTGGCGGGGCATTTTCAGGTAATTTTGAAAAAAAATTTAAATTTGATTTTTAAGGTCAATTTTTAGGTTTTCCAAAATTCAATATGGGCTTTTTAAGAATTAGGCCAAAAAGTAGGTAGGACAGTGTTTTAGTATGAAAATATTTTATTTTTCAAGAAAATTTTTGCAAAAAAATCAAAATTTCACATCTTTAAAAAAAATGATTTTTGACATAGAAGGAATAGTCTAATCATTATGAAATTTTTTATGGATAATCCCTCTAACCTAACCTAATAATGTCTGATTGGCAGTTTTTCATTGATTTTTTTTAGGTTGAAAAAAATGTTTTTGGTTTAGCCCCCCTGTGGGGTATTAATCGGTAACGACTTTGAGTCCAATTATATCAAACTTCTAAAAGTCCTAGGATAACCTGATAGTCTTTTCCATAAGCTTTCTAATGGTCTTGGTTTCATTAGAAAATATTTTCTTTCTTCAAAAACTGAAAAATTACCGGTTTAGCCCGCCCTCACCCTAATGCAAGAAAATTTAACTCTTTCATTTTTACAAAAATAATTAATTATAAATTTTTGATTAATTGTTTATAAGAAATTAATGAAAGTTTTTGTTTATTAGGCTTATATACCAAATCATGCCTTTTTTTGATAAATTACTTTCAAGCAATCAATCAAAATTTTTGCTATTATCCAAATCATGGTAATTTTACGAAAAAAAATACTTATAATCAATCAATAAAAATTACTGCTTATTTGGCTCATATACCAAATCATGCTGTTTTATGATAAAATACTTATAAGTAATCAATTTGATTGATTGATTGATTAGCCATAGTTTTGTATGATTTTGACCTGGAGTAGGCTGAGACACTTTTCCATAGAAATAGGGCTATCAAGCTCCATGTTCAAGCACATTTTGACTTGACTTGCTATCTCATGAGATCTACTCTTACCTTACCCTTGCGGAATATGGCAGATGTCCCAAATTAAGTCACGGTAATGAATGATGCTCTCCAAAGAGGAGCTTGGGTTAAGGGTAGTACTGTAAGTAAGTGACTATTAGGTATCCAAACTTACTCAATAATCCCCTTCTTACACAAACAGGGGATGGTGCACGATTAATGTTGTGAATGAGAAATTAGAGTCAACCTACAGAGAATTGAACTTAAACTCTCACCACTGTAGCTCAGTGTGCTACCACTAAGCATGACACCCCTACTAAGTAATCAATGAAAATTATTTGAATTATATATATACAAAATCATACTATTTTTTGATAAATTACTTATAAACAATCAATGAGAATTATTGCTTATTTGGCTTATATACCAAATCATGCCTTTTTATGTTAAATTTCTTTTAAGCAATCGATGAAAATTTTTGCTTATTTGGATTATATTGGCCAAATCTTCAATTTTCGTCATAAACTGCTTACAGGAAGGAAGGGATTAAGGGGGGGGGGGGAAGTTCTGACACATTTGCGTAAACCTGGTGTATAGTCTTTATCTTCAGACTGAGAGGATAGGTTATTAGGGATAAAATCATTCTTATATGATGTATTTCCCCTAGATTTAAGATTTTTGGATAGGCCTCCAGGTTCCGGAGCTCCAGGCCTCAAGGTGGTCTCTCTACAGGTAAAAATGAAAAAAAAAAATTTAAGAGTTAGAAGTCAGCTTATGAGACAAAATATGAATGTTTTTTCTTCAAATATGTGATAACAATCAAAAAGAAGCATATTTTGTTTTATAAGTTAACCTTTAATTCTTCAAAAAAAAATCTTATTTTTAAGTTTTTATCTGTAAAGAGACCACCTGGAGGCCTGAAGCTCCGGAACCTGGAGGACTATCCAAAAAATCTTAAATCTAAGGGAAATTCATCATATAAGATTGATTTTATTCCTAATAACCTATCCTCTCAGTCCAAAGATAAAGCCTATACACCAGGTTTACGCAAATGTGTCAGAACTTCCCCCCCCCCCCTTATTACTCCTCCTTCTTTTTCTTCACTTCAACTGATACAAGCAACTTTTACTATAAATGTCCATTTATTTACTCCATCCACTTTTAACTCACAAATCAGACCAAATTGTTCAGTAATTGATCAGTAATTTACCTCAAAAATGCACAATTAGATAAGTAATTAAACTTTTAGTGCTTATTTACACGGTGAGAGATTACTAGGGAAATATTAAGATGAAATAAATTGAACAAAAAAATTACAAATATATACAATTGAATTAATTAATAAACAACTTTCTTAAAATAATTTTGATTACTTATTTGATACACTTTTAAAAGTATTTTTTAAATAAACAAAACATCTTTTATAAAAGGCTCTTTGTATGTTTTGTTTTATTAATTAAGAATATACAACAATGTTTAAATTATATATAAAATCTATGCTTTTTTTCACATTTGACATAATTTTAAACTAGTATGGTACATTTCTATTATGCCGATGTTAAAAAAGTAATGGAAGATTAAAGAAACATAGGTATTAAAAATGTAAACCATGATTCCAGTTTCGCCTCTATTGAAAGTGGAATCTTACATTTCAAAAATCGTATCGGCGTTGAAGATATCTTCACCAAGAGAGGGGAAAGTGGAAGGGTAGATTATAGTTTTAGAGGGTCCAAACCATAATCATAGATTATGTTTCTGCTTCTATAAAAATGGATTCAACTCCCTAACTGTTAAATGTATCTATTTAGTTATTTACAATTTATATAGCAAAACACTGATAACAGGGATCTAAAGGGATAAGAAAATGTCCGATAAATTGATGTACATCCCCAATGATGATACACAAATTTAAATTTGCTGGATGTGTAAATGGCAATCCCCCTAGTGGAAGTCATAATTATAAAAAAAAGATATTTTTTAAGTATCAAATTCAACTCCCCCCTTCTCCAGTGCCCCTAGTAGCATAGCCGTTAGTATAATATAAAGAAAATAAGATTTTTATCTGAAGCTAAATATCTATAAGAATCTACCTATGGACAAGATTCTCAGTGGTAATTAAATTACGTCAAATCTAAATGTAAAAAAAAACGCGCAAACTTTTATTCAAATCACGCAACTTCTAACCCATCAAATATAAATTTAATGTTATAAAGAAGAATTAAAAGACATTCTGTTTACAAAAAACCTATTAAATGAAAACAATTTGTAGAACTATGTATAATCCCTAAAATCTTTATAAATCACAACCACTTGTAAACAAAATAAAATATAGAGTAGTGGAAGTCATAAATATAGAAAAAAAGATATTTTTAAGCTCTTATTTTTCCCTAATATACATATTATATAATACATTATCATTAAAAAATTAAAGTATATACAAATTTTTCTGGAATATAAGTAGAGTTGGTATTAAAAAAAAACAATACAGTTCTTGTGTTTTCTTATTGACTTGGAAGGTTGTTGACTTGTTCTACTTCTTTAGTTGTATGTTCTTCCTCCATCAATAGGTTTGTGTTTTCTTTAGTTATGTATTCATGCAGGTTATCATCCTCAATTAGATTGAGAGCTTCTTTAGGTTGACTAAATGCATCTATTTTACCATCATGAACAATTATTGCAAACTTTGGTTGTGATTCCCAGATAAAATCTCTGCTAAGTGCTTCACATCTATTTCTGTCAGGCTTACTCCAAAAGAAATTTATGCTTGTCTCTATATCTGAATAATCTAAATCAGTCTCGTCTCCCCAAGCTTCAAATCCATGTTTATGATCTATATTCTCATCAGCAAATACAATAATGTTCATTGCTTCATTAAAATTAAATTCTGAGTAATAATTAATATTGATATAATTAATATGTCTTGGCTTGTTTACTAGATCTCTAATTTCAAGCTCATCAAGGTAGCTCCAAGATATTTCATCATATTTTCTAGAAATATTTCTCTTTAAATCTTTATAAAGCTCTTTGTTTTCTAATGCAATTTTCTTACATGCTTGTTCATCTCTTTCTAATTCAGTTAAACTAAGAAACTCCTTTGTATTTGCTTCTTTCATAATATTCTTAGAAATTCTTTTGTAAGTTACAATCACAATGCCCTCATCCTTGTCCAATAGTTTGTATTTATCTACTATTGACATAGTAATGGCACTAATATCATGTTTTTCTTTGTTGTGATAGTGACGCCAATCTATAGCTTCTCTGTCAGTATAAATATATTCATGTAAATTTTCATCTACAATTGCACCAAATTTGTTTCCTGTGGGACGATAAAATGAAATAACAATCGCAAATGACATTGCTCTAAGTATCATATTTCTTATCAAGACACTAGGATATCCTTCTTCTGCAAAATCATTAATTATGATAACATTCCTAGCTTGAGCACCCTGGAATTCCGAGACATTTGTTACTAATATTCCTTCAGGTTTGTTCATATATGCTTTGAAGTCTGACACAACTGGTCTAGTTGAGGAAAAGTGTTGGTTTAACAAATCATACATTGAGTAGTAATATAAATTTGTTAATACAACTACACCTTCTTGTGGTTGAAGTGATAAATATTTTTTTATAGCAGCAATGGCTAATAAACTAGGTGAAATATCAAAACGATTATGATAGTAATAAATATGGCTACCAATGACATTATTGTCAGGAAGTTTTGGAGAAGTTTGTGGATTGAAAGCTTCAGAAAACTTATATATTTGATAGCTGTTTCGTAAGTTCTTTGTTAGATTAAAACATAGAGCATTGTGATTCTTTATCATAGTTTCTATCCACTCTGATTTATCTTTCATAAGGCCATCATCTACTTTCATAGTCATGCAAATTGTTTTCACAGAGCCAGGAAATTTAAAACTTCCAATTATCATTTCATCAATAAATAGGTGATCACAAAGATTGTCTCTAAGGAAATTATTTATTGAATACATTATTTCTTCAGGTTTTGTAAATCTAGTATTTCTAGATATGCCAGTAAGATCTCTAATAGTAATAACACTTACATTAGGATAAGATTTAAACTCCACCTTAGCCATTTCATCCATAACAGATGTTGAGGATGTTGAGGATGTATAAGATGTAGAACTCTTTTCTTTATCATAATTTGTTATTGCTGTTAAATCAATGTAAAATATTAGATCTTGATGATTAATAGTGGCACACTTTTTTGCTCTTTCCTTTAAAACATATGTTTTTCCAGTACCATAGTCACCATCTATGATAAGGAACTTGGATGGTGAGTTAACTGCTTGCAGTTGTTCATTGTTAAGCATGTACACAGGAACATTATTATCTATTGATATTCCATCAGACTTTCCTGTTAATGCTTTCTCAACTTCTTTGCTAATTATTATTGGATCAGATATCAATTGATTAAATCTACTTGACTCTTTTATAGAAATGTGGAATATCAGTTCAGCAACTAGATCCTCATATACTCTTAGATCATGATTATCAGATGTAACAAGTTTGTGGTCAAATATCTGATTCAACCAAGGTATTACATCATCAACATCTTGTAGAATAAATTGCTGACAGTTGATACAAGGTCTTTCTGCACCTTCAACAATCTCTAAATAAGGAATACATGCAGCCCTGACAAACATCCAATCTTTAGAAAGCATTCCTCCAAATAATTTCTGCATGAAAGAAAAGTGCTGTTTAGTTTGATCTGAAGCATCTTTTAGTAGTTTAAGTTTATCTCCTTGATCTTTAGGTCCAAGTTTAACCTCTATATTGATGATAACATTATGCTTAGGAATTATCATGATAGTGTCCCATTCAGTTTTTTTTTCTTGAAGGCTAAAATTATAAAACTGATACTTGTAATAGTTTCTTAGTTTATTATCAGGTATCTTGTATAGGAATGTATTTTCAATTTTTCTTTTAGAACTTGGACTTGAAGAACAAGGATCTTGAATAGAGCTGTTAGTGATAATCTTCTGAAAATCAGATTGATTGTTTTCAACAACTTTTTCCTCTGGCTTTGATTCATTATTGAAACGTTTTCTGTCTATCTGACTTTTAAACACCTAATATAAATAAAGCTAATATTTCACACTTTTCAAATCTTTTTATTTGTTGAAATAATTAATAATATTATTATTGAATAAAAGAGAAACAACAATGAAAAGCCAAAAGAAGAATTTTTTAGAAAATTTGACAAAAAGTATGTTAAGTTAAAAATATCTCAAATTAAGATCAAAATAAAAGATAATTGAGCCTTGAATGTTGACACTAATCTAAGGTTTAAAGGACAAAATATATAGTCTATCATGTGAAATATGAACATTCCTGTTTAAACAACCAGTTTTCTGGGCCTTGAAATTCCATTGGATTTTTCCTCCACTTCAAATGTTCATCAATACAAGACTTCAGTTTCTCCTCTTCAACATCTTCTATGCCAAGGATCTCCTTCACTTTTTTCTCATATTCATTAAATTCAGCAAATTTATCCTTGCCTCTGTTTTTTTTCCCTTTACTATCTAATTGTTGAATACAATCAGCTGCCTGAAAAGAGTTCATGATGAAAGCTTCCATATTTGATTTTCTTGTTGCATTGACAAGCTCATGATGTAAACATTCCTCAAGATATTTATCCAAAATCTGAGCATCTTGCTTTTCCTTCCCCACTTTTCCTAACACAGTTGGTTTCTTGGGTGTTACAAAATGATTTGGAATAGCTATAACCTTACACTTTGGATCAAAATAATAATCAGCAACTTTCAGTTTTATCTCATCAATCTTTTCTTTGACTAATATTCTTTTATTGTCTCCTGCAGGGCCTTGAAAGTTTATACTCATTTTACTTAATTTTTCAGCCAAATTTGATGTTTGAGAATCTTTTGATGATATAGAGAAAACTCCAAATTGAAATCCACAAGTACACATGGAAGGATCTCTAGACTCCATCTCAAGTTCATCCTAAATTTATACTATATTAACCCTTATACTATGTTATACTAATAATATGTTCCTGTTTGATAAAGAATGGATGACTATAACACTATCATGTTCAATGATGTGTTCACTTACTTACCCATTAATTTAGCAAATTTCAATTTTAAGAATTTTAATTTCTTGAAAACTAATAACTAAAAGTAATTTTAAATCTATACTGAAATATATTTATACTATCAGCTTTGCCCCTAGCCTCTAGGGGCTTTGCCCCAAGAGCTAATTAAAGAAAAAAAATAATTATCTCTGGAGATGCCCCCACAAATTTTAAATAATTTTTAAAAAAATTAAGTACCTGATGAGAAGCCCCCACTCCACCACTAATTTTAAGTAATTGAAGAAAAAAATTGAGGTGGGGATTTTTTTCAGTTTTGGGGGGGTTGGGGGTGTCCCACCCCCCAAGAAAATAGCCTAAAACCACCACAGGACCAGTAGGTATATTCCCTGAAGAGTAGAATCCGATCGGTTCAGTGGTTATCGAGATCTTAAGGGACGGACAGACATCAAGCTACTTTGTATTATAGATAAAAATTAAATTCATTATTTTCAATGTAGGAGTTATGGATGGTTTTTTGGCATTTGCCTTGAAGAAGCAGAAAAATGGTAGAAGATTTTCTATGAATTTGAATGTCTTGTGGCCATGTAAGTAAGAAAGTCGAAGAGGGGGTAAAGGGGTATTTACCCACCCCCTCCCAAAAAAAAAACAAAATTTTTTTTTTTATTTTTGCCGGGGGGTAATAAGAGTTGATTGGTACTTCATGATATTTATTACAATTTTGGAATATTATAGTAGCTTATTAATTTTGAATGATTTTAAAGTTACAAAATATCTTTGTGTAAAACAAGACTAATACCAGAAATTTTAGCACCATAAAATACAAAATACAAACCTTTTTAGTATCATCTCCAGGACCTGTACAACCTGTGTTTCCATCCATTTCAGTTCCACTGCCTAATTCATCCATCTCTAAATGAAAAAACAATTTTGATTCAAGACTAAGATTAGAAAAAAGCATAAGTAACTTTGGATCTTTTCTATACAATAGAAATCTTGGATCATGGAAAGAAAACAAAGTCATTCCTAATTAGGACAGAAATCACTGGAAATTGATCTAAGGAAGGCTACTTATGTCCTTCATCTAACAAAATCTAACTTAAGGAAGGTGACTTATGTCCTTTGTCTGACAAATTCTTACATTAGGAAGGCTGCTTATGTCCTTCATCTTGCAAAACTTAGCTTTTCTGTCCTTCACATAGCAAAACCTCACAAAACATAGCTTTTATGTCCTTCACATAGGAAATTCTTGCAAAATATAGCAAATTCTTACAAAACATAGCAAATTCTTGCAAAACATAGCAAATTCTTACAAAACATAGCAAATTCTTGCAAAACATGGCAAATTCTTGCAAAACTTAGCTTTTCTGTCCTTCACATAGCAAATTCTTGCAAAACATAGCAAATTCTTGCAAAACATAGCAAATTCTTACAAAACATAGCAAATTCTTGCAAAACATAGCAAATTCTTGCAAAACATAGATAATTCTTGGAAAACTTAGCTTTTCTGTCCTTTACATAGCTAATTCTTGCAAAACATAGCAAATTCTTACAAAACATAGCAAATTCTTGCAAAAAAATGCAAAGTCTTACAAAACATAGCAAATTCTTGCAAAACATAACAAATTCTTACAAAAAATAGCAAATTCTTGCAAAACATAGCAAATTCTTGCAAAACATAGCAAATTCTTACAAAACATAGCAAATTCTTGGAAAACTTAGCTTCTCTGTCCTTCACATAGCTAATTCTTGCAAAACATAGCAAATTCTTACAAAACATAGCAAATACTTGCAAAACATAGCAAATTCTTGCAAAACATAGCAAATGTTTGCAAAACATAGCAAATGTTTGCAAAACAGAGCAAATGTTTGCAAAACTAAACAAATTCTTGGAAAACTTAGCTTTTCTGTCCTTCACATAGCTAATTCTTGCAAAACATAGCAAATTTTTACAAAACATAGCAAATTCTTGCAAAATATTGGAAATTCTTACAAAACATAGCAAATCCTTGCAAAACATAGCAAATTCTTACAAAACTTAGCAAATTCTTGCAAAACATAGCAAATTCTTACAAAACATAGCAAATTCTTGGAAAACTTAGCTTTTCTGTCCTTCACATAGCTAATTCTTGCAAAACATAGCAAATTCTTACAAAACATAGCAAATCCTTACAAAACATAGCAAATTCTTCCAAATAGGGTCCCAAACTCAAAAACGAATTTTCAGAGCGATCCAACCACTGGTTATGGAGAAATTGTGACCTGGTGTCCTTGGTACCAACAGTAAGATTTGGGAAATGGTTCAAAGGTGATACCAAGCCTACCTACTAAGAGGACAACAGGGCGAAAATATTCTAAGTGTCAAAGAATTTTTGGACTTAGCCAAATTTACTAAGGATTCAAACCATTTCCCAAATCTTAACAAGGACACCAGGTCACACCAAATTGTTGCTATGTTTTGCAAGAATTTGCTATGTTTTGCAAGTATTTGCTATGTTTTGTAAGAATTTGCTATGTTTTGCAAGAATTAGCTATGTGAAGGACAGAAAAGCTAAGTTTTCCAAGAATTTCCTATGTTTTGTAAGAATTTGCTATGTTTTGCAAGAATTAGCTATGTGAAGGACAGAAAAGCTAGGTTTTCCAAGAATTTGCTATGTTTTGCAAGAATTTGCTAGGTTTTGCAAGAATTTGCTCTGTTTTGCAAGAATTTGCTATGTTTTGTAAGAATTTGCTATGTTTTGCAAGAATTAGCTATGTGAAGGACAGAAAAGCTAAGTTTTCTAAGAATTTGCTATGTTTTGTAAGAATTTGCTATGTTTTGCAAGAATTAGCTATGTGAAGGACAGAAAAGCTAGGTTTTCCAAGAATTTGCTAAGTTTTGCAAGAATTTGCTATGTCTTGCAAGAATTTGCTCTGTTTTGCAAGAATTTGCTATGTTTTGTAAGAATTTGCTATGTTTTGCAAGAATTTGCTATGGTTTGTAAGAATTTGCTGTGTTTTGCAAGAATTTGCTATGTTTTGTAAGAATTTGCTATGTTTTGTAAGAATTTGCTATGTTTTGCAAGAATTAGCTATGTGAAGGACAGATAAGCTAAGTTTTCCAATATTTTGCTATGTGATGGACCAAAAACCAATTTTATGCAAGATTTTGTGAGGTGAAGGGAGGCTACTTATGTCCTCAATCTTGCAAAATCTTGTTAAGGGAGGCATGTTATGCCCTTCATCTAAGAAATTCTCACTTAAGGAAGGCTACTTATGTCCTTCCTAGGAAGGTGACTTCTGTCCTAATTTAGGAATGACTTTGTTTTTTTTCCATGATCTGAAATCTTTTTTTAATTAACACAATAACATCTGTAACCATTTTTATAATATTTTTAAATCTATGTTCCCTAAGCTATAGCAAATTGTTTTTTTTATCAAATGGCTTTTCCTCTAATCTTTAGTATTGTCCAAAATTGACATATTTCTTCAAACCTAAAGTTGATATAGACTTTTATAAATAATATATAAAACATTCCCTGTAACAAAAAATGGATCTAGTGAAGTTCAAGTGTTCTAGGTTTTTAGAGATAATCATAATGAGGAACATTTTACTATGAACTGCGCTGGATCTAAAAAATTTATTAGCCGCTGTCAGGGAAACCTTTAGCTACAGATAATATCAATCTGATAATTCCAATAAAAGACTATTATTATATTATTATACTATAGCAAGACCCACCTTAAACAGATATAAATTCTTTCTTTGCAAACAAGTTTATTCTCGCCTTGAGCTGCAAGAGTACTGCCATCTGTTGTGTTGGTAGCAAGTGAAACTGGAGTATCTGTACTTCTAGTTTCTATGCTTGTTGCAATGTCCAAAATTTTTGAGAAATCGCTGTTGTCAACAGAATTGCCTAAAATTTAAGGAGATTTAGAAGAATACTTAAATTAACTTAAAGTTCTGTTATATTTCTTTTAAAAAATCCTAAGGTTGAGTACCACCTCTGGCCCAAAATGCTTTATGACGGGGTCTATGTAGATTATTATTAAGCAAAACCATTTTACTAAATATTTATGAAGTTGTTAGAAATGCCAAAAAGACAGACAGACAACATGAGCACAGGTCTGTAGCATGTAAGATCCAAGGAAAGTTTATAACCAATTTAGGATATGTTAAAGTAGCAGGACAGCTAAAATTCTGCTGCCCAAACTGACCGCCATCCCTAATCTGCCAGTGAACTGGCTCCCAACTATACACCACAGAATAATTTCTTAAAAGCTCCAAGAAGTTAGAAAAAAATTAGATTAAAATGCCAAGTGCAATTCAACACAAAGTTAACGTTACAATTTAAGCAAGAATTAAACTATAAGAAAATAAGCCATTTCTTCGCTTGCAGATAAAAACAAAAAAATCAATACTTAGGAAATAATTTTGTAATAAACCTTTATTAATATTTGTCTTCGAACTTTCTTTAAAATCTAATGAAAAAGTTTGGTTTATTTATAAATCATTAACCAAATTTCGGTATGTTTCAGTTGGTATAAAGACAATAGGAAAATTGTTTAAATCCCTAGAAAGAATGATATTTAAGAATTGAATTGTTTAAATAGAATAAACAAATAATATTTGCCGGACATATTCAGCAAAAAATTTAGCTGTATATAATATTTACATAAAAATATTCATTTTTATTTCTTTACAAATCTTCTCAAATATGTCGAGTTTTGTTGAATACCTCACATTATACGCACACACACACTAGGTACATTACTCACACACACACACACACTACGTACATTACTCACACACACACACACACTACGTACATTACTCACACACACACACACACTACGTACATTACTCACATACACACACTCACTCACTAAACTACCAAGGTAGGTAGAGTTATAGAGAGAGCGATAGAGAGAGAGAGAGAGAGAGAGAGAGAGAGAGAGAGAGAGAGAGAAAGAGGAGAGATGGAGAGATGGAGAGGTGGAGAGATAGATAGATAGATAGATAGTTTTGTTATATTATTCCCATTATACGCACACATACACTACGTACATTACTCACAAACACACACACGACACCCTCACTGAGCTACCAAGGTAGGTAGAGGTATGGAGAGAGCAATCGATTGAGAGAGAGAGAGAGAGAGAGAGAGAGAAAGAGAGAGAGAGAGAGAGAGAGAAAGAGAGAGAGAGAGAGAGAGAGAGAGAGAGAGAGAGAGAGAGGAAATCCCGTGACAGTAAAATAGATTTTAAATTTCGAACCATTGGCTATTTTTATTTTTTTCATTTTTTATCATAAAAATTATTGTCATGTATGTTACTTTTAAATGACATTTTAAAAAAACACACAATGTTTTACCTATTCTAAATGCAATTCTCTATAAAACACTGCCATTGTTCGTATTTTATGCATTTATTATTCTGTTTTGATAAAAATGATACGCACGGTATTGAACTGTTCACAAAATTTGAAAATTCTTTTTCATCTAATTAGGTATTTGTGATTTTTTTAAGGCAATATTTTTAAAGATTTATCTTCAATTGTCAGTTATCTACCTATATATATAACGTTATTTGCAAATTCACAGCCACTTTAATAACTGTTGTTTCATGTAAATAATCAGTATTGTCTGTGCTTTTCACTAATGAAGACGTATTTCAAACAACCACATTTTGTTTATACTTTATTATATACTAGCGGCTTCGCCACTAGCCTCTAGGGGCTTCGCCCTATGAAGTAATGGGAAGTCAACCCTCCTATATAGAAATATTCAAAAAAATTATTCTTTGTTAAATTACTCTGTGGTAAAATTAAACCCAGGTTGTGCGCTTTATGCACAAAAATTTCAATTCCTACAAATTAAACCCAGGTTGTTTGCTGTATACACAAAAATTTCAATTCGTAAAAATTTAACCTAGGTTGTTCGCATACACAAAAATTAAAATTTGTAAAAAAAATTTAAAAATTTTGGAAGTTGGGATTTTTATATTTTTGGGGGGATAGGGTGTCCCAACCCCCAAGAAAATAGCTTAAAACCACCAGAGGACCAGTAGGTATATTCCCAGAAAAGTAGAGCTCAATTTGATCAGCAGTTACTGAGAAATTTTTTGGGGGGTGGTTTTTTTTAGTTTTTTGGGGGGTTGGGGGTGTCTCACCCCTCAAGAAAATAGCTTAAAACCACTACAGGACCAATAGGTATATACCCTTAAGAGAAGAATTCAATCGGTTCTGTGGTTACCAAGATCTTAATGGACGGACAGACAGACGGACAGACATCGTTCTACTTTGTTTATAGACTAGCGGCTTTGCCCCAAGCCTCTAGGAGCTTTGCCCCAAGAGATGGTAAAAAAAGTGTAAGGTGAAGTTTGTAAAAAAAAATATTCCACAAAGGAAATCTTCCACAAAGGAAATCTTCTACAAAGGACTAAGGATATTTCTTACAAAAAAAAAAAGAAAAAAAAATGGGGGGGATTTTTTTTGTTTTTGGGGGGGTTGGGGGTGTCCCACCCCCCAAGAAAATAGCTTAAAACCACCACAGGACCAATAGGTATATACCCTGAAGAGTAGAATTTAATCGGTTCAGTGGTTACCGAGATCTTAAGGGACAGACAGACGTACAGACAGACAAGCTACTTTGTATTATAGATAATACAAAGTAGAATGATGTTTGTCCGCCTGTCTGTCCCTTAAGATCTCGGTAACCAATGAACCGATCGGATTCTACTCTTCAGGGTATACGCCTACTGGTCCTGTGGTGGTTTTAGGCTATTTTCTTGGGGGGTGGGACACCCCAAACCCCCCAAAAAACAAAAAATCCACCCCCCCCCCCATTTTTTGCTGAAGAATTCCTTGGTCCTTTTACGAATTTCACCAAATTTTTTTTTGATCACCACTTGGGGCAAAGGCTCTAGAGGCTAGGGGCGAAGCCGCTAGTAGATCTATATTCTGCTTATTCAGTTCTGACACTCTACTAGTGTTAATGTTCTTTTGTTCTTCCTTTTTATTTTATAGCTTTGCTTTTATGAATGTTGTCATCCTTAAATAAAATGAAGTATAACAAGATTTATATCTTAGAAATACTACCTACATAGAAGTGCAATTGAACAATAAATATTGTTGAGTGTTAGAATTTGATAAGCAGATCATTAATTTCTAAATCTAAATGAAATTGTATATAAATTTGTTGCAAAATTGTGTAAATATAGGATACAGTAAACGGACATACTTTCCTTTTTAGGGCTTGATTTTAGTGCTGCCTCTCTTATTATACTTTACCTTGTTGTCTTAAAGGGACTGTAAACGAGAAAATTTCTCATCAGATTATCAAACCTTAACATCATCTCATTCATATAATCTCAAAGATGGGGCAAAACTGTCCCTCGTTTCCTTAAAAAACGGCTTTTTCCGCCGATTTTTATCATGTCCAAGATTGGGGAAAAAAATTCCGGACTATATAAATGTGCAGTTAATTGTCTTTTTCTCCATCTATAGCTAAAACTAAACTTTTTGGCATAGTTCTCTATTTTTCCTAATGGTTAAGCTGTCATTTGACATAATCCTTGCTTTAAACAAATGTATAATTACTTAGAAATTGATAAAATAAGCAATATTTTTTATTGAAAACCAAATACAATAACAAAGCTAGAAACAGGTTTTTTATTAGTATCCAAGTAACTTTAGTTGGCCCAACTCTCGCCCACCTTTAGTTACAAATTTGTAAATAATAAAGGTACAATATTTCTTTATAAACAATAAAAAAGGATATTATTATTTTAAATTACCTTTGAAATTCAACCCTCTGTAGACAGTGAGGTATTTTTTGTCAATAATACAAATTAAAAATAGAACTTTTTTACCTAATTACTACGTTTTATTAAAAAACTAATTGGAATTTATATCAAAAAATAAATCCTTAACAGTAAGTAAATTGTTTCAACTATATATGACAAGTTGAATATCCCTTCAAACATCATAAGAAACAAAAACGTTCAGATTTTCCCTTTTTTTTACTTTTTTCCTCCCAAAATACCATAAAATCAAGGCATTATTCTTGGATATTTTTGTTGATAGGACGTTTTGGTTGATCAGTGTAGTGAAATGTGCTTAGAAAATGTTAAGATTTGATAATCAGATAAGAAATTAATATGTTTACACTCCCTTTAAGAATCATTATTCCAAAATCAGATGAATATCATACAAAAAAATGTTGTAAAAATATTTCTCGTATTCATTCAAATCCGGTGGATAGGAACCGGTTCACATCCATACGAAAAAACTATGTCTAGCATCGTATTATATTTAGTTTTCTACGAATATAGAAATGTACAATCATAAGATTAAAAACTAGTTTTAATCTTATAAATGTACATTCTATATCCGCGGAAAGCCGTTTATAATACGATGCGAGAAATAACTATTAAAAATCAGCTTGTTTTACATGAACCCACGGACTTTCAGGTAACGATTATAGAGTTTATATGCTTTCTAAATTGTTATAGGAATCATCATGCAAAGTTAGAAATCAATTCTAACATGCCAAAGTTAACGAAAAGAGCTAACCGTTACGGACCGAGCCTAATTATAGAAAAGCTTTGCTCTTAAAAAAAGCATTTCACTTTTTAATGAAATTTTGTGAGTTGTGGGTGTGTGAGTAGATTGTTTAGTTTGTGTGTGTGTGTGTGTGTATGTAAGTAAGTTTGTGTGATTGTGCTTTAGAGGTGTGTGTGTGTTTTTCGTTATAATTGAATGGGTGTGTGAGTGGGTGAGCATAAGAATTAAGTGTGTGTGTATGTGTTATTTTATTAAAAGTACATAACTTCAAGAATAAATATGTATCCTAGGTGTTTTTCTTCAATAGATGAACCATTACGGTTCAGCGGTGTAAAGACAGACAGTCACAATGAAACAGACAGATATCCTGTTACTTTTAGTATTATTTTTTTTCTAAGGTTTTAGAAGTCAACAATTACTGAACTAATTGAGTTTTTCTTTTAAGGGAGGCTTCTTGTAGTTCCCGTGATGGTTTTAGGCTATTTTATGCCTCTTTCTCTCTCTCACCTTTTTAATTACAGGGCCCTAAAATACTAATTGCGCTACTGCTAGTCTATAATACAAAGTAGCTTGATGTCTGTCTGTCTGTCCGTCTCTTAAGATCTAGGTAACCTCTGAACCGATTGGATTCTACTCTTCAGGGAATATACCTACAGGTCCAATGGTGGTTTTAGGCTATTTTCTTGGGGGGTGGGACACTTCAACCCCCCAAAAAACAAAAAAAAATTCCCCTCCCCATTTTTTTAGTCAGTTAATTTAACATAGGTGGTTGCAGCACCAGAGGTACTTAGTATTTATTTTTAAATTACCTCTTGGGGTAAAGCCCCTAGAGGCTATGGCGAAACCGCTAGTAGAATTTTTAGGAGAGTTTGTTAATAATCTAGGCCAGGTTTTAGGCTTCAATTTTTCATGTCAGAGATATAGTCAAAGAAAAAAAGTTTGAAAACCTTAGGATGATTCTAACATGCCTCATAACAACAAGAACCATCCTATACCTACGGACGAGATTAAGAGCAAATCCTTTAATGTAGAAAAGATTTACTTTAACAAATTTGGTACTCTATACTATGTACCATAATAATAAAGACTAGCAGTTACGCCCCTAGAGTCAGAGGATAGCAAGATCCTTTGTTGCACACACACACACACACAGAGATCCTGTTACTTTATTATAAGGATAATATTTGTAAGTGTTATTTCTAAACAAAATGAAATTTTTAAAAGCCAGATGCGGCACAGACAACGGGTGGGGAGTGTGAGGGCCCATTTCAAGTTTATTATTTCATCTTCAATTGAAATATATGTTGTGGTATACTAAATTTAGGTTAGGCATATGGGCCAGGGATCTAAAGGAATATGACAATGGCCGATAAATTAATGTACATACGAAATGATAATACACAAAAATATCTGTAGATTAAAATGACAGAAACATTTAAACACTCAACTTAATGAGTCAATCAATCAAAGTACCCAAAGTTGTCAAGCCAACGAAGGAGAATATGTTATTATAATACTTTGGGGACTTGAGTAATAAACAGCCCATTGTCTTCTCTCTCTCTGCAGATATTTACCGGGGAAAGGGGAATGGATAAGGGCCTCTATTTCAACAAAAAATGAAATATCTGCTGTATACAACAGGGATCTAAAGGGATAAGACAATGGCCAATAAATTGATGTACAGCCCCAATGATGATACACAAAACTACCCCTTCTGTAGATCAAAATTAGTTATTTAGAATCAAACAATCTAAATTCTTTAAAAAGTCCCCAAAGTTATTAGGCCAACGAATAAGAAAAGGTTATCAAAACATTTGTGGACTAGTTCAATAAACAGTCCATTGTCCCCTCTCTCTCTCTCTCTCTGTGTGTATACATATTCACTAAGGTATATAAGTTTTCCGGAATTTTAAAGTTAGGGGGAGATTTGAAATCTGCATCAAATTTTAAGGATTTATTATAAAATTCGTTTTTTGTATAATTCTTTATCTAAAAGCGGAAATGCATTTTAAGTTAATTAATTTTGACCAATAGGATAGGTGGATTTTAAACTACCTGCGCTCTAATTGGTTAAATGATGTACGACATCCAATCAGAGCGCATATTTTTTAAATCCACCAATCACAGATGTCAAAATTAATTAACTTAAAATGCATTTCCGCTTTTAGATAAAGAATTATAGAAAAAACGAATTTTATAAAAAATCCTTAAAATTTGATGCAGATTTCAAATCTCCCCCTAACTTTAAAATTCCGGAAAACTTATATATCTTAATATTCACAACCAAGTGCGTGAACAGATATTTACAGGGGTAAGGAGGAGGGGGGGGGGGGTAAAGAATCAAAAGGGTTATAACAAAATAAAAATAAGTATCTCAAATCTAAGACCTTGGCCTTACCTATAAAACTGAATGATAATTACAAATGTTACTAAGGTTGGTGGAAGTGGGAGGAGGGGGGTACACAACTCCTCCTCCTTCGCTCTTTTGCATTAAATGCCATGAAAGCGAAGCTCTAGAATTGGACGGAAGGACAAACGAACATTAACACTAGAGTATGAGAACTTAATAAGCAGGATATTAATTTTAAACTCTAAATAAAATTTTAGTTTAATTTGTTGCAAAATTGCATATTTACAGGACACTATTAAAGAACACAATTTAATTTAGGATTTAATAACAGAAATGCTTTACTTGAAATATCATACGGTGTTGTCCTAGGAATCATTGTAACAAACTCATTTGAATTGGAAAATTATTGAGTTGCTGCGCTTTCTAAATTGTACATTTTACAGGATTTATTATAAAAAGTTTGAAATTGAAAAACCAGCCCTAACATACCCAAATTAACAATGAGCGCTATCCTTTACAGACCGACCGAACCTAATTATAGAAAAGTTTAATTTTTTATAAAGCCATAGATTCAATTGAGAACAATTAATTGAGTAAAATATAAAAAGAAAAAGTTAATTTTTTGAAGGAGGAAAGATTTTTTTTCACAAAATAATTATACACCTTCTATGGCCTATAACAGGCTTTACAGCAAAGGAGAACCCAGCGGTTGACTAAATACTTGAATACAAACAAACAGACACAGAGCTAGACAAACATTCTGTTACTTTTATATGTTAGATGTGTTTATTATAGTTATGTTTGTAAGTATCATAATAACAACATTATAAGTTATCAACACTTTGGATAAAAATATATGTAGTAGAGAGAGAGAAAGGAACAATGGGCTATTTATTACACTTGTTTTATAATAATGTTTTCTTATTTGTTGCCTTACCAACTTTGGGGACTTTAGTGAATTTTTATTGGTTCATTCATTAAGTTGAGTGTTCAAACGTTTCAACCAATACTTTTAATCTATACAAGGCGTTTGTTCAAAATCATTGGGGATGTACATCAATCTATCGGTCATCTATCTTTAGGTCCCTGTTAAGGAGCAATAAATTGTTTTTATCTGGATAATCAAATTTTAAGATACCAGAGCCAAATTATCCTAATAACGGAAAAATAGCCTAAAACCATCCAAATTCTTAAATGAAATAGCTTTAAATCAACCCAATGCATGTAAAGCTTAGCTAAAATGGAGAACTAAGTGTAAATATTGAAATCTTAATCTTCAGACAGAAAAACTTTACTACTTTTTATGAAACCTCCGGCTACGCCCCTAGAGGCCTCTAGTGGCACTTCAAATGTTTTTTTTATAATACATAACATTTCTATGTTGCTTTCAAGTCTCTACATGAAAAAAAATTTAGATTTTCAGTGATTTCTTGTCGTGGTACCCTCCCCTAAAATAGTTATCAACCTTACCGGGACATATGAGAAGCTACTCTGTTAAGGAGAACCTGATCAATTCAGCGGTTAGCGAGATCCTTCAGTTAAGATAGACAGACAAACACACATCCTGTTATTTATTATAAGAATAGGATAATAGGGTTTTGTATATATGTACACTTTTAATAATCATTAATAATAATAATTCCAGTATGGCTTACCGATTAATTTATGCTTGATTAGAATCGGTTCTCAGCCATTCTGAGAAATCCTGTATAGCTTCGTATTTCACAAAATTTTCCCTGTATAATTTTTTCCTACTTTTTTCTATTAAGATTGGGTGGGGGGTTGTAAATCCTCTGCCCCCCAGCTCTCAAACTTATTATAGGTCCTGGAAAGGTTTTCAACTAAACACCCCCCCAAAAAAAAAAAAAAAATTCGTAGCCATTAGTATACATACATAAATAGCTAATTTTAAAGAAAAGAGAGAAAAGGCTTTTTAGAGGAACGGAGAGTCCTAGTTAACGAGTAGCTGCGCTACTAATGAAAATGAATAATTTTACAACTTACCTAACAACAGAAGATAAAACCAAGGCCAAGTTATTCCTTAGAAGCAAAGTTTCTCTACAACTAAAATAACAAATATGTTATACATGCACTAATACAGCTTAAGATCTCAGTTACATGTGAACTGATTGTGTTTCTACACTTCAGGGAATACACCCACTGGTCTTGTGGTAGTTTTAGTCTATAATCTTGGGGGTGAGAAACCCCCACTCCCCGAAAAAATTTCCCCCAACAATTTTTTTAACTAAAACAAATAAGCGGGGCGGGAGAACACCCACCCCAACCTCGAGGCAAAACCCCCATGAAAAAATCACCCCCCCCCCCCCTTTAAAAAAATTATATACATATATGATGGTGACTTCTTAATAACTCTTGGAGCAAAGCCCTTAGAGGCTTGGGACGAAACCGCCAGTAGATTATATAATAGGATAATATGATTTTTTATAGATACCTTAATTTTAATAATATTTCCAGTATGACTTCAAAATCAATTTTTATCTGCTGGATTAGAACCAGTTCTCAGGCATTCTGAAATATCACATTACAGAAAATTTTCCACGAATATTAAAATAAAAAACTCTAAATCTAACACCAATTTTGATAGCCCGGAACTCTGGGCTAACAATTAATTAAGAATTAGCAATAGTTTTAATCTAATTTTTTATTTTAATATCCGCAGAAAACTTTTATTTATATGATGGGATAAATAAATATTTGTACCTTATACTGCAAATCACACAATAAGTTAATAAATGTATAAATAAGTCTGAACAAATCTTATGACTAACATAGTAAACTATTTTCAATTCTTTCTTTTGTGATAAACTAAAGACAAACTGGAATGATATTTCAACTTATAAAGCAATCAAAGCACTGAGTCAGAGTATAGTAATGCTTGTTAAGGTTGCCAAATTAAAACATATTTATAATAAATTTTTACCTCTGTTTTTTATTTTGTTAAATGAAATTTTATTTTGGATAGTTGTTCATTTTCCCAATAAAATATTATATATTTACATGTTACATAATCCAATTGGTTCAGCGGTTAACAAGATCTTAAGCTTTAATGGAACAGAAAGACAATCAGAGATATTACAATACATTATAATAATAGAATGTTTTTCCTACATTTTTTATTGAGAACGTTAAACGTGTCCCACCCCAAAATAGCTTAAAACCACCACAGGACCAGTATCTACATTCCCTGAAGAGTGTAGCCCAATCATCTCAGCGGTTGCTGGGATCTTAAGGGATGGACAGACAGATACACGGACAGACTTTGTATTATAGCTTACAGATATAATACATGTATTTTAGAAAATTAAAATATCATAAATTTGGACACTATGATTCTTTTTATTAGGCAGTAAAAAAGACTTGTTGGGCAAGTGCAGGGATATTAAGGGATAAGACAATAGAGGGTAAATTTCTATTCACTCTCATTCTCTCAGCATAAGTTTTTGTATAAAAGTACCCAAAAGTTTATAAAACTTTGGGTACAAGTCTTATTTACAATCCCCTGTTCCCTCCCTCCCTGGATAAGTAAGAGAGAGTGTGGGTATAGCAGGAGAGTTGAGCTGAAATTCAATTTTCGAATGTGTACACAGTCTCCTCGGTGTTTCCTCATTCTATCTCAATATTTTACTACTCGCTAAAAATGCTTCAAACTTCCAAAAAGATCTAAATTTGAAAAACTTATTTGAATGTATAATGTATAGATCGTTTATATATTCAAATTTTGATTTTAAAGTTTTTTAGCTAGTAGTAAATATTGAGATAGGATGAGGAAACACCGAGGAAACTGTGTACACATTTGGAAATTCAAATTCAGCGGAAAGCCGTCTATAATATAATGCGATACATAACAACTATATAGATATATACATATGTGTGTCCATGAAGACAGAGAGAGAGTGACATTGGGATGTTCATTACACTAGTCCCCAAAGTTTTATAATAACCTTTTCTTATTCGTTGGCTTAACAACTTTGGGTAAATTTTATGTTTTGGTTCATTTAGATGAGTGTTCAAACGTTTCAACTACTAATTGTAATCTACAGAAGGTGTAATATTAGGTATCATCATTGGAGATGTACATCTATTTATTGGCCATTGTCTTATCCCTTTAGATCCCTGCAATGAAAGGGTTTACTAGTAGCATAGCTTCACTACAAATCAAAATGTCTCTGACTGTTAGAAATGGGGGAAACATGAATTACATGGCTGCTATTCTAGATAGAAGGTTCAATTGTTGTGTGAAGATTTCCTTTAATATTCATAACCATTCAGTATATAATTCACTTAGTCCCTCTGTCTGTCTGTCTGTCTGTCATGCTACGAAAGTGTACAAAATTTGTAATTTCTATACCTTTATTATTTTACTACTGAACATCTGCTTTATAACTGCTGTTTGTCAAACCATGATTTTTGTGCTCAGCGCTACTTGGATGTTGTCATCCTTGTTTGACAAAAGCATAGCTATCTTACAACTAAATTGTGACCTTACGACGGATAGCTCAGTGAAGCCTTTAGTTGTGTGTGCGTAGGGAAGGGGGGGGGGGGTTCTCCTATCAAATTTTTTATAACGTGAACAATTATGTGTTAAAGAATTTTTGGAAATTTTACACACACCTAACCCCCCTTTATTTTTCTGTAGAGTTTTGCTTTTATAGATAGCTGCGCTACTTATGAAAATGTATAATTTTACTCAGGGATTTAAAGTGATAAGACAATAGCCGCTAAATTGATGTACATCCCCAATTATGATAAACTAAACCACCGCTTCTGTAGATTACAATTAGTGGTTAAAACGTTAAGACATTCAACTTAATGAAACAACCAATCAAAATTAAACATAGTCCTCAATTGCTGAACAATAAATCCACTGTTGAAAGTTCTGTTTATCTTTGATCTGGGGCAGGCTTTAGGCTATTTGGATATTTGATACATTTTATTTATGAAAGGTTGCGTGAATATTTTCAAAATAATAATAATTGGTTCCAGATTTTGAAACCTAACATATCCTGGAAAAATAAGTTTATGATATATTTAAAAATAATTCAACTTATTACTTTCTAAAATAACAGGATGTCTATATGAGTGTATGTGATACCCGCAACAGTGGCTTAACATGTAGCATGTCGGCTCGTTATCAGGTTGGCAAAAAATTGAATCACATTATTTACAAAGATGTCAAAAAAATATTCCTACTGCTGCTATGTCAGATGCTTGAGACAGAGAAGGGGGAATGTGATGGCCCAAAACAGGCCAAACTCAGTACCATACACAGGTAAGACTTCCAGACAAATAATAATAATGAGCTGAGTGTTTGTTGGGTGTTAACATTTCATTTTACCACTGAACCATTTGAACTCTCTCTTCTCAGGATGATCTTAGACTATCTTGTTTTTAAATTAACATCTTGTGATGGTGTTAAACTATTTTTTCTGCATTCCCCCCCTTTACAGTGCTCCTAGGTGAAAGGGGCGAAACCACTATCCTATGATATAAAACATAAATAACTGTGTTGATTACTCTATCTATAAATTAAAGTAACAGGATGATTGTCTTTCTGTTTGTACCAAAGGATCTCGGTAAACGCAGAACTGCTATGGTTCTCCTTTACAGGTTAGCTTCTTACAGGTCCTAAGAGTGTTTACAACTATTTTGGGGGTAACACATAACCTACTCAATTATAAAATTATAAAAAATTGGGTTATCGAATTCAACTCCCCCTTCCTCATAATAGCCGCTAGCATAATATAAAGCAGTAAGATTTTTTTTCTCATAACCTATGTGTCTAAATAAAGAAGCTGCCTATGGACCAGATTGTCAGTGATACTATAAATTATGTCAAATATACATGATGTAAAAATAAAGCGCAATCTTCTTTAAAAATCACGCAACTTCTAACCTACCAAATAAAAATTTAATGTTATAAAGTAGAATTATAAGTCATAAAATGAAAAAGATTAGCTATAATCCCAAAAATCTATATGAATCAAAACCACTTGCAAAGAAATGAATTATGAAGTAGTGATAGCAATAAATATAAATATAACAAAACATTTTTAATTAAACTCTTATTTTTCCCTAATATACATATTATATTATACATTATCATTAAAAAATTAAAATATATACAAATTTTTCTGGAATATATTTAAGAATAATACAGTTCTTGTGTTATCTTATTGATTTGGAAGGTTGTTGACTTGTTCTACTTCTTTAGTTGTATGTTCTTCCTCCGTCAATAGGTTTGTGTTTTCTTTAGTTATGTATTCATGCAGGTTATCATCCTCTATTAGATTGAGAGCTTCTGGTGGTTGACTAAATGTATCTATTTTCCCATCATGAACAATTATTGCAAACTTTGGTTGTGTATCCCAGATTATATCTCTGCTAAGTCCTTCACATCTATTTCTGTCTATTTTACTCCAATTAACTTTTATGCTTGTCTCATTATCTAAATACCTTAAAGTATTATAAGCATTTCCCCAAGCTGCAAATTTATGTTTATGATCAACATTTTCATCAGCAAATACAATAACATTCATTGCTTCATTGAAATAAAATTCTGAGTAATAATTTATATTAATATAATTGATATGTCTTGGCTTGTTACCTAGATCTTTAATTTCAACCTCATCATGGTAGCTCCAAGATATTTCATCATATTTTCTAGAAATATTTCTCTTCAATTCTTCATAAAGCTCTTTGTTTTCTAATTTGATTTTCTCTTTAACTTGTTTCTTTCTTTCTTCTCTAGTTAAACTAAGAAACTTCTTTGTATTTGCTTCTTTCATAATATTCTTAGATATTCTATTGTAAGTTACAATCATAATGCCCTCATCCTGGTCCAATAGTTTGTATTTATCTAATATTGCCATAGTAATGGCACTAATAACATGTTTATCTTTGTTATGATAGTGATGACAATCTATAGCTTCTCTTTCAGCATAAATAAAGTCATGTAAATTTTTATCTACAATTGCTCCAAATTTGTTTCCTTCAGGAACTTTCTCTCTTGCAATAACAATCGCAAATGACATTGCTCTAAGTATCATATTTCGTATCCAGTAATTAGCATATCCTTCCTCTGAATTATAATCAATTATGATAATGTTCCTAGCTTGAGCACCCTGAAATTCCCAGTAATTTGTTACTAATATTCCTTCAGGTTTGTTCATATATGTTTTGAAGTCTGACACAACTGGTCTAGTTGAGGAAAAGTGTTTATTTAACAAATCAAACATTTTGTTGTAATATAAACTTGTTAATACAACTACACCTTCTTTTGATTCAAGTGAGAAATATTTTTCTACTGCAGCAATGGCTAATAAGCCCGGTGATATATTATGAATATTATGATAGTAATAAATATGGCTACCAATGACATTATTGTCAGGAAGCTTAGGAGGTGTTTTTGATTTGAAAGTTTCAGAAAACTTGTGTATTAGTTGGCTGTTTCGTGAGTTCTTTGTTAGATTAAAACATAGAGCATTGTGATTCTTTATCATAGTTTGTATCCACTCTGGTTTCTTCATATCTTTCTTACGGCCATCATATACTTTCATAGTCATGCAAATTGTTTTCACAGAGCCAGGAAATTCACAACATCCACTTATCATTTCATCAATAAATAGGTGATCACAAAGATTATCTCTAAAGAATTGATTTATATAATACATTGTTTCTTCAATATTTTTTAATGACAATCTAGATATGCCAATAAGATCTCTAATAGTAATAACTCTTACATTAGGATAAGATTCAAACTCCACCTTAGCCATTTTATCCATAACAGATGTTGGGGATGTATAAATCACTTCTTCATTAAAATTTGTTATTGCTGTTAAATCAATGTAAAATATTAGATCTTGATGATTAACAGTGGCACACTTTTTTGCTCTTTCTTTTAAAACATATGTTTTCCCTGTTCCATAGTCACCATCTATGATAAGGAACTTGGAGGTAAAGTTTACTGCTTGCAGTTGTTCATTGTTGAGCATGTAAACAGGAACATTATTATCTATTGATATTCCATCAGACTTTCCAGTCAATGCTTTCTCAACTTCTTTGCTAATGGTTAATGGATCAGATATCAATTGATTAAATCTACTTGACTCTTTTATGGAAATGTGGTATATCAGTTCAGCAACTAGATCTTCATATACTGTCTGATTATAATTATCAGATGTAACAAGTTTGTGGTCAAATATCTGATTCAACCAAGGTATTGCATCATTAACATCTTGTAGAATAAATTGCTGACAGTTGATACAAGGTATTTCTGCACCTTCAACAATCTCTAAATAAGGAACACATGCAGCCCCGACAAACATCCAATCTTTAGTAAGCATTCCTCCAAATAATTTCTGCATAAATGAAAAGTGCTGTTTCGTTTGATCTGAAGCATTTTTTAGTAGTTTAAGTTTGTCACCACTATCTTCTGGTCCAAGCTTTACCTCTATATTTATAATAGCATTGTGTTCTGGAATAATGATTAGAGAATCCCATTCTGTTTTTGATTCTTGTAGACTGTTGTTATAGTATTGATAGGTATAAAATTTCTCTAGACTGTTCATAGGAAACTTGTACAAAAATGTATTTTCAATTTTGTTTTTCTTATTGCCTACATGCTCTTTATGCACCTAATATAATAACTGTTTTATATCTTTATATCAAATGAATTTAATAAAAAGGAAACTGCTATTAATCCCCAACCACAATTAAACTTGCATTATCTATAAAACATTCCTTTCTAAACAGCCAGCTCTTTGCATCTTTATATTCAAGCTTTTTTTCTTTCCATTTTAAATGTTCCTCTATGCATAAATCTAGTTTTTCCTTGGGAATATCTTCAAAGTCCAACAATGCCTTTATTCTTTTTTCATGCTCATTAAAATCTGCAGTTTGATTTTTTCCTCTGGTGTCTTTTCCCTTCTTAACTAGTTGTTGAATGCAATCTCCAGATTGAAATCCTAACATCACAAAATATTCAGTCTTTGATTTTCTAGCAGCATTAACAATGTGATCATGTAAAAGTTCTTCACAATGTTTGTCCAAAATTTGATCATCTTGATTCTTTCTTCCTTCTTCACCTAACACAGTTGGTTTCTTAGGTACTAAATAATGATTTGGAATAGCTATAACTTTACACTCTGGATCATAATAATAATCAGCAACTTTCTCTTTTATCTCTTCAATCTTTTCTTTGGCTAGAATTCTTTGATTTTCTCCTGCAGGCCCTTGGAAGTTTATACTTAGGTTATTCAATTCTTTAGTCAAATGCAATGTTTGAGAATCTTGTGAAGATAGGGGATATACACCAAATTGAAGGCCACAATTGCTGGAACAAGTTGGTACTGAGCCAGGACCTTCCATTTCACATTCTAAAATTAAGATTTTTATGAGGGATTTTTATTTTTTAAAAACTTTCTTTGAAAGAAGGTGTCCTAACTTTTAGAGTATTTTTTTAAAACAGCTAGTTGGTGATTTAAGTTATTAGCAGATGTAAAATGATCCATAGAATCCATTCAATCGGTGTTTTTGTAGAACTCTTATTTTTGAACTAATTTAAGTTTTTTCAAATTAGGTTGGTTTTAAGGTACAAAAGCACAACAAAGAAAGAACCTCTGTTTAATCAAAACTTTGAACTTAAAAATATCCTAACACAGGCATAAAAAATATGTGTTCGTATATACCTTTAGAATGTAAAAAATATTACGAATCCATTCTAAGCAAAATTTAAAAAAAGTTAATAAACTACTATAAAAAATATAAGTTTTTTGGAGAATTGTAATTAGCCTATCACAAATCACCAAAAATTGACAAATAGAGAATCTTATTATCAAAAATTAACAAATAAAATTGCTTGAAAAAAGGATAATATTCATACAATATACACAATAGATACCACAATAAATAATAATACTTACATAACATGTAAATAAAGTAAAATTATAAACAAATATGCTTCAGTCTGTTATAAACTTCAAAATAATGTTAAAACGGCATTACTGTTTATTGTGTTTGTAAAATATCTGTTACATTCCATTGTACATTTATTTACTTTTATTCAAGTGAACCCATTAAAGCCGAAAATTATGTTTGGCTAGTTTGTTTGTGATTGGCTAGTTACAATTCTTAGAATAAACTTATATTTTTTATTATAGTTTTATTACTTTTTTTCAATTTTGCTTAGTATGGATTCATAATATTTTTCTCATTCTAAAGATATATATGAACATATATCTTTTATGCCTGTGTTAGGATATATTTAAATGACTTCAAAAATAAGAGGTCCACAAAAAAAATTATTGCATATCTAAATTCTATGGATCATTTTACATCTACTAATCACTGGAAGCACTGGATAACTGTTTTAATAAAATATCAAAAAGTTAAGCATATATAAAGCATATAATTCAACAGATTTGAATGCAAATACAACATGCCCCACCTGGCTTCCTAATTTAATTCTAAATCACCAAAGAAGAAATAAATATAACATTATCAAAAGTATCTTTAAAAATCCCCTCTAAATATTTAGGCACCTTGGTTAACAATCCCAAATCTTAATCATATTTTAGAATTAGAAATCATTACTAATAGATATTAAGCAAGTCCTTACCCTCCCCCCCCCCCGACTCCTTCTCCATTCTGTTTACCTTAATAAATGTCCCTTTCTTACAAAATATGTTTCTAGATTTTGATAAAATAAACATTTACCTGCAATTACACCAAGGTATTATATATATTCTAAGTGTGAAGGCAAAATCTACAGAGTAGTATAGTCCTCCTCTTTTCTCTCACCAGGAAATGGAAATATTCAATGATCTTGGTTTAATTTAGATAAGACCACTTTGTTACCACTCACTCACTTCATGCATTGATACCTAAACAATTATTAATCATTTTTCTTGGCATATTCTATTTTGAGATCTATTTTTAATTTTAGTTTTAAAAAGAAAAATCAAATTTTAGCTGGTGATTTTTTTCTAGATGCAATTTCTCTTTGCAGGGTGAGAGTACCCATCCCAAAAACAGTTATTATTCTTCCCAGAACATATGAGAAGCTACCCTGTAAAGGAAAACCTAATCGGTTCAGCGGTTAGCGAGATTTTTTGGTACAAACATATACAGAAAAACAGACATCCTTTTACTTTTTTTTAAGGATTCAAAACTATTTATAATTTTAGTTTTTAAAAAAAAATCAAATTTTTTTTTTGGGAGGGGGCTGGTGATTTTTTCTAGACGCAATTTCTTTTGGGAGAGTCCAAGTACCCATCCTAAAAACAGTTCCAATGACCTGAAGAAGATACCCTGAGAAAGATATCAGTTCACCAGTTAAAGAGATCCTTTAGTACAGACAGACAAATAACCTGCTACTTTATGTAAGGACTAGCGGCTTCGCCCCTAACCTCTAGGGGCTTTGCCCCAAGAGGTGATAAAAAAAAATTATGGTGAAAATCGTAAAGGGGGGGGTGTCCCACCCCCCAAGAAAATAGCTTAAAACCACCACAGGACCAATAGCTAGATACCCTGAAGAGTAGAATCCGATCGGTTCAGTGGTTACCGAGATCTTAAGGGACAGACAGACAGACGGACAGACAGACAGACAGACATCGTTCTACTTTGTATTATAGATTGCCATATTATTCTCTTAGGATTTTTTTTCAATTTTGAACTCTGGTTGCTGCGCTTGACCCGCTATCCTGCCTAACCTCAGCCCCCTATCCTATAACCTATAACCTTGTTGTTGTTGTTCTCTGCCAGAGTCATAGTACTCTTGGAGGGAGGGGGGGAGTGTTATGTATAAAAAAATTCTAAATCAAAAAAATATTTCTAAGAGAATAACACCAAACTATCTATCTACCTTTCTGGAAGCCATATTTCTATGTAATAAGGTACTTTATTCAATGTTCACACTTGAACCCTAAAATGTGAAACTTATTAGAATATTTTTTGTTTAAAAATGTTAATTAAAGTCCCTTATTTAGTATCCATGAATTCCACAGATAGTTTTATAGTAAATTATGCATTAAATTGTGAAAAGTTTAATCTTGAATAGTTTCCTCAGTTTAACTCCATGGCTATTTGTGATGTTCAATTAAGTTTTTTTTATATTTTACAACCAAAAGATAATACATTTAATCAATAGGACATTCAAGAAAAAATGATAATTTTTGACTGTCAGTCCTCATAAAAAAATATAAAAATTAATAAGAAAGGTTTCATAATTTTTCATTTATAACTCTATTCTTGACTTTAACAAATGCTCTTCAATCTTTTGTTTGTTTTCTAATTCATGATTTTTGTGCTATGCTACTTATGGATGTTGTCATCCTTGTTTATAATACAAGTCATTACCTTTATTAAATACAATCCATGATGTGTAACTGAGCAACTTTAAGAACAGAATTTAAGTAGGTGGCTACAATTGAATCCTTCAATTAAAATTGTCTATCAGAATCCTTGTCTCTTAACTATTTCATAGTTTCTTATCTGAATCCTGGAAAAAAACAGAAAAAAAATATTTAATATTTAACCAATGAAGATTAAGCACCTTAGCAAGACCTTGTTAGAGTGAGAGGGGTAACAAAACTCCTCCCTTTCTGCGACCTTTATTGATTTTTTTATCTTAATTAATCCACTTCCTTTAATAAGACTAACCATCAAATTAATATCATTCAAATTTGTTTATTCCACTAGGTATATGTCCATCTATTTACATGTTTTTAAACAACATTTTAAAAGCAAAGCTACCCAAAGTAAAGAGACATACACAATAAAAATTCAAAATAACATTCAATTTGATATCTATAATACAAAGTAGAACAATGTCTGTCTGTCTATCTGTCTCAAGCTTAAAATCTCAGTAACCCCTTAATCAATTGGGCTCCACTCTTCAGAAAATATACCTACTGGTCCTTTAATGGTTTCAAGCTATTTTTTTGAGGGCTGGAAAACACAACCCCAACCCCCCAAAGAAAGAAAAAATCCCCCCCAAAAAACTTTTTTTCTTTTTGTAAACAAAAGAATATATGTGGGCTTGGTGAACTCCCAAAGAACTTTGGGGTGAAGCCCACTCAAAAAAATACCCACCCTCTCAATTTTTTTGTGTTTGTTACAATTTATGAACAAATGATTTTATATAGGAGTGGGACTCCCCTATACTTCTTGGGGATTCTTCCCCAGAGGCTAGGGGCAAAGCCGCTAGTATAATACAAAATATTGTTTTAAAAAAACTAAAATTATTATGTTGAAAATGGACATACAGACTTTCTGTCAATGATTATTATTCCCTTTTAAAAATGTAATTATTTATGTTTACCTTTAGGTGTATATCTCAATTCTAACAACAAATATTCAACAATACTGCTAATTTTTATCTGAAATTAAAGAAATTTTAGAATTCATCTTAAATTTCAATATAAATAATGATAACCACATCAAGCAAAAGAAAAGCTGGTACTTTCTCTTAAAGTGATTGCCTATCAATAAACCCCCAACCCCTTTTTGAAACAGATTTTTATAAAGAGAAGTAGTTTTTTTATATAATTATCCCCCCTCCACATTTTAAATCTACACCCTTCCCCCTCCCCCATTTATATGTTTCCACCCCACCCCTCACCCTGACTTAATTTTTAGAACCCGGTATTAGTGTCTTAGAAATTATCTTAGTGACGTAAAAAAAATAGGATGTGTCGATACTACTAGGATTTTTAAGAATTGTTAATAAAGGCCTGAAATCAAGATTTTTTGTGCTTTTAAAAGATATTAAAAATATTTCTAAAAATTCTACATTATTTTTGCTCACTTTTAAAAAACAAAATCAACTTTTTTTTATTTTTTTTTTATAAAATTATCTTTCAAAATTGAAATAAGATCTATCAGCTGTTATTGTACTTCTTACATAACTCAAGAGTTGACTTACAATGTGTAAATATTTTATAGATTATTTAGCAAAATAATAAAAAACCTATATGTAATTTCGTGATTAATAATTGGCTTAATCTTACATTAAACATTGAATGATTTTAAATAATTTTCAAATATTTGCTTTTATAATTATACTTATTGTATAAACCCATCATAAGTTAGCGCAAAATGCTATATATTTTATCACATATGAGCTATTTTTTAAGCCAGCTTTTTAGTCAAAATTTCAAACCAATAACAATTAAATCAAAAGATATTAGGTTAAAACTATATATAAACGAGAGTAAAGAAATAAGATATTGCTATCAACAACAACACAAAAGGGTTTTGTCTAGTTTTTGGTAAAAATAACGCATATTTATCATTTTAAATTAAAGCTATCTTTTCAAGATTACATCTATAAATTCGTCTGTATTTTATAACTTATACCTGTTTCCATGTAAAATCAATTGATTTTCCATAATAATTTTATTTCTATATTAAATTTAGAGATAGCTAATTTTTCTTTAAATATAATGAGATGTTTATCAGAAATTTTTAATTAAGCATAATAATGTATATATAAAAAAGACAATTACGAATAAAAACAAAACAATCAATTATTAGATTATTTATATCAATAAATTTAACGGAATTTGAACGTAATTGTTAAAAAAGCTAGCTTAAACAGTTTTGCCATTAAAAAATAACCTTCTTTATGAATGGTACATTATAACAAGGGTAATGATATCCAGTAGAGCAACATATTTAACAAATATGTCTTTAAATAATCAGTCTATTTAACAAATATCTTTTTAAAATGCATAAGTTATATTACCTCTCACAAGATTGTTTAGTCCTTTGACACTGTACATAATTATCATTTGATTGATCTATCCTTAATTTTTATTCATATTCAATTTTATTGTTTGTATATAAATATTTAATACCTGTATTATAATACGGTTATTTTTTTTCTTCTATGTTTTTATAAAATAAATATCTAAGCAAATGTTACCAATTCTTATAATTATCTGGAATTGAAAAGAATTACTTTCATTCGGTTGCTAAAAAGAGAAGAAAAAGAAATGTATTGAGTCAGATAGTAGCCTTAACCTGTACAGCTTTACATTTATTTCATAGATAAATTGAAATTGAAATTAGATAAAATTATTAATTGATTTTAGATTATTAAACAAGACATGTTAGAATTATCCTATCAATTTCAAACTCTTCATGATGATTCCTATGACAGTTAGGTATAATTTAGAAAGCATGTCTATCATTGTTAACAGAACGTCAGTACGTCCATTTAAAACATGCTTTGTGTGTTTTTTGGCTGCTATTGAAGAAAGACAACTGAAATTTTAAGTGAAAAGGTCTTTTAAGAGGTGTTTTAATGTATTTCTTTTTACAGTAGCTTTAGATGGATTATTTTAGGTTAGGTTAGGTGATTGCCCTGCAGGGTTAGGAAAATGGCCCCGCATGGATAGAGCCCCCCCCCCCCGCAGTGGCTAGAAATAGGATAAAATCTACTGTGAAAATACCAAGAAACGTCCCTTAAGAGGCATTGTCATGAAAGGGACTATACCCAAGATATATGTGCATCTACTTAACGACTTCCAAAATTTGAGGGTGCCCTCAAGTAATCACCCCTTCCCCCCCCCTGCATCTACTCTATACATTATTTTGTCTCTCTGACTGTCGGTCATGCTTAAAAAACCTTATTGTTGGAGAAATGTTATTTTCACGACTGCTTTTTTAGATAGCCAGCTGTAAGTTTTAGTCAAGATACCTTATATTTATACAGATCTGCTCCATATATTTATTGTCTGTCTGTCTGACAGATATACTTAAAAGGACAATTTAGTTTTAAAAGAAAAAAATTTAAAAAATGTTGGTGGTTTTTTTTCTAAGCGCGTGAGGGTGCAGGTACCCTATCCTAAAATAGTTATAAACCTTCCCATGACCTATGACCTATGTCCGTGCAAAGGAGAAGCATATTAGTTAGGAAGATCCTTCCATATAAATAGACACACACACACAAACATTCTTTTACTTTGATATAAGGATTAGCATTTTGTTACTGTATCCTATTACTAGCGGCTACGCCTTAGAGGCCTCTTGGGGCACTTGAGGAGGAGAGAGTCCAATTTAATAAACCAATTTATTTTTCTAGATTTTAAAAGAAAAAGACAAACAAACAAACAAAGAGACAGACAAACAGACATCCTGTTACTTTATTATATCCTATTATATAAATTAGTAAGCTAAGCTTTTTTTGACCGTAGCAACGGATCTTGTTAACCGCTGAACCTAAAAGGTTCTTCTTTACAGTGAAGCTTATTATAGGTATAGAGAATTTATAACTATTTAGGAAGAGGGCTCTCCACTCTCCAAAAAAAAACAACACCTAGAAAAAAAGTACCATCTCCGCAATTTTACTTCTTTGTTTTAAAACTTAAATTGAAAATTGGAAGAATGAACTTTCCCCCTTACCACCCTAAAAGCTTCTAGTGATGTTACTGCTAGTGATAATATATTATAGTTTATATCAACATAATATGCGGATTTTAAGAAAAATTTAATCAAATATGCGGACTTTTTTCAACCTTTTTTTGACAACATTTATTAGACATATTAGAATTATACTATTGATTTCAAATTTTGCACGGAAGTATGTCCTTTTACTGTATGCTATATTTACGCAATTTTGCAACAAATTTATGTGCAATTTCATTTAGACTTCAAAATTAATATTCTGCTTATTAAGTTCTGACACTCTAGCTATTGTGCGTTTGTTCTACCTTCTGATTTTTGTGCTTCGTTTTTATGGATGTTGTCATCCTTGTCTAGAAAATACAAATTAATTAATCTATGGTAGAAAGTACAGAGAGTATAAATTATTTCCTACATTTTCTTTATCAATTATCAATTATCAATCACCTCTATTATCCATCTCTTTTTTAGGGGTTACCTTTCCCACCTCCCCTCTAATCCCTCGTTTTTAGTTACGTCACTAAGATGATTTCTAAGACACTAATACCGGGTTCAATTTTTATAGGGATTAATTACTCTCTCATGTAAATTTTGCCACAGGAGAAACTAATTTTAATTTTAAATTTAGGCATTCAACCTTTCCCCTCCCCCCTCGATCTCCACAAAAATATGTTATTACAGCTAATATTAAGATTTTTGAACCCTCACCCCCCTAAAATAAAAGCTTGGATGTCTTTGCTTTAGATGTTATAAAATATTAAAAAATTAATCTTCTAACTTTCTACCAATAATCTTATCCACTGTCATATCCCTACAAACAAATATATGTATATTTGCTATAAATCTAATAATTATAGAAATGCAGTGAAAGAACTAATATTTTTACAGGATAACTCCCCACATAATATGCTTTAATTTTGATTTAGAATGAAATGGGGATATAATCAAATTAATTTAATCACTATTGTACTATCCCCTCTTAAAACTACTTAAAGAAGTAAACATACATAGTCACAGCACACAAAGAACTGAACTAACCAACTCTCTCTTTTTTGGCCCCAGACAGACAAGATTTATTAATCATGTTTTCTTGTTCTTTAGTCACAGTAGATTGTATGTCTACCATTTACTAAAAAGTTGTGTAATAAGAAACCTAAAGAAACAGCTAAAAATTTCACTTTGAAAGTAAAAAATTTTTATGGGACATCGGGGAGGGAAAGGTCAATGTCAAACAAAATTATCCTCTTTCACAAGATAATAAATGGAATCCAGAACATCTTTAATAGATAGAAGATAATAGTTTGACTTAACCTATCCCTGTAAACAACCACTTTATCAAAGTTCAAATTCACATTGAAAGCATATTTCTATCTATATCCAAACCAATATAAAAAATATCACTAGTGGTAGGGTATACAAAATCATCTTTGTTATATCATAGTGAAGCGCGCAGGTGTGCGCGCGCTAAGTGTGTAACCATAGAAGTGTGTGTGTGTGCGTGGCCTTAGAAGTGTGGGTGTGTAGCTTTAGAAATGAGTGTATGTGTGTGCGCGCTGAGTGAGCGTGTGTTGAGTCAGATATTTCAACATAAAAAGAAATACATAATGCAATATACTTTTTAGGCCACTCTGTGCACATATTTGGGGGGAGGGGGCAAGCTAGTTATTTAAATATTTAACGCAATATACGTTGCATTATGTATTTATTCTGTGCTATAGAATATAGCCAGATATTTCAACATAAAAAAAAATATTTGTTGTAAAATAAATTTTATGCTAGGCGCGTGCACAGAAATTACTCATGAAGGTGGAAGAGCTTTGAGGAATATTTCAACATTAAATAAAATATGCTAGGTGCGTGCACGGCACATATAGGATTGGGGGGGGGGGGGGGGAAGGAGGCAATTGGCTTATTTCAACACAAAATGAAATATTTGTTCCCTTATATATTACAAGCGTATTCGCCCCTCGCCTATAGGGGCTTTTCGTATTTAAAGATTTTTTTCATTTTCTTTTTTTTTGGGGGGGGGGGGTGTCCCATCCCCCAAAATAGTTAAAAACCTTCCCGGGACATATGAGAAACTACCCTGTTAAGGAGAACCCGACCGGTTCAGCGGTTAGCGAGATCCTTCGGTACAGACACACAAACAAACATCCTGTTACTTTAGTATAAGGATAGCGACTTCGTCCATCGCCTCTAGGGGCTTTGGTATGATCAAACCAATTTTTCGTATTTTAGATTTAAAAGAAAAATTTAAAAAAAAATTTCTTTGGGGGGGAAATTTTTTTGGGTTGGGGGGTTTTATTTTAATTTTTAAAAGAAAAAAAAAATGGAGGAGGGGGTATTTTTCATTTTTTTAGGGGGCCTGTGGGTGTCCCACCCCCCTAGAAAATAGTTACAAACCTTCACGAGACCTATGATAAGCTACCATGTAAAGGAAAACCCGATCAGTTCAGCGGTTAGCGAGATCCTTCGCTACAAACAAACAAACAGACAGAAAGACATCGTTCTACTTTGTACTATAGATTCTTATGGGGGGTTATAGCCAGATATTTCAACATAAAAAGAAATGTTTGTTGCAATATATTTTTTTTATGTCGGTTGCGAGCACAGACTTGGGGGGGGGGGGAGGCAAGATGGTTATCCTGTGTTAGGTGCATCTACAAGGGGGGGGGGGGTGGTGTAGCCAATTATTTCAACATGAAATGAAATATTTATTGCCATATACATATTTTAGGCTAGGTTAATGCACAGATATTTTCCATGGGGGGAGAAGGGGGAGGGGGGTGAAAGCTTTGAGGTACTTTTCAACATTTAATAAAATATTTATTGCCATATACATATTTAAGTATTTTAGGTTCGTGCACAGAGATTTTTCATGGGGGGAGAAGGTGGGAAAAGCTTTGAGGGATATTTTAACATAAATTGAGATATTTATTTTAGGCTAGGTTCGTGCACAGATGTTTGAAAGTGGTGGTGGGGGGGGGGGGGGTAAAGAACTCTGTCGGTTATTTCAACATAAAAAAGAAATGTAATCATACAATTGCAAAAATAATCTGCGGTATTATTCTTATATGATAGTGACAGCATGTCCGTCTGTTTGTGTGTACTGAAAGATCTCGCTAACAGCTGTAGCTTCTCATAGGTTCTGTGAAGGTTTAAATCTATTTTGTGGGATGTCACCACCCACGTGACCTTTAAATAAAATTCGCCACAGAAAAAGTTTCCAATCGGACAGCTTAAAAATATCATAAAACAAGGATGACAACATCCATAAAACGGACATTAACACTTATATAGTGTCAGAACTGAATAATCAGAATATAAATGTTGAAGCAAAATTGTAAGTGTAAATTTGTTGAAAAACTTCTTGATACAGGATAATGTTTATGTACATACTTACATTTTTAGGACTTGATTATAGAGTTGCTTCGCTTAAAACATTATACTTTGTTGTCCCAGGAATAAACATACAAAAAATCAGATCAATCGGATGATTAGATCACAAAAATTTTTTAAAAATCAACATGTTTAAATTGGACGTACGGGCATTCTTGTAATTATTATAGAGTTGCTACGCTTTCTAAATCGTACTTAACTACTAAAGGAATCACCATGCAAAGTTTGAAATCGATAGGACAATTCTAACATGCCTAAATTAACGAAAAAAGCTATCCGTTTGTGACGGACGGACCTACCCTAATTATAGAAAAGCTTTGCTTTTAAAAACAGAATCACTTTTAGGTAACTTTCTTACTGACGTTGTAGCGTGCTTTCGTACAGGTCCTAATTATATAATAGCTTCGCTCTTTTGAAAATAATTGTACAGAAAATATTTATACCTGTACAGAGGCCAACTAGAGGCCTAGAGCTCCGGAACCTGAAGGCCTATCTAAAAAATCTTAAATCTGGGGGAAATTCATCATAAAAGAATGATTTTATCTTTAATAACCTATCCTCTCAGTCCGTAGATAGAGCCTATACACCAGGTTTACGCAAATGTGTCAAAACTCCCCCCCCCCCCCCTTACTATGGAATTATAGTGCTGGTAGTATTGACATTTAAATATTTATTTAAACAAATATAAAACATATATTAAACATTATTACATTGGTTTGTTAGATAGATTTTAATTTTAGTATAAACATGTAACACAATAAAACAAGGATGACAATCTTCATAAAAGCGAAGCTCTAAAATCAGAAGGAAGGAAAAACAAACAATAACTCTCGTAGAGTTTAGTTTAGTTTAGTTTAGTTTAGTTTAGTTTAGTTTAGTTCAGAGAGTCGGGCTGAGCACACGCATTTAGCAAGCTCTCCCCCGCCCTACCCCATGTGTTAAGCTCAGTTCTACCTTCCCCCTCTCTCTCAACTAGTTCCCCTCTCCCCACTGCCCGTGGTCACTCCGCAGTTGGAGGAAAGGGAAGACACTGTAGCCAGAGGGCACCTCGTATTTAGGCCTGGCAATGTGTATGTGTTAACGTATCGGTCAATTGTTAACACAAAAAAAGTGAAAATAAAACATTAATGAATTAAAAGTTTTTTTTTAACTTATGTGTAACCTAATCGCTTTAACTTAATGAACAATTTTTGGTGAAAACACTCTCAAATTTTTTTTTGATAATTTTATGATAATTTATCGGTCTGGCAACATTTTTACCGGCGCAAAGTACTCCCGACAAATAAGCTCTCCCATTGGCTAACATTTTTTCGCGTCCCACCATTGGTCAGCTGACCCACACTCACTCAGCACCCTCGGTTCCGCCATCTTCACTTCATCATGGCCTGTAGTACGTGTGACAACCCAGAATATTGGTCAAAGTTTAAAACAAATTTGGACGCTGCTTTGGATGTTAAGTTTAAAGAATACGATGCGAATATAGCTAAGGTAAGGGATGAGCTTATTCATAGTACTTTTGCCAGTCATAAAACCGAAATAAACGATATTAAATTGAGAGTCTCAGATTTAAATGTTAAAATTCAATCTATCGAAGGTATAGAAAATTTCGTAGATGCTAAATCTGTTGCAAGTGAACAAAAAGCGATTAGGACCACGATTACACAACAAAAAGACTATTTAAACTCTATTGAATCGTCGAGAGAAAATTTCGTCAAATTTCAACTTCTACAAAACTCGATAAGAGAGCAAAGGTGCCGCGATTGGAGTTGTAGAATAGTGAATTTTCAGCAGCCGTGGAGCCGTGAAAATATTACAGAGTTTATCATATTTAGAAACATTATAAGGCCCACCCTTGAAGCCGCTCTTAAACGTGGAGAATTAGAATATATTCCCTCACATTTTTGTGATATCGTCGAGCGTGCCCATATGCTCCCATATACAAAGGGCCAGATCCCCGTTTTTATTTTTCGTTTTATGTCTAGATCCTACCTCGACGCGTGGATGAACAATAAGAAGGCTGTGCTTGACCGTTACAACGCCGAGATCAAGAGGTTCAATCCCAGGAACAACGCGTCACCGGTCCCGTTCTTCCCCAATAGGTTAGTCCAGGCGAAGCAAGATATGTCCGACCTCAACAGGAAGACCATGACCTTTGTGTATGCCACAAACCAGATTTCGAGGGCCAAAGTCGCTGGCCAACATGTCCAATTTCAGCTCAAGAACGGCAGCCGCTGGATACGCTGCCTTAACCCGTTTGGCAAAGACCTGAAGGAAATGGCCCAACCCATACCTGGAAGCGAGGATTTTTTTCTGTCAGAGGCACCGCCTATCCTTTGTTTCAACAAGCTAGCGCCTGAGGAAAGGAAAACATTCTTCTCTAATCAGGCTGACTTAACAGAGGATGACTTCCCAAGACAGTTTAGTACGATCACAGCCCACCCTTCCAGCACGATTCAACATAATTTAACGTCTGCCCCTGCCCCAGCTCTTGGGGACCTAGCTGTGTTCCCTCCCATAGACTCTGCCGCAACCGTCGCAACCGCCGCACATACAGCCGTTGCACCAGCCGCACAGCCCACACAGTCAGTACCTGCCGCCGTCGCATCCGCAGCCGCCGCTACAGCTGATTTCACTGCCGCACCTGCCGCCGCGCTCACCGCCGCACCTGCCGCCGTGACCGCCGCCGCATCTGCCGCCACGTCTGCCGCACTTGCCGCCGTGTCTGTCGCCGTACCTGCGGCATCTATTGCCGTACCTACCGCCACACACACCGCCGCACTTGCCGCCACGTCTGCCGCATCTGCCGCATCTACACCTGTCGTTGACTCAGCACCTTCCGTACCTGTTGCCCCTGTCGTTGACTCAGCACCTTCTGTACCTGTTGCCCCTGTCGTTGACTCAGCACCTTCTGATCCTGTGGCCACGAGGGCCAAAGCTAGAGACACCGCCAACAAAGCTAAGCAAAGCAAAGCTACAAAGGCGGTAATCACATCATGAGGTTAAGTATCTTATACGTCGGAAAAAAAGGTACTTAACAAAATTATTATCATCATTTTTAAATTCATTTACAAAGTGATTTATTTCGAAAAACTTAATGTTTATATCCACGTAAACTCTATATTATTATAATATTAATATTAAATATTACCCAACTTGTTAGAACGCCAACATAGCATATTAATTTCAATCTATTTTTCTTATTTTTCTGCTGATTAGCATATAAAATACTTGGAACTTGTATGAAAATGAGTAGGGGGAACTAAACTAGCTTGAAATGTGTTGCCACCCCCAACACACACATAAACTAAACGCTATCGGAATAACCATAGTAAATATGGTAATTTTTTTCGCTTTAACGATAATATATTGTATATTACCTATTTTTATTTGTCCACTAATATCTACTGTGTTTCAGATGTCCATACTTGATGTTAAGACGATTCCTCCTGCGGTGCTCCTGGACCAGCTCTGCTATGACAAACCTCCCTAATGATCAGATTAACCAGGATTACGGTAACTTAAACGATAACATTGGTCTAAATCTTATGAATCCGATTTACGGCGACTACTTTAACGATTTTGAGAACGAATTCGGAATAAATTGCGTTTTTTCAAGTGAACAAGGTATCGTACAGAAACTGAAAACATTCAATGAAAACCTTCTCAATATTTTTAGTATTAATTGTCAGTCATTACATTCTAAATACAATGATATTGTCTCCACTGTAGACTTCTTTAGACAACATGATATCCACTTAAATGTTCTGTGTTTTCAAGAATTATGGCTGAATAAGGATGTAAATATGGATTGCTATGGAATTAATAATTACGATTGGCATGTTAAACTCCGCACAAAAAGTAGGGGGGGAGGGGTGGGTATTCTAGTAAGCAAATATTATAAAGTAGATAAACTATTTGATAAATTTTCATTTAAAGAAAATATTCTTGAATCTATTTGCTTAAAAATTTCCCACAATGGACTAAAGTTTTGCTTACTAAACTGTTATCGGCCACCCAATCAGAGTAGTGCTGAAATAGAAGAATTTTTTGAACTTTTTTTGGACCTGATTGATAGAATAGCAGCTTTAAGCATACCATACTTCATTGTAGGAGATTTCAATTTTGATCTTTTCAAAATAAATAATATAAATAGCAACTCCATGAGAATTATTGAGTCTTTTTCCTTTAACGGTATCATAAATACCGTTACCAGAGCTACTAGAGTAACTAGAACCACTGCAACCCTTCTTGATTTATTCGGGGTAGGTAACTTTATTCAAAACCTAATGTCTTCCTTTGTCTTAACTTCAAAAATCTCCGATCACTTGCCAATTATTAATTCATTCCGAATAGACAGAGTAAATAAACCCAAACCTCCAGATTTCTTTGAAAAAAGAGAATTGAATGATGAAAACTTTGATGCCTTAAACTATGCACTCTACCACACTAACTGGAATCACGTTTTAAACCAAGACAACACAAACATTGCTTATGATAACTTTATTTCAACCTTTTTGAGACTTTATAATGAAAAGTGTCCAGTTAGAAAAAAACGAAAAAACAAACGTACCCAGCCTCAGCAGCCTTTCATGTCAGACTTTTTATTGCGTTGTAGATTGCATAGAGATATTTTGTACAGCAACTTTTTAAAAGACAAAACAATTGAAAATGAAAGTATTTACAATGTCTATAGGAATAATTACAATAGGCAAGTGAGAAGAGCAAAGATTGAATATTACAGACAACAAATAAGAGATGCAAACGGGGATGGGAAAAAACTCTGGAAAACCCTAAAGGAAGTCATTGGGTTTAGTAAATCTTCCCCTGAGTGCACATACCTTCAAGTAGGCCCAAACAAAATTGAAAATGACCAAGAAATAGCTAATGAATTTAATCGTTATTTTAGTCAGATTGGGTCTTCCCTAAGGCCTGAAATTCCTTCCACCCCCAAAAATTTCTTTGAATATTTACCACCCCCATGTCAAGATTCCCTCTTCTTTGAGCCATTGTACCCCTTCAAGGTTATTAATATCATTCGTAGTATTAAACCTAAGCGTTCCACAGACATAAATGATGTCTCGATGTATGTTCTGTCTCGCTGTGCTGATACCATTGCCACTCCCTTAACACATGTTTATAATTTATCACTTCAAAATGGCACTTTTCCTGAAAAAATGAAAACTTCCAAAATAGTTGTCCTTCACAAATCAGGTTCACTCAGCGAGGCAGATAATCATCGAGGAATTTCACTCATTGACAACTTTTCCAAGCCCATTGAAAAATATGTCTGTGAAACGCTGGTTAAGTTCTTGGAAGATCGGTCTTTTTTTAGCAACCGCCAGTTTGGCTTCATGAAAGGAATCTCAACCTTTCACAATGTATTGAACTTAAGCACATTGATCACCCAAGCACTCAGTCGAGACACTTCCTGTATGGCCATATTTTTGGACATAAGGAAGTGTTTCGACATGATAAATAGGGACATCCTTTTTAGCAAACTGGAGAATTCAGGGATAAGGGGGGTTGCACTTGATTGGTTCCGTAGTTATTATGCAAATAGGAAACAGCGTGTATATTTTAAGGGCCTTTTCTCCTCCACAATTGAATTCATTATCATTGGCGTACTTCAGGGGTCAGTCCTGGGACCAATTCTTTTTTTGATTTTTATCAATGACCTTGTTTCATGCAGTGAAGAGATCCTAATCAATCTCTTTGCTGATGACGCAGTGGGCTTCATTGAAAAGCAGAATATTATACAATTGATCAACCTTGCAAAGGAGCTTGTCCCCAGACTGACCCAATGGTACAATGCCAATAAACTTCTTATTCACCCCCGCAAGACCAAATGTATGGTCTTTTCCTCCCCCCGTGAGATACTCACCCCCGCTGAGCTCGCCGCTAAGACCAACTTTGAAGTCTATGTAAACATGAATAATCATAACGAAAATGATGAGTCAAAAATCACTAAGTTGGATCTTGTGAGCGGTACCAATGAGGGTAGTATCAAACACTTGGGAATTCAATTGGACGAGAAAATGAAGTTTTCTTATCATCTTGAAAAAGTCTATAGCAAAGTCTCTAAAATAATTTATAGTATGAAAGTAATGCGTCATTTGTTGGACAAGAAACACTTAAAGCTACTCTATTCTTCTTATATTAAGTCGAATATCGAATATTGTTGTCTCCTGTTCACTGCCTGTCCTATGTATCTGTTAGCACCAATCATTAAGTTGCAGAAGCAAGCCATTAGAATAATCGAAAATTTACCTAGCAGAGCTCACACAGCTGAATTCTTTAAATCTAATGGCATACTTCCATTTAACCTGTTAATTGAATTCAATGTTTGTAAATTTATGCACGCCTATAAATTAGGCAATTTTCCCAAAATTTTCGAAAACACCTGGAATTTTGTTCAAGACAGACATACGTATGGCACTAGGAACAGGAACAACTTTGCTTACGAACCGGGCACCAATAGAAACTTTCTCCTGCACGCCCCTCTTAACTCTTTCCCAACTATATTCAACAACCTTCCACTTGAAATTAAACTAATTGATAATAAAAATATTTTTAAGAAAAAATGTTTTACTTATTACCTAAACAAGATTGAGTTTTAAAAAAGCAAATATTTTAAAAAAGCAAATATTTTATTTTTGAAATTAAACTGATTGATAATAAAATTATTCTCAAGAAAGATATTTTACTTACTTATTACTTACTTTCTTAAAAAAAAAGCAAATACTTTATTTTTTCTCTTCCTCTATTTAACAATTTTTTGTTCTAACTAAGTTTCTATTCGTATCTTTAGCCCTCGACTTTTTGTAAGCACTTAATTTCTATACCAAAAAAATAATAAAACAGCATTTCTTTAACCTCAAATCTCAACGAGTAGGTTCCGTAGGAACCGACATACATACCTATGTATAGAGTAGCTTTAGCATAGTTTGTTTCTTATCCACTTTATTCATTTTACATTTTATATTTTGACTTTGACTTCTTCTATTATATTATATATTTTTTATCAAGCAACTAACGAATCGCGCAACCTCTACCTCTATTTTATCTAATAAAAAAATAACAAAGTTTTTTCATAATTTTGACCAAAAATATATTTATTTATTCAAATTTAGATATCGAAAATTTTGTTTAATATATGACTATCGCTGACTGGACTGGTTAAGCTCATGTAGTGGGCATAGCCATCTACTCGTCGTAGTCGCTGGAGTCATCGACGTCGTCGGGTTCCTGTTGGAGGAGCTCCTCCACAAGGTCCTGCTGGACGGTGACCAAGCGGTCCATGGTGGCGATGGAATCCATGTTGGCCTGGAAGGAGCGGGCGTACGTGGGCATTACTGAAATTAGCCTCACGACTAACCCATAGTTGGAGTACATCATGCGGAGGATCTCCTCATCGATGGCATCTTGGCGGAATCTCCTCCACATAAGTCTGTCGCCCTCGTACACGACGCCCATTAACCTCCTCTTGACCATAAACCAGAGGTCCAGACAGCGCCTGTCTACCCCCGGAAATGGGAGTAGATCAGGCACTGCCGCGAGGTTCAGCAGCTGCTGGACGCCGTGCACGGGTGCAGGATCATCGATTTCATCGCTTGAGTTCAACATGGCGATGAGCTCCTGCACCTGGTCTTGGAGGGGAACATCTTCTTCTCCTCCAGCCTCCTCCGGAACTTCCGGCGCCCCATCCGGTAAAGCACCTTGGCCTTGTCCAACTTCCTCTTCTTGATCTGACATTTCTGAGACAATTGAACTTTGACCCTACCCACCCCCATATTTATACCCCCCTTGTGTCTTAATACCATACATTATTCAATCTTAATTTAACTTATTAATTAATAAATAACTTTCCCTACTTCCGATTTCCCGCGTATTCCCCCTATGCTTTACAACCAATTGTCTCCCCCCCGCCCCCTCTTTTGCTTTATTCTTTTGCTTTATTCTGCCGTGCTTTACCGGAAAACCACTCTTCCCCCCTCCCCCTATTTTTCTCCCCCCCAGTATATACCAAACGATAGGCGCCGCTCCGTCTGTCTAGCTGGAAGTCACGGCCGCGCACAAACCACCCACCACTCCCCTTCTAGTTTTTTCCCCCCCTCCTCCCCCTAACCTGTTGAATTCCCTGACCCATCTCCCTTATTTTAACCAGTTTCTCACTTCACTTTTTTTTATGCTAATGAAAATTAATCCATAGCGAAATATTAACAGACATCCTATTACTCTATACATCCTTCATAAAAAATAAAAGTTCATAGCAAGATATCTAGGATTTATTAAACAAATCAATGAATTTATGATAATTTATGATATTTTAATACTTTTACTTTTTTGGATAAAACTAAACTGTATTATTCTTCAAAAACAATTTTATATTTCAATAGCCATATCAGTAACTTTTTGCAGTTTTTTTCTGTTGATTCATTGTTGATTTTTGTTGATTTTTGTGAACATCATGTGGACATTTCCGCGGGTGTTTTTGCGGATATTTTTGCGGATATCTTGTATATAAAGTCGTAGAGAACTTGACCGTAACTGGTTCAAACCGGAAATGGCCAACTTCTGGAACTATAGCTGGAGACAGGCCCCCTCTTGAGCAGTTATCCGCTCAGCAATTTCACCCAATTTAGCTTCATGAAACTCCATGTCCTTGTTTGGGTTGTATAGTGTGAGGGCCAACTCGGTTTCTAAATAACCCTGTTGGTATAGAAGACGGGCTACCTCACGACGTACTTCGTCACTGACATTGTCACCATTAACTATATTGAGAAGTCGTTCATATGTTATTGTCAATCTATTGCGTAGCGGCTGCCACATTTGTTGGTATTCTTCCTCTCCGAACATTTCGTGTCTAAACAATAGTAAGATTTAAACCTCACTAAAGCAAAGCTATAACCAAATTACGCGCGCAATAGCACGCCACAGTCTTTTTTAACATGACCCACTTTCACCCTTTTACCTTCAAAAAGGGGTGGAATCAATGGATTAATGATACGTTTTCGCCTTCCCTTAAAACCCCCTCCCCCCCCCCCTCTTCCTCTCCCATTTTGTTGCCCCATTCACAGCCATGCTGTGACCAGTTCTCAAAACACAAAAATCAGATTCCGGAGGAATCGAACCATACATATTTAGGGACACACTCCCATTATCAAAATACCAAAATCAGATTCCGTAGGAATCGCATATGACCTATTCTTAGGATTTTTTATATCCATTCTCAAAAATAAAAATCAGATTCCGTAGGAATCGAAACCAACCATTACACCTTGTTCACTTAAGTACACGATATGATTATTATTAGGGTATTCTTGTCCTTTTTTGGACTTTTCTTTGGTTTTTTTTTGGATTTTTTGGATTGGACCAAGTGTTATCGCGAAATTTGCCGTTATCCTGTAATTATTGGTGTGGAGATGTCCTTAAAACCCGGACAAAACTCCACTCTATAATGAAAATAATTTGATATAAAGGAAACTGTCTATTTGGAGCTGAAAAGGGATCTCAACGGGAATAGCGACTCCTTATGGAGGTTTTGGTTCCTTAATTGTTCCGAATTCACGCTTGGAGAAGTTGCAACTGATAGTAGGAGGATGTCTGAAATACACAGCAAGATATTGTTTCATTGTTAAGATTATTATTTATTTGCACATATAACATTGTATCGGCTTGGCAAGCGTCAAAGTACACCAGTGGCTCCACAACCCTTAAAGGGTTATGCCAACTATCTGGTACAATGTTGCATGGAATTTTTATTGTAAAATATTGTCTCCATTCAATTTAAACTGGCCTGGTAACTAGGTGGAGATGAAGTTCGGCCAATTCCATGCTAGGTACTTAATAATTGTTATTATGTATATTATTATCTAACCTGCACCAAACACAACAAACCAGATGAATCAAACAAATCAAGCATAGTAACATAATTTATAATATATATCTAATAAAATATGTTGTACCTTTGAGGAAAATAAATCTTATCTTATCTTATCTTATCTTAGAGTGTCAGACCTTTATAAGCAGAACATTTATTTCTAGGTCTAACGAAATTTTACATACATTTGTTACAAAATTGCATGAATATAGGATACGGTAAAAGGACAAACTTTCTTTCTTAAGAATTGATTCTAGAGTTGCCTTGCTTATAATACTTTACCTTGTTGTCCTCAGTATCATTATTCTAAAAACCAGATGAAAAGGATAATCACATCATACAATAAATGTTAGAAATCAGCATGTTTTAAATAGACGTACGGACTTTTTGGTAACGATTAAAGAGTTAATACGCTTTCTAATTGTACCTAACTGTTATAGGAATCATAATGCAAAGTTTGACATCGATAGGACAATTCTCACATGCCTAAACTAACGAAACCGTTACGGACGTGACGACCATAATTTTTGAAAAGCTTCGCTTTTAGCAAAACAAAAAACATAAAATGTAAAATAAGCAATGGATATTTTATTTTGATATGAATTACATAAATCAAAGCTTCATGTGTTATTTTGTTATTTAAAGCAAGACTGTTCAGGAAGTTTACATATAAATTGAAATAAGATTATCGAATGTGCATAAAAATTGCTCAGATAATGGAAAGAAAACGAAGTAGCGGGTTTCATGTATTTTCACAGTAGGTAGCTTTTGAGAGGTTATTGTAGGTAAATGTTGTTAATGATTTCCCCGCAGGGTTAGGAAATTGGCACGGCAGGGGCTTGAAAGAGGAGAAAAGCTACTGTGAAAATACGACGAAAGCTGCTACTTCGTTTCCTTTCCATGATCCAATTATTTTTCAGTTACAAATACTATTAGTCACTCCATTTTTTAAATGTTCCGTTGTCTGTTTACATATATTTAAATCAGTGGCGCTTTTCCTCAAAGTGCATGTCGAGCCCTGAAAACCTTTCCCCTCAATTTTAGAATTAAGCTGAAAATAATGGTAGGGGCGAGAGGGGGTTCCTATGCCTAAACCCTATGGGACCTGCATTGCCCTGACCCTGCGCCAGATCCGGATCCGCATTTCTTTGAGTCCAAGGATCCGGATCCTGGGGTATAAGTTTATGGAAAAATCTACCTAAATTTATAGAAAATAGTCACTTACTTATTTTGAAATACCTGGTAACCTTATTAAGATCAGCTGATTCACTCCCACACTCTTAAGGTTCAGACTTGAAAATTGAAAGTATTTTTGACTTCGAGATTAAAGAATAAATATTTTTTGAAAAATTTGGTGATTTTAATTTTATTGTCAAGGATCCGGATCTGGATCCGCACTGACCAAATTTGGAGGATCCGCATACAATCAATGCGGATCCGCAACACTGCCCTGCGGGATTACCTAGTTTTCAATACAACAAAACCGAAATTATTTAATAAAAAGTAAAATTTTAAAATTTTAACTGTTGTTCATAGCTTAAAATAATGAGAAGGTGACTCACCTTCCTATGCCTAAATACTACGGGAGCCCTTAACCCTGCGGGACATCTACCTGCGTTGCCCTTAATCTGCGGGGCTACCCAGTACCCAATATAACCAATCTAACCTGCGCTACAGTATTAAACAGTCCTCAACCCCCCCCCCCCCCCCATTTATATTTCATTTTTTTAAAATGGGGATGAAGGCTGGATTTCTGTGCTCAAAAATGTACTTAAAGGGAAAATATATAATAATGATTGATTAGCAATAGTTCTTAGAACATTATAACTTGACCCGCTATCTCTTGAGAGCTCCTCATTATTACCTCACCCTCGCCGAGTATGGCAGGTGTCCCAAAGTAAGTCACTGTGATGAATGATGCTTTTCACAGAGGATCTTGGGATAAATGAAGTACTGATATTAGTACGTGACTATTGAGTATCCAAACTTACTCAATAATCCCCTTCTTACACGACCAGGGGGTAGAAGTTGCGTGATCAGATCATTAAATATCCACATCTGATCTGCTGACATAAATGCCCTCCGTGTCAATCTCCATGTTGTGCACATTCCTCACGTGTCTTTTCATGTTGCTGCGGTGGTTGAACGCTACTCGGCATATCTCACATGAGAATGGCTTTTCGCCTATATACATTGCATTCTAGATAACTTTATAATGTTACATAATAAACAAGGATGACAACATCAATGAGTGACCCGCGACCGTGGCTCAACACGTAGCGCATCCGCTCGTCGTCGGGAAGGTGATAGGTTCGAATCACAGCTTTACACCGTGTCATTTTAGTGACGTTAAAAATGGTTCCTACTGCTGCTATGTCAGGTGCGCAACAATAAATTATTTTTAACTTATCTTTTAAAGGTAATAAAAATACAACTGGAGAATCACATTGCAGAGTTTAAAAAAATAGACCCCTAAAATAATTTTTTTCGGAGTTTATTGTTTACTATAAATAAAGTAAAGTTCGCTACTTATTGATGTCTTTTCATTTTAGGTAAAATTCTCACAAAAGAGCATTTTTCGTCATAATAACCTACATGTGGACGTCCTTGACATTGATATAAAGAGATATGACAATGGCCGATTGACACAAAAAATTACCCTTTCTGTAGATTAAAAACAGTGATTAAAACGTTTGGAAACAAACTTCATGAAACAAGCAATACAAAATTTGTTAAAGTTGTTGAGCCAGCAATAAAGAAAAAAGGATGACAACATCCATAAAAGCGAAGCACTGATACGGTAGGACAAACGGATATTAACACTTATATAGTGTCAGTACATAATAATAAGAATATAAATGTATTAGAGTCTAACCAAAATTGTAAGTAAATTTGTTTAAAAACAGGATAATGTTTATGGACATACTTACATTTTTAGGACTTGATTATAGAGTTGCGTCGCTTATAACATTATACTGTGTTGTCCCAGAAATCAATATACCAAAAATTAGATCAACCGGGTAATTAGATCATATTTATAAAAATGTGTTGTTAAAAAAAGTTAAAAAATCAACATGTTTAAAATGAACGTACGGACATTTTGGTAAATTTGAAATCGATAGGACAATTTTACGAAAAAAGCTATCCGTTACGGACGGACGGAACGAATTTAATTATAGAAAAGCTTCGCTTTTAAAAATTATCATAAAACTTTGGGGACTAGTGTAGTATTCAAGTTATCTTAATTCCTGTATGTATTCTGAGATGGTTCACTAAGTTGGCAGCATTGCTGAAATACTTACAGCACACCTTACACAACTGAAAAATTTTAAAAAAATAAATAAATCAGGGATCTAAAAGGATAGGACAATGGCCGATACACAAAACTACCCCATCTCTAGATTAAAACTAATGGTTAAAACGTTTGTACACTCAACTTAATGAAGCAACCAATCAAAATTCAATACAAGTCCCCAAAGTGGTTTAGACAACAATTAGGAAAGCGTTATTATAAAACTTTGGGGACTAGTGTAGTAATAAACAGCTTACCTTACCTCACACTAAAAACAAGGATGGCAACATCCATAAGTAGCGAAGCATGTATATGAATACAGACAAGGAGATGTTAAAAAAAAAGAATAGATTTATTGGAGAGAAAAAATCACGAAACTTTTAAATATGTTTGATATTCATATTTTGTTTGATAACTGAGACAGTCAAGGTAAAAATAGCCAAAAAACCTATTGAAATGAAGTTAGACCTTCATGGATGTTTTATGGTTGATTAAGCTCCTTAACGATGCAATGGGAAGGTTGATATAAAGTTTCAGTCGTGTATCTTGAATAGGAGCCGAGAAAATCGCGTTACCCTCCATTTGTCTATTACGGACTGACATTATTGAGTAACTTCGCTAATAAAAAAGCATGTCAACTATCGCCTGATGTATAAAAATCATATAAATTTAAATATATTTAAAATCCATTTGAAATACAATTTAAATCAACAAAGATATCCCAAATTAAAAAAGCCAAACTTTTAAATTCTGAGAATCTTGTTTTATAGGTCTTTGGGTGACTTAATTTGGGACACCTGCCATACTCGGCGAGGGTGAGGTGATAAAGATTAGGTCCCTTAAAACAGTGAGTCAAGTACTTGTACTTGAGCGTGGACCTTGAGCCGACCATGATTATAAAAGATTATAGAGTAGCTGTGCTACTAAACAAGGGTGAAAAACTAACAAATATATTGAATTAAAATGAAACATAGGGATAAGAACAGTAGCTTTCACAATATTGCGTAAAATTGTGAGTTAGATTACAGTCAAATGCGCTTATTAGGTCAAGTTGTTTTTAAATATGCCTTTCGTGAACAGTTAGACTTAATAAGCGCCTTTGACTGGAATCTTACTCACAACTTTACACAATATTGTGTAAGCTACTATTCCCTTTATTAATACAATTATACAAATATGTTAAAAAACAAAAAATTCAATATAAAATAAACATATAAAAGATGTATCAATATTTAGATTATTATTTTAACTTTTTTTGGCATTTACAAACATTAAAAATAAGAAATTAATGGTAATTTAAGGGATCTTAAGGGAAAAGAGAATGGTCAAGAAATCATAATTCATTAAAGTACCCAAAAATTTTAAGTCTAACCTATAGAATACCTTGGTTGTCAAACTTTCAGTACCAGTGTAATTTAAATAGCCTAATGTACAGGGTTGGCATTTCGGGCACTTTTTTCGATAACGGGCCGCCTGATTGCCCAAAAGGGTTTTGGGCGCCCAAGGCCAAAAGGGGTATTGGGCACCCTTTTGGACAAATGTCGTAAGCATATAAAAAGGATATACAATAGCCTAAAATCATCATCTCAGGGCCTATAAAAGCTCCACTGGAAAGGAAAACCATATCGGTTCAGCGGTTAGCGAAATCCTTCTCTAGATTAAAACCGCCCGCCCGATATGCCAACCCTGCTTAATCTTATGTACCTTCTCTTGGTAATGAAAGGTCTAGGTAAGATGTCTTAGAAATTTAGATGTTACAAAATATTTTTTAGATATTTCGAAATGATCACTATTATCTATAAAACCAGTTTTGGTAAGGTTCATAGAATTGATGTCTTTTTCTGTATTTGGTAACCGAAAGGAAGATTTAAAACTATAATGTGTACTGACTACACTTTACAGGTATAAAGGATCTGAAGGGATAAGACAATGGATTATAAAAAGATATATATAAATATCCAATGATGATCAACAAAATTGTGTAGATTTAAATCATTGGTTAAAAAGTTTGTACAATAATAGTTTGGAACCTACAAATCACAATTTAACAAAGTACCCAATCATTTTGGTCCGATGAATAAGTTTATGTAGTTAAACAACTTTGGGTACCAGTGTAATTTACATTCAATTGTCCCCTTCCTCCCGGGGAAGATGCACAGATTGATAATTGTCCTCAATCTTCATCATCTGATTTTAAAGGATCATCGACCATGTTCAGAATTCCGCCATTTTCATCAAACTCCTCGGCATCGTCTTCCATATGAGAAATGTCGTCGTCAATTTCCGCCATTTCGTGTCCAACCATTTTCCCGCGTAAATTTCCAGATTTCAAAATGGCGGCGGTGGCTTGAGTTGGAGTGGTGGTGCAGGTTTCTGCGTGCTTTCGCAAGCGGTCAGGCCGGGTGTAGCCGCGGCCACATCCACACACATACTTCTTTTCTTTGGTGTGTACAGTGATGTGGCGTTCTAGTAGGCTTCGGGTCTTGAACTCCTGTAAAAAAAATGGCATTATTAAACAGTGGAATGCACTTTTTTAAGCTGAATATTAAGCTGTTAAAGATTACTTTTACTATAGGGCATAATAACAAAGCAAAGAAGCATAGGATATTATATCTCTACTTCCAATGTTTTTTTTGGAAAAAGATTCTTAAGGGATCGAATAAGATGTTACAAAAATCATTTTTATTTTTAAGAATCCAACTTTGTACCTAGGTATAATACTGCAGAGAGAGAGGGGACAATGGGATGTTTAGTACGTAACACTAGTCTCGAAAGTTTTATAATAAAGTTTTTTTTATTCGTTGGTTTCATAACTTTGGAGACTAGAGAATTTTGATTAAATGGTACATTAAGTCGAGTGTTCAAACGTTTTAACCACTAATCTTACGCTACAGAAGGGTTAATTTTGTGTATCATCATTGGAGATGTACATTAATGTATTGGCCATTGTCTTATCCCTTTAGATCCCTGATGTCACTTACCTTGAAACAATAGGAGCAAATAGATTCTGACTTAGTTGCAGGTTTGGACAGAATATCAAATCTTCGCCGTAGGTCACCCTGAAATATTTGACAAATGTTGGAAAATTAATAGTTATTTCTTGCATCGTATTATAAAAAGCTTTCCGTGGATAAGAAATGTACAGCAATAAGAACCAGTTTTTTAGCCCCGAGAGGCCGAAGGCACGGGCTTAAAATCAGGTTTCAGTCTTATGATTGTACATTTTTATTCGTAGAAAACTGGATATAATGCGATGCAAGACATAATTTTTCAGTATGGCTGAGAACCGGTTCTAACCCACTGTATATTAATCGGTTTTGATATGACACAGGGAAAATGTTATATACAGAAAAAACAAGAATGATAACATTCCGAAAGAGCAAAGCACAAAAAATCATCCTGAATGGACAAACGGTCAGAGTGAGTTATAGAGCAGATGTTAGTTGTCATAAAAAAAGAAAGAGAATGTGCAAAACAATTAGATAAGAAATTACCGAAATCTTTATGAAAGTATTTATGTTGTATTTTGAAGTATGGCCGACAGACAGACAAACAAAACATTTTTTAGGCATTTTTTTAAATGGCAGCAAAGACAATCAAATTTCCTCCATTTAAACGTGTGTGTCTGTTTAAACACGAATCAAAGCCCCTATAGGCGAAGCAACTATTATTATACAAAAAAAATATACAACAAAATGTCCTTCAAAAAAAAAATAATCCCATTGTCATATACCTACAATATCTATAATACAAAGTAGAACGATGTCTGTCCGTCTGTCTGTCTGTCTGTCCGTCTGTCCGTCTGTCTGTCCGTCTGATGCTTAAGATCTCAGTAACCACTGAACCAATTGGGCTCTACTCTTCAGGGAATATACCTACTGGTCCTGTGATGGTTTTAAGCTATTTTCTTGGGGGGTGGGACATACCCCAACCCCCCCAAAAAATGAAAAATACCCCCCCCCCAAAAAAAAAAAATTTTTTTTACTTTTCTTTTTAAATCTAAAATACAAAAAATTAGGTTGATCAAACCTCTTGGGGCAAAGCCCCTAGAGGCTAGGGGCGAAGCCGCTAGTCTTTATTAAGTTAACTGTGGTAAGGGGTGAAGCAGTTCAACCCTACTGAGCGAGTTCGATTCAAACGAGCCCCTAGCCTTAAAGATCCTACCAATAAATAACTACAAGGAGTTACTGATTAAAGGATATATTTTGAACTGATTCATTACAAAAGATATACAGGTTTATATAGCAAATAGAAGTATAATAATAGATGATGAGGGGTAGCTGGTGATGGGTTCCTTTGAGCTGGGGGCTGTGTCCACAGGCACAAAGGTAGGAGGGAAGGCTGCCTCCTTGGGGTAGGCAGGTGGTGGCAGAGAAAGGGGAAGGTCCGGCTGCGGCAAGGGGGGTGTAGACATCTCCCGGCAAGGCAGGTAACTGGGGCTTGGGGTTGTAGAGGGGCCGCGCCCCTCCCACTATCAGAGATGTCCAATTTGACCGCTGCTTGTGATGTATCGGCAAGGCCCCGGAGGGGCAGGGTGAAATGGTGATAATAGGGTTAGCGCTGGGTTGTAATTTGATAAGCCGACGCATAGCAACTCTATGAAAGGCTTGTCCGTATGCTGCTGTCTTACCACAAAACCATAGACCTAAAAACTATTTTTAAAAGCGAAGCTTTTCTATAATTAGGGTCGGTCCGTCCGTACGTCCGTCTGAGACAGATAGCTTTTATTCGTTAATTTAGGCATGTTAGAATTGTCCTATCGATTTCAAACTTTGCATGATGATTCCTGTAGTAGTTGGGTACGATTTAGAAAGCGTAGCAACTCTATAATCATTACCAGAATGTCCGTACGTCCATTTTAAACATGTTGATTTTTCTACTTTTTTAACAACAAATTTTCAAGTGTTTTAATTATCCGTTTGATCTGATTTTTGGTATATTGATTCCTGGGACAACAAAGAACAATATTATAAGCGAAGCAACTCTATAATCAAGTCCAAAAATGTAAGTATGTCCATAAACATTATCCTTTTTTTAAGCAGTTTTTCAACAAATTTACCTACAATTTTGATTCGACATTTATACATTTATGTTCCGATTTTTCAGTTCAGATACTAAACAAGTGTTAATGTCCGTTTGTCCTACCGTTTCAGTGCTTCGCTTTTATGGATGTTGTCATCCTTGTTTTGCTAGCAAAACATTCCAACATTTTTTTATGCTATTTCATACTATACACAGTTTAAACAATTGCAAAAAAGACAGAGACAGATTACAAACAAACCCAATAGAAAACCTAGAAATTCTTATGTGAGACCTACAAATAAAATATTAAAAATCCAAAGAAAAAAGATTTACTTTAAATATCATTTTGACAGACAAACATTCTACTCCTGTAGCAGACATCCAAGGAGGAGGAGGGGGGGGGGGGGTTCTGACATTTTATCGTAAACAGGAAGTATAGGCTTTGTCTTACGATTGAGAGGATAGGTTATTTGACAAAACATGTTTTTTTATACTTTTTATAACAAATAACCTATCCTCTCATTCCTAACACAAAGAATATACTCCCTGTCTACGTAAAAGTGTTAGAACTCCTCCCCCCCCCCTCCCACACATTACTCAGAGAAAACTATTAAAAATTATTTTCGTATTCTTATAGCAAAGCAAACTAAAACTCCATTGGAAATATGAAAAAAAATGTTGTTTTTCGGACAAGCACAACACAAAAACATCACTATTGGGCTTGGCACTAAATTTTGAAAAGCTAAAAATCACATCGAAAAGTAGAAAAAATTATTACAAAAATACATTTATTAGGTATCTTCATTATGAATTTTTAAATAATATTAAGTTACAATATTGTTAATATTTTGTAATAATGAATTGGTTAAATACAATACTAATACATATACAATAAATTTTGAAAGAATAAGTTCTACATATAAAATAAATCTGTGATTTTTTTGCATTGCTTTGCTTTATGAAAGATATTTTTATACCCTGCTTTTTTTTCATAAGAGGGATGGGGGGTAGGTTGTGCTAAAATTTCGTAAAGGTTACGGATTATTAGCACAAATTAATATTATTTTAATCAATAGGGGAAAACATACCCCCACCCAACCCAATTCCCTTATTTTTCAATATACTAAAGTAACAGAATGTCTAACTGTCTGTATGTCCGCCAAGATCTTGTAAACAGCTGGATCAATTGTTCCATAATTTAAAGGGAAGTGTTACATTGGCCTTGGGAAGGTTTTACTCTATTTTGTTTGCAAACCTCCCACTAAAAACAAATTTATTTTTCTCTTGCATTTGAAACTAAAAATAAATATGAACAAATAGTTATTTCTTGCATCGTATCATAAGCAGCTTTCCGCAGATATAGAATGTACAATTATAAGTTTAAAACCAGTTTTCTTAGCCCCGAAATGTCGAAAGCATGGGCTAAAAAACTGGTTTATTATTATGATTTGTAAATTTTTATCCTCGTAGAAAACTGGTTATAATACGATGCTAGACATAGTTTTTTTTCGTATGGATGAGAATATTATTCGGCTTTGAAAGAATTAGAGAAATTAGGTTATTGATAAAAAAGTTGAAAATTAGGGGGAGGGGAGGATGGGCCGTATGTTACATCTATGCTTGATATTAAAAGGAATAGACAAAAAAAAAATATTTTAAGCTATCAGGGCAATATATTACGTCAGTCGTCAGGTATACAATATAATTTAGTATTTACAATCAAATTCTTGGATCAAGTAAGGTTCATACGTAGGCAGGTATTCTTTAGATATCATTAAAGGCTGTTTAAAAATAAATACCCTTGATAAGATATTTTGATGTGCGCTTGCACAGAGAACGCACGTCTGGAGAAAACGCGCAAAACTTCAAGACAGGGGTGTATATTCTGCACAAGATAATTTTTCCCCTGCTGCAAATATTTATATTTTTCCCCATCCTAGTTACACCTTCTCCCCCCCCCCCCCGTTGGCAGGGTCAGCCATGCAGAATGTATTTATATATATGATTAAAGTTTAATTTACGTGAAAGAATATCTACCTAGTAAAACCAACTTTATCCAAATTATAAATCACTAGAAATTGTCTTAGATCTTGAGATTAGTATAAATTATAGTTTAGTGGTATAGTCCTTTTGTGGCAACGCCCCTTAATGGGCGTTTCTTCGTATTTTCACAGTAGCCTATCTCCTATTTCTAGCCCCTGAGGGGGGCTCTAACCCTGCGGGCAATCATAATTTAGTTATGTATACATTATAAATAATACTCTAGTTTAAATTAATGTAAAATGTTTTAAGGTGCTTTCCCTTAAGGAGCCTATAAGCAAAGAAACCCCCCATAGGTTATTTTTGAAATGAAGATATAATTCATATCTAAATAAGGGGGAGGGGGGTTATGTGCTCGAATAGACACTTTAGAGGGAAACCACCCTTTTACATTTTTAAATTAGAAAAAAAACTTATATACAAATAATATGACACAAAACTGTTATTAGCACAAATCACAAGAATAGTTATTAGATCGTATTATAGACAGCTTTTCGCGGAAAGTAAAATGATAAATTGTTAGTTTAGTTGGTCCTGAGAGGCCGAGGGCCCGTGCTAAGTAAAAGATATTGATTTTATGTTGTTTTTTTATCATTCGTGGAAAATTGTCTATAATACGATACGATGCATGATTTTTTCAGTATGGCTAAGAACCGGTTCTAATCCAGCGGATTTTAATCGGTTTTAAAGCTAAACTGTAAAATAATGTTTACGTATATGGCACTAAAATAATTTCATTTCATAAGTTCTTTAGATTGCATTGATGATAGGAACTAGTTTGGGTTTTATTATGGCAAGGTAGCTACTCTATAATTCACTTTGTCTGTATGTCCGTCCGTTTGTCAGGTTTTGCCAGGGATCTTAAGGGGGTAAGAAAAGGGAGATAAATTGATCTAGACCCCCAGTGACTATAAACAATAAACCCTAACCAATTAAGATTTAAGTACTCAAATTTGTTGAGCAAATAATAAGATAAAGTGGTTATAAAACTTTGGGACTTCAGTGTAATTTACAGTCCAATGGTCCCTTCCTCCCTGTTAACACGCTACTAATGAATTTTGTCATCCTCATTTTGATTATTTTTTATAGAGATTCAAATGTACAATCAAACTCATAATACAATATTAGAAAGACATTTTAAAAAAGGGGAGAAGAGATCTTAAGGGATAAGACAATGGACGATAAATTAATAGACATAAACCTTCAATGATCTATTGTTTAGATTAAACTTATAAGTTGAAAAGTTTGGACATTACTATATAAAAACCAACAAATAAAGATTTGATAAACATTTCTTAATCAAACGAATACAAGTATTTTGGGTACCAGTGTAATTTACAGTCCAATGTCCCCACCCTCCTTCCTGGGGGTATTTATGATTTATGCAAAAATATTAGAAATGTTCCCCCATCCCCTCTATTAAGGGGGGGGGGGGGAGTTTTGACACATTTGCGTAAACAGGGAGTATAGGCTTTATCTTTGGACTGAGAGGATAGGTTATTAGGGATAAAATCATTCTTATATGATGAATTTTCCCAAGTTTTAAGATTTTTTGGATAGGCCTCCAGGTTCCGGAGCTCCAGGCCTCCAGGTCCTCTCTGTACAGGTAAAAATTAAAAAAATAATTTTTTTTTTGAAGAGTTAGAAGTCAACCTATGAAACAAAATATGCATATTTTTGAATGTTATTCACATATTTGAAGAAAAAAACGCATATTTTGTTTCATAAGTTGACTTCTAACTCTTCAAAAAAAAAATTTTTTTTTCATTTTTACCTGTACAGAGAGGACCTGGAGGCCTGGAGCTCCGGAACCTGGAGGCCTATCCAAAAAATCTTAAAACTTGGGAAAATTCATCATATAAGAATGATTTTATCCCTAATAACCTATACTCTCAGTCCAAAGATAAAGCCTATACTCCCTGTTTACGCAAATGTGTCAAAACTTCCCCCCCCCTTATATTAGTACTTTTGTCCATAAAATATATTCTGAAAAACATTTTTTGATTTTGTTAAATTTATGCATTGGACTACCTGCCTATTAAATAAGATTTTCAAATCAGATCTTCTGCATTTTTAAAGAAAGACAAAAAAAATTTGAAACATTTTCAGATCTTAAATTATTAAAATATACTATTGGATTCGCCCCTAGCATTTAGAGGATCTTTATACAAAGGGTAAAAGAGGGCGATTCAGAAAAATAATCCAAAACCGTCCCAAGACTTTAATTTAGAAATAAAATAGCCTAAAACCATCCGAAACCAATGTTAAGCTACCTTAATATGTATAACCCAATTGGTTCAGTGGTTAGCAAGATCTTAATGGACAAACAAATAAAAATTATTATTTTAATTAAACGTTGGATTAAAGATAAAATAATTGGATTTAAATGCAAACCAAAAGGATCACTAAAAAAGTTTTTTTTAAGGGAATAGGATTTACGCAGATTTTCTTCTTCTTAGGCAGCTGAAGTATCAATAGGAGGTGTAGGGGCAGGTGTATCTTCATGGATAGATTTGCTATTATCATCATCCTCATCAGTATTGGCAGTGTCCAGCAGCCAGTGACCTTTCACAGGATCCGTCCAGGTATCCGCTCCAGCAGCTATAGCATGTCCAGAGTTGGAGGTATCAGAGCTCCCCCCAAGCCAGGGGGTGCATTCAGCGTCGATTTGTTCAGCCTTTATGGGGGTGGTGTTGGTTGTTGTATTGGCGGGGTCTTTTAATTTTTTACAGCTGGAGCGTTGGTGCTTGGGCAGGCTGCTCTTCTGGGAGAAGGCTTGCCCGCAGAATTCACATTTCCACGGCTTTTCTCTGAAGTTTGGGTTACAATTAGGTTTTAATTGATCATTAACATTATACATGGGGTCTTTCTGTCTATGCGTCTATGTGAAGTGTAGCGAAGGATCTTGCTAACTGTCAAGCTTAACATAGGTCAAGGGAAGTTTTTTAAGAAAACTGCCTTTACCCCCCCCCCCCCCCCGCCCCTAAAAGCGATACTAAAAGCGATAAAGTTAAACCTGCTACTGCTATGTCAGATGCGCAACATTATTAGAAAGAGTTAGGGGAATGCCATGGCCATTAAACAGGCACAACACATTAGTACTGTAGTTAGGGCTAACAGACAAAGGTCGTGTACAATCAAAGTGTCCGCAATAGTTGGGATGTAAGAGCCCTGGTACAATCAGGTATAATTGTAGTTAAATGTAAACCATTCCTTGTGTGAACAACAATATGTTTGCGCAGCGCGGAGGGGAACTCGAACGACTTGCCGCAGAACTTGCACCAATACTTGGGGATGGAGCCGGGGCAGCCCGCCCGCAGCGGCTCCAGGTCGGTCAGGTCAGGCTTGACGGTCAGTTCCAGGTCGGCCAGGTCCGGTTTCATGGACAGCTGCTCGTGCAGGTCACCAAGGTCCGGTTTCACAGACAGAGTTTCTGGTTCCTGGGAAAATAAAAAAAAACAGGTAAAACATATTTGTGCTTTGCTTAGAGGGAGGGAGGGAACATTGGACTGTTTATTACACTTGTACCCTAAGTTTTATAACAACGTTGGCTTATTTGATGACTCAAAAACTTTGGGTACTATTAATTAAAAAATAACCAATAATTTACTCTTTAGAAGGGGTTATTTTGTTCATCATCATTAGATATTTATATCCATTTATCGTCTATTGTCTTTTCCCTTAAGATCCCTGTAACCTCCGCATGCTGTAACAATCTACATGTTAATATTAAATACATATGATTTTGATTAACCTATCCCTCCAATTTATTCTGTAAGAAATAGGGTAAATATTTGGTTGTTTCCCTCAAAGTCCCTAGTCGAGGACAGCAAAACCCAATCTCATTATTTGAAATTGATAATAAGGGGACAGGTGAGATTTTTTTGTGTTTTTCTTTTGATAAGGTTAAGTTAGGTTATATTGGGTACAGGTTAGCCCCGCAGGGTTAGGCATAAAGAAAACGCTCCACTCCCTCTAACTAATCATCAAGTTGGGTTTTAATGCTCGCTAGGTTCTTTAAGGGAAAGCACTAAGATATCTTACAAATAAAAATGATTACATGCAAAAGTTAAAGAATCAGAAATATAACTAAATGTCTACTTTAAATGCACTGATATTTCACAAAATGAATAAATTGTTTGAATATTTTAAAAAGTTTAGTCATAAAATCACATTTCTAAACTTACTAAATTAAATTTTTCTGCATTTACAACTATACAAAGTATAGGTAATTACAACTTAGAAGTGTTTAACAAATGTTTTGGTTCTTTGTTTGTCCGTTTAGATCTCGCTAACCACAGAACCAATTGAGTTCTCAATTTTAAGAAAGCTTCACAAGGGTCAGAGGATGGTTTTAGGCTTTTTGATGCTGCCGCTAGTTGTATTATATAAGGTAAAAAATTTTTTTAAATAAGGAAATTTAAACTCGAAATTGTCATTTTTATAAGAGCCAAAGATTTTAAACAAAAACTAGTTTAATATTTGTTAAAAATATTAATGGATTATTTCACCAACAGAAATATGTTTTCAAAACTGGATGAAGAGGGGACATTGGACTGTAAATTACACTGGTACCTAAAGTTAATTAAACTACTTTGACTAAATTTATCTTCTATTGTCTTTGCCCTTAAAATCACTTGTATCAGTACTTTCTAATTTGAAGTAAAAAAGACATTTTGATGAAAGATATATGTCATGCTATTTTCTTAAAATCTATCTACAATCAAAGATGTTAGTGGATATATACATACAAAAATGAATGAAATTAGTATCTAAGGCTTTCAAAATAAAAGTAAAGATCAATGAAATGCAATAATATCTGACTTACAATTTATCAGGGAAAAGGGAAGGTAATTCTGACAAACGATAATAAGTGCAAATTTCCCTACCACCCTCTTCCTATTTCTCCCCTTCTTACCCAATTCCCTTCATTTGCATAAAAACATTTTTGGCAATTTAAATTGTCTGAATGACAGCACCTGCAATTGATCTTTCCTTCTACTTTTAACCTATATTAAACTTGCATGCAAAATGTAAATTAAACAGAACAAGAGTGGATAATTTAATATAAAAAATTTAAAATAATAGGTATCATAAAATATTTAAGATAGGTAGATTTTACATAAATAACTTAAAATGTTATTTTTTAAATCTTTGTAGGTATTATGTAATAAATAAAAAAATACCTACCTATCATGTTAACCCTTACAGATCGGGGGGGGGGGGGGGGGGAGTCATATTGACCCCCCCCCCTCTGTTTTTTCAATTCCATTTTTTTTGTAGGTAAGATAGAGAGTTGTGACTTCATGACTTATTAAGTTTAGTAATTATACGTCGGCAAGAGTTGATCTTATAAGGATATCTGGTCTGTGTCGGTCGTGGCGTCCGGTCAAAGTCGGTTAGGTGGAACCAAATTTAGAAAACATTCTAAATAAATCTTAATTTCTACATTATGACTTTTGTTTATAAGGTAGAAACCTAAAATTTTTTTGGTGAATACTTAGATATCAATGACCTTCTGAGAAAAGTGGTGTTATGACCGTTTGACCGCTCCCTGACCGACTTTATGACCGATTTTTGTCCGGCTTTTACTACAGACATATATCATGAATATCATGGCTTCTATTACAGCTAGAGGCCTAAAATTTTTTTTGGTAAATCCTTGAGCAACAGTAAACAGATAAAAATATTAATTGGCGCCGCCAACCGCCGTTATACCGCCGAAAATGACGGTTTCCGTTATTTGCCGTTTTTCGGCGATGATCTGAAAAAGTAATTTTTTTGTTATGAAAAATAAAAAATCGTCCTAAAATTTGGTCATCCTAGCTGCAAAATTGGCCGCTCTACAGCTGTTTTAATATTTAGCGGCTGGCCGCTAAAAAGCGGCTAAGGAGCGGTCTGACTGATATGACTAGAAAAAGTAATTTTCTCTAAAAATACACATGAACCACCAGAAAAAATTTTATGTCTCTAACTGTAACAGGAGCCGAGATAGAGGGGGGGTCAATATGATCCCCCCCTGATCTATTAAGGTGGGAATAGGGGCCCGATCTGTAAGGGTTAAGCTATCTACTATAAGAAAACTGAAGACAAAAAACAAATATTTACTCACCCTGTCTTCTCCATCAGTGGTGCCAGGTATAATTTGTACAGGTCCTGCGGGCACCGCGATATCTCCCAAATACTCTCCATCCTCCTCGTATCCAATATGTTCATAAGCGTCATATTCAGTCGTGTCCACTGCCGAAGCGGCCTTCTCGCGAACGCCGCCGCCGCCGGCAGTTGTGTTGGCTCCATCCTCGACAAAACTATCCTCGCCGCCGCTAACGTATTCGCCGACGGCGGGCCATTCTTCGCTGATGTTTTCAGCGTCGTTTAAAGCTCGCGATTCTTTAATTGTTGCTATGGTTTTCTCTTTTTTGATGCCCTGCAAGTTTCAAACATTATGATATATCTTACATAAATGTTATTGTGTTATGTAATAGTCCAAGGATGAGATACACCTAAAAAAGTATGAGTAAGTTTTGGGTATAGTCCCTTTCAGGACATCGCCTCTTAAGGGGCGTTTCGTTGTATTTTCACAGTAGCTTTTGATAGGTTTTATTTTAGGTTAGGTTGGATGATTGCCCCGCAGGGTTAGACATTTAGCCCTGCATGGTTAGAGCCCCCTGCAGGGGCTAGAAATAGGAGAAAAACTACCGCAAAAATACAACGAAACGCCCCTTCAGAGGCGATTTCACGAAAGGGACTATTCCCGAAGTTTTTCGTTATGAGCTTAATGTCCTTATACCAGAAGGAAAATCTAACATAAAACATTCCTATCCGAAACCTAGGTACTTATAATAACCTATAACTTAAACATTCATTAAATGTCCTAATTGATTGGGATTTAACAAATCAATCAAAATTCACGAAACATTTCCTTAGAAAATCTACGAAAAAATATGTTTCTTTGAATGTGTTAGAATATAATGAGATATATCATAATTTCCTTAGAAGTCGCAACGACAGGAGATTTCTGACTTTTTGCAGCAGCGGTGTAATTTGATTTTTTGGCAGGGGAAGTGTCTTTTGTACGTTTGGCGGCAGAGGTAGAGGTGGATGAATTTGAGGCGGAGCGCTTGTGTCCGCCCCCGCTGGGAGCTGGCAACAAATCTGAGGTCACTCGTTGTGTTTTAGATTCCTGGTACAATTTGATTCATTTATGAGTAGGTAGGTATTTTAATTAATTACGAATAACTTACAAATGGAAGAGGCTAAAATATAGTCAAAAACCAGCCACAACACTTTAAATCTAAAAATATTTTAGCCCAAACCCATCCAGGAACTCATGTGAGATTTCTATAAAATGTAGAATTCAATTGGCCCAGTATTTATTGAAATCTTAAGCTACAGACTAAAAAAACCTTAATACTTTATATAATAGAATGTACATTGTACATAAGTAAAGCAAGGATCTTAAGGGATATGACAATGGCCGATAAATTCATGTACATCCCAAATGATGATACTCTGTCTATAGATTTTAATTAGTGTTAGAAACGTTTGAACACTCAACTTAATGAATCAACCAATCAAAATTCAAAGTCGCCAAAGTTGTAAAGGAAAAAAAATAAGAAAGCGTTATTATAAAACTTTGGGAACTAGTATAAAAACAGCACATTATCCCCTCTCTCTCTGTAGGTAAAGTCATAAATAAATGCCTTGAGGTTTGAAGACTTTGTGTTCTTTGAATCCTGACTCTGGCTGCTACTGTTGTCTGTAAGACCTCTGACCTCCAAACTCTGCGCAGAACTCAGCACATTCACAAGCTCATTCTCCTTAATTATAAAGATTATTTAATTATTGCTATAAAATCAATTTGGCGCTGAAAAAACACTTTTTTTCTATAATTAGGGTCGTTCCTTCCGTCTGGGACCGTTACCTATTTTCGTTAATTTAAACATGTTAAAATTGTCTTATCGATTTCAAACTTTGAATCATGATTCCTATAGCAATTATGTACTTTTCAGGATTCGTTCATACATTTTTTACATGTTGATTTTTAACTTTTTATTTTTGTGATATATCTATTTATCCAATTGATCTGATTTTTGGAATACTGATTCCTATGAACAATATTTTACAAGCAAAGCATCATTATGTACACCAATTTAATATCCATTGGCTTATCCATCAAGATCTCAGTAAAGTCTAAACAATAATCACCTGTACTTTGATTTCTCCTTTGTACATATATTCTAATAATAGCTCTAGGTTTTCAGGTTCGATGTCCTTCATGTATATCACAGTTTTCTGATTATGATGGCCAAGTTGTTTGAACACATTCTGTGGCAACAATTATATATTTGTTCCAAGTTTGGATGGGAAACTGTCCCTCTCCCTTAAGAACGTCCAAGGGTGGAAGAAATTAAACCCCGTACCCTCTAAATTTCCCCTATGGGAATTTGAAACGCGCACCCCCCCCCCCACCCACCCAAAAGAAAGCATTAAAATAAAAACAAATTCCAGCGCTTGAGGCCGGGAGGATAGTTCTAATCCTGTTAACCCAATGGTTAAATCTATTAACATGCACCCTAATGGGCCATTTCATGATTTCAACTTCCTCACCAAAATAATGAGGAGGTTTTTATGCTATTTTGTATTATATGGGGTTTAACTTTTTAAAGAATATGAAATAGTATTGGGTTGTAATTGATTAGGGAATTCCTCACAAAAAAAATCGAGACAATAAATCTATCATTTAAGCAAATTACAGACATTTTAGCGACTTTTTTGTTCAAAAAAAATCAAATATAATTATTCCTGAAAGAAAGGGGAGCATATGCTGAGAACCAGCTTGTGGGCGCTGTAGAACTTGCTGCCAGCCGCCAGAATAACATCCGTGTATTCATCTTTTTCCAGCAGTTCTTCAGCCCCGCGGAAAAATAGCGTGTGATGGTCGTTCCATTTCAATAAAAAGTCCTCACTATCCATTTTTTGGATCAATCCCTCTACTCACTTTTTTTTAGTTTTAAACTGGCTGCTAAATTAGTTTAGAAAGTTATAATTCATAACGGAAAACTTTGTTATCAATTTTGGATCTTAGATTGTTATCAGTAATGTTTACATGGGGCAGCCATTTTCAGATTGGGGGGATTTTTGTTTGGGTCCGGTGGTTTTTTACATTTTTGCAGTCATAAAATGTTTAATAGCTAGCTCAATAATTTAACCAACAATACTGGTTTTATTAACCACATTAACAAAAGAAGCTTTTTAAATCAATGGATTAAAATTTTTTAAAAATATTTTTTTGACAGAGCTAGCTTAGAAATTAAAAGGCAAAAAAATACAAGCTCTAGCAGACAACTTTGATTGATCATTTTTAGATAAAAGTTATACATATTTTCTCTATTTTTTTTCCTCCCAAATAAAAAAGTTTTATCATAATCATTGAGTATATAACAAAGTTTACTAATAAGGGGAAAAAATTAGGGTTTTTGTCTAAAAAACTTGTATTTTGTTTTAAAACTTATAAAATCTTATTCATTTTGACTGATTGTTATAGTCAATCATGGGGAAATTTGTAAAAGTAGTTTTTGTCCAAAATCTATAATTCAAAAGGACTGTATTCATCTAATTTATTTTTTAAAATTAAAATTTCTTCCATTAAGCTAATGTTTTTGTAACTAATTTAAAATGCAAACGATATTTGCAGAAATCTGATTAAAGCCCCCTATTTTTTTTAACCGATATTACCTAAGCTATCTCTTATATTCTAACAATATCTTCTCAATGAATAGTGGAGAACGCAAAACATCTTATAAGGCCTGTTGTGGTTGTTCAATTCATCTTTCCTCTCTAAAAGATTATAATAAAAACATTTTTCATTTTGTTCTTTTTATTTTAAAGACAAATTTAATTAATACAGTCCTTTTTTGTATAAAGTATCCTCTAGCAGACGACATTAGAATAATAACAACATTTATTCAAACAGCTGATCATAACCCCAATAATAGTCTGCTACTAAAGTATATTAGAAAAAGGGAAAAGCATATTTTTCGCCGAAAAAGAGGTCAAAAAAGGCAGAATTTCGTGATAAAGTGAATGAAAACGGTTATTTTGACGAGCTCGGTGTGAAAACGGCGTGAAATGGCCGAAGGCGGCGGTTTTGATGTTACAGGAAATTTTCTACGATTTTCTTATAAATGATAAAATTTTACTTTTAGTCTGTTATTTTACACATTCATATATTTAAAGTAGTAAGTTTTTTTTTGTTTGTTTATCCATTAAGATCTCGCTAACCACTTTACTGAGTGAGATCTATTTTAAAATAAATCTCCACATTAATACGTACCCTGAAGATAGTTTTAAGCTATTTTTGGACAACCCACTTCTAATATATATATACATCATATGGCTTCTAGACAGTAGTAGAAACCGTTATTTTTCAAATCTTTTTTATAAAAACAAGTAACTAAGACCCTAGCATTCAGGAGCTCCGTATTCGATGAGAATGGAGGAATAGAAATATAAGTATACTTGTATCTTTAAATATTAAAATAGCTTAAAACTATCCAAAGACCTAGGTATGTATGTACGTTGAAGATAAACTAAAAATGAGAACTCAATATCAAGCTAAAGACAAAAAACCTTATTATTTTATATAATAGGAGAACAGGATGTCTCACTGTCTGTAGCGAATGATCAATGAGGCTAACCGCTATGGTTGTCCTTGTATAGTGAAGCTCTTAAAAATTATTAGCGCTAGCTGGAAGGATTACTAATTATTTTTGGGAAAGATAACCTTCTTTCAGTTCCTCCTATAGGCCTCTAAGGGGGGACCGCAAAGTAGAAAAGTTTTTTGTCTGTAGGATAGGTAACTACTTACTAAATGATTGAGTTTCTTATAGCTAGGTCTCTGGATGGTTTTAGGCTATTTAATTTTAGTAGGTATATAAGTTTGGTTTAAGGCTAATTTCCTACTTTCCTTACTCCTTCGATTACAGAGCTCCAAGATGCTAGTAGCGCGCGCATCAGCTTGTACATACAAAAAAATCACAATTTAAATCGTAGAGTTTTAATGGAAGTATGGACCTTATGGTAAAGATTATAGAGTTGCCACGCTTTCTAAATTGTACCTAACTGTTATAGTAATCAACATGCAAAGTTTGAAATCGATGGGACAATTCTAACCTGTTTAAATTAACGAAAAGATAATTGTCCTGGACGGACCGACCTTTATTATAGAAAAGCTTCGCTTTAAAAATCATTATTAAAATCGTAGAGAGTTTAATTGTAGAAGGTGATCATGATGAAAGCGGGGATGAAAGCTTTTCCAAGTTTATTGTCATTGGGGCTGGCCTGTCGGGTCTGTCAGCCGCCAGTCACCTTGCTAAAAACGGTTTCAAAGATTTTAAGGTAATACCTAGTTATTTATCGTATCGTATTATAGACAGTTTTTCGCGGATATAAAAATGAAAATTATAGGTAGACATAAAACCAGTTTTGTTAGTCCTAAAGGGTAGAAGTTGTGGTCTAGCAAAACTGGTAGGTATTAATTTATGATTTTTAATTTTAATATTCGTGGAAAATTGTCTGTAATACGATGCTATACATGAATTTTTATAATAGATGAGAATCAGTTCTAATTAATCAAATAATTTGTTTTTATTAGTGGCTCCGGCCCTTTCGTTTGGGGGGAAATAAAGATTAGTTATTTATCGCATCGTATTATAGACAGCTTCTCCGCGCAGATATTAAAATTATAAGACTAAAAGCAATTTTGTCAGACCCAAGGGATCGAAGGCCCAAGCTAACAATACTTGCATTTACCTTATGTTTTTTTATTTTAATATTTGTGGAAAATTTTCTGAAATACGGTGCTTTACATGATTTTATACTATTCAAATCCAGCGGATATTATTCGGTTTCTAAGGCATACCTTTTTATTAACCATTGTAAAATTCGACGAAAATTTTGGGAGGTTCGGAACAGCCGTTTAAGATACATTAAATCTAGTAGTAATACTAATTGAAAATATTTTTTTCTATGAAAATTTTATGTTTTTTTTTAGTTGCTCGAGGCAAGAAACAGATTAGGCGGACGCGTAGCAACTATGCAAATTGGTAAGAAATTCAAATATCTTTTATGCAATTTAACCTACTTTAGGTCAAGTTAGGTTAGGTTATATTGGGTTTAGGCATAGAAAAGAATACCCTTATTGTCTTATTTTTATTATTTTTTTAAATTAAGGGGGTGGGAGTTATCGACAGGCTTTTTATAGAAAATCACTGCAATTTATTTTAGAGAGACAGACAGCAAGCATTTTTAAGTAAAACATAATTGGGTTTTTAAATATCAGCAAATAGCGTCGGGAATATTAATATTAACATAGCTAAGTCGCTACAAAAGAGATGAAAGTATTGTGTTTGCAGACGATAAGGCCCATACACATTTATTAAAAAAAAACTACCCTTTTTTTCAAAATCAATGTTTCTATTCAAATATTATGTTTTTTAGGTGGTAGTAAGGTAGAACTTGGAGCCCATTGGATACATGGTATACTGGGAAATCCTCTTTATGAACTTGCAGTCAGGTAATGAACTGGGATTTTAAGGGGTAAGACAATGGATGATAAATTGTTATATCCCCCATAAACAAACTATCCTTCTTTAGATTTATTGGTTGAAAAGTTTGGACACTGAATGTTTGAACCGACTAATCAGGATTGATTTTTTAAAGGAACTCAAAGTTTCAAGCCAAGATATGAGGAAAAAATCTGAGTTCCAGTATGATACACATTCCATTGTCCTCTCCCTCCCTAATTTTTTTATTCAAACATAACATTTGTTTGTCTGTCAGTCAGTCGGTTTTGCTATGGAGGATAATATATCTATAATCAGGGATAAGGGATGGGAAACGTAAGAAAATATTATTCCAGGCCTATTTTCCAACTAGGCCTAAAAAACTAGTTTCGGGATGACGCAGTAGTTAGATTTGAAAACTATGAACAATGATGAAATAGCTATTATATGAATGCAAAGAAAAAAAGTATAGAATAGAATTCAGGTAGTTGATTTCACCAATCATAAAATATAATAAAAACTTTCCAAAGAACCAATATGTTAGTGGCTTTAAGTAGAATCCCGTTATTACTTCGCCAACCCCCCCCCCCCCCCATTTAAAAAAAAGTTTTTTTGAGATGGTTAAATCTGATTTATTTTCGAACATTTTAAGGGGGGATCTACTTCACCCCAAAATTTGTATTTAGAAATGAACACCGCTTTAGCCCCCCAGCTTTAATAAATAAATTAAGTAAATTTGAATAAGTACATGGGTAACATTCTATCAACTAATTGTTCCATAGCATACATATAAATTAAGAATTTTTAAAAAAAATAATTTTACGTTAAATATTAACAAAAAAGTTCAATTAAGTGTGCATTAATTTTTACCAAAATTAATGAAAATTTTTTTTTAACAAAACACAGTACACTTTTATTTACATATTGAACTAGTTTTGTATTTGTAATCGTTTAGGTGGGTTATCAATTCCACATGAAATGTAACTTTTAAATTGTCTAAAGACAATGAGTTTTTCACATTGTTCTAAAGTATAAAATGTTGAATCCTACTCAGTCTTCAAAAAACGATCTCTCAATTTATGTTTTGCTATATGGACATTTATTAATGTGTAGATTTAATAATAAGTTGATGTGATTGAACGTCATATATATTGTTGTCCTTCTGATAGCAGAAACTTTCCATTGTTGTCTTTCTAATAGCAGAAATTTATGTTTGCTTGAATTAATTTAGCCAATAATGAACTGGGGGACGCGTTTGTTATTAATAATTGGTCAATGCTAAAAGCAAGTTTCAGGCTATTGGATATTGGCCTACAGCCAATGAGGAACTGGCGAAAATGAGTTGATTTTATAGGCAAAAAAGAAAAGTTGCCCCATCACTTTTAAAAGGAGGCTGAGACCTAATTTTCGGCCAGGTTTCCCATCCCTTATCCCTGTATCTATAATACAATGAAGAACGATGTCTGTCTCTCCGTCCCTCAATCCGTCTGTCTGTCTGTCTTTCCGTCTGTATGTCCGTCTTTATGTCCGTCTTTATGTCCGTCTGTCTGTCTGTCTGTCCGTCTGTATGTCCGTCTGTCTGTCCGTGCGTCCCTTAAGATGTCGGTAACCACTGAACTGATTGGATTCTACTCTTTAGGGAATACACCTACTGGTCCTGTGGTGTTTTTTTTAGGCTATTTTCTTGGGGGGTGGGACACCTCCAACCCCCAAGGCTTTAATAGTAGGTAGCCTGTAGCAGTGCCTATTTTTATTTAAACAAATTCTATATATGAGGTTTGACTTCCCCTTACCTCATAGAGGAAACCCCTAGAGGCCAGGGGTGAAGCCGCTAGTATATTAATATATTAACACAGAAATGTGATTTATTCGGCTGTTATTTAAGATAGATGTTTAAATTTTCTTTACAGAAGATTCTTAAATTTTCTTTATAGAAGATTCTTATGCATCTTATCTGTAACACACTTTGTCTGTTTGTTCACAATGTTATTAAGAGTTAAATTATGCAAGTCTCGGGTGCTGTAATTGGCTTTTGAAGGACATTATAAAGATTCTTTTGATTAAGGAGCATCTACTTTATAATTTAATTTGCCTTTATGTTTTTGTTTTATACATATTTAATTTGTTACTTGTTGATGTTGTTATCATAATAAAAAAAAATCTACAAAACATTTAATAAAAATTTACGAAAATTGATTTTAATGGATTTTTATTTCAGTAACAACCTAGTTGATGTCGGTGGGAAAGGTCCCAAGCCCCACAATGTTGTAGCTACTACAGAAGAAGGGCGACGATTGCCATTCTCAATCCTTCAAGAAATATACGAAGCCTATTTTTGGTTCTTTAAAAGGTAACTTTACTGTTTTGTAATATATTTATTATTACAAAGCTACTCTATAATTTACTTCTGGTTATTCGTCCGTCCGCTAGTCCGTTCGTCTGTCGGTCATGATACAAAATACATATATCCTTATAATAAAGTAACAGGATGTCTGTTTGTTTGTCTGTATCGAAAGATCTTGCTAACCGCTTACCCGATCGGGTTCTCATAGATTTCGGGAAGGTTTATGGCTATTTTGGGGGAAGAGAAATTGAAAGAAATTACCACCCCCTTCCCAAAAAAACATTACCAAAATAATTTTTTTTTAAGACTATAAAATAAAAAATGGATGTATACCTATGTAATATGTATATTTAGAAATAAATGTTTCTTGTTTTTCTACTATTAATTTCCATTCTTTTATATGACTTCTTATTGAACATGTGCTCACAAACTCACTGACCGTTTGTCGTTTTTACATCACTGATTTTTTGTGCTTCGTAACTTTTGGATGTTGTTATTCTTGCTAAATATTTTGATTGCCAATTTATCTTTCGATTTCCATTGTAAGTAAATCATTTTCTTTTGATTTTTTCTATTTTAGATGTGAAGAATATTTTTTATGTAAATACCAGCCACCCGAAGGCGTCCAGTAAGTACTTTTTTTTATACTAGTTGCTGAGCTTCGCCTCCAAATAAAGGCACCTCCCCCCTTACCCCCCCCCCCCCAACATTATTTGGAGAGAAGGGGTTGGTTTTGTTTATCTCCTCCCCATTAATCACATTTTTGTTAGTGATATGTGATTTTTTTTCTCAGGGTATGTGTGTGTGTGGGGGGGGGGGGAGGGGTTAACCACATCAAAATAACTTAAAACGATCGGAATCGGTTACTAATTAGGTTTGAGTAAAAAAATATTGTAACAGCATTAAATCTAAAATAAACAATATAACGAAGTAAGGTTTTTGTCTGAATTTCAATAACTACTGAACTGATTGAGTTATTTTTTTTTAGAGAAGCTTCTGATAGGGCCTAGTAAGGTTTAGGCTAGTTTATTTCTATATTTAAGACTAGTTTTAGACTACTTTTCTGCTGCCTTAGAATAGAGAGCCACTAAATTGCATAATTCTTTAAAAAAATTGTATTTGAAATTATTAAACCTAACATTCTTTAATTTGTTATTTAGGTCGGTTGGAGATCATGTTGAATTGGAAATTAATATTTACTTACAAAGGTACCTAACCATAATTCTAAAAAATATATGTTACTGCAAAAAGTAATATGCAAGGAGGTAGATAATGGACTTTGGGGACTGTTTAAAATCTTGGTTGATGGGTTCAAGCCAGCCAAGTTCAAACTTTTATCCCCTTTGGAAATGTATACAATATTTGAATTATTTTTTTAGTTGCGAAGCTACTCTATCATTCACTTTGTCTGTCCCTCAGTCTGTTAGTCAGTCCGTAACGCTATGGAAGAGTGCTATTATCAGCTGCTATTAAGATAGACGTCTGATTTTTTTTGTGAAGTGAAGATTCACTTTATTAATGGGCATCCAGTACAAAATACAAATTTTAGAAAGAAGGTGTATCAACTTTTTTTTTATAGCTAGCCGGTTCTTTTAGTAAGTAGTAGATGTAAAATTTTTCATAGAATTCAGATATGCAATCGGTTTTTTTGTAGACCTCTTATTTTTTAAGTAATTTAAGTTTTTTTAAAAAATAATTAAGTCGGTTTTAAGGTACTAAAATGCAACAAAATAAAAGAAGAAAATGGCCAGTAAGAACAAAAATAATAAGATCTTTAATTTGACACCTTACTTTTAAAATTCTGTTGAGTAATTATTGAAAAATCTATTTTTTTAACCTCGGTTTAATAAAAACTTTAGACCTAAATATTTTCTCAAACAGACATAAAAAACATGGGTTCATATATACCTATAGAATCAGAAAAATATTATGAATCCATTGTAAGCAAAATTGAAAAAAAGTAAAAAAATAAAAAAATATAAAAATGGCCAATTGTATTTTTTGTTCTGGCAACACTATCTTCTTCCCTTTTTTACCCCCTCTTTACCCCCTCTATACCCCCTTCCCATTTTTATACTCAATTGAAGAGTTAAGACGTTGCCTGTACAATATAATATGATATTTTCATATAATTCCTTTTATTGTAGTTTATATACTATATTGTAAACTTTTTTTTCAATTTTGCTTACAATGGATTCGTAATATTTTTCTGATTCTAAAGGTATATATGAACCCATATTTTTTTACTTGTGAAATGATAAAATTGAGTTCAAAGTTTTTATTCTCGTGGGTTTAAAATAATTGATTTTTTCAATAATTACCTGACAGAATTGAAAAAGTAAGGTGTCAAATTAAAGATCTTACTATTTTTGTTCATAATGGCCATTTTCTTTCTTTTTTTGTTGCATTTTAGTACCTTAAAATCGACTTAATTTTTTTTTTTAAAAACTTAAATTACTTAAAAAATAAGAGGTCTACAAAAAAACCGATTGCATATCTGAATTCTATGAAAAATTTTACATCTACTACTTACTAAAAGGACCGGCTAGCTATAAAAAAAAAGTTGATACAACTTCTTTAAAATTACTCGAGAAAGGTTTCGTGATTATTTCTCTAATAGGTATATTTCTCTTTCTAATATATTTTAACAAATACTCTTCTTATCTTCACGTCCCAATATTCCCAATATTCCCATTAGAGTAAAGCATTAGAGGGAGAAATGGTTAAATCTTCCCATAACAATGTCCTTGGGCCGACTCTCAATTGGGTCATTGAAAATCAACCATTAGTGTCGGGGTTATTAACACAGCCAAGTAGCAGAAAACAATTTACGAGCAGACAAAAAGTTCATTAAAAAAGGGAGGGAGGTAGTTATCTGTATATACATCTATACTATAGATCTGTTTTCCCATCCATTCTTTTGTTTTGCCTCGCTACTTCAGGATGTTGTCATCCTTTGCTGGATCTTTAAATCATTTTGGTGGAGAGCTAGATCGGGGTGAGCCAACTTTCCACCAATGAGAGCACAGCATTTTATGAAATGCTTGCTGTGATTGGCTGAAATTCGGTGCACCCCGATCTGGCTCACCATTAAATGATTTAAAGATCCAGCTTTTGTTATAATGTTCAGATACCCGCCCCAGCAGAGATACCTTAGAAGACTTGTCTTTGATTACCTTTTGAAACGAGAATGCTGTATAACAGGTAACTGAGCATAAAGAGCGAAGCTACTCTGTATTTCACTTTGTCTGACCGTCCAGTCGTTAGTCTGCAACGCTTGGCGGCTTTTAAAAATATAGACAGTATTTTTTGTGTATGTAAAGATTCTCAATACTAGTTTTAGTATCAAGTATGCTGTCATGCTGCAAATATGAATAAAAATCATATTTATGTCCCATGTATTGTGATTCTTTGATGTCTAGAGACCCCTATTGGCACTTAGGATAGAGAAGGGGTGAGATTGTCAGTCGACCTCTGCCCTTTCACTTCCCATCTTTTTTTTTTTTTTTGGGGGGGGGGGGTAAGTTTTTTCTATGAGCGATTTCTCTATGAAGGGTAATGTCAACCACGCGCAAAATATTTTTCAGTCTTCCCTGGACATAAGCCTTAAGAATAACTGTGTCGAAATCCTTTGTTAAATACAGAAAGATAAAAATCATGTTACTATAATACAATTACTAGCCTATAACCATCATAGGACCAATGTGAAGCTTACCTGAAATTGAGAACTAAATCGGTTCAATGGTTATTGATATCTTAAGCTTCAGACAAAAAAAACTGAGCTTGATCTTTAAATCGTTTATAGGTGATTTAAACCGGGGCGATTCATTCAGTGCACCATCAAATTATTAAATACCAATCTTTAAATCGAATTTGCATGGGCGATTTGGATCGGGCAGTGGCGCGGTACCGGCGCGCCAATGCCACTCACCGAGTGGCATTGCCGGTTCAAATCGGGGTGAATCATATGTAATAAATGGATATTTTTTTAATTACTTTAATATTTTATTGCAAAACTATCAAGAAAATATTTTTATAGTTATTTTTAAAATAAATTATATATTAATGTTTTATATAAAATACCATACTGACATGGCATTTTATATAAAACACCTTATTGACACGCCTTAAGTAATAAAGTTGTACTGGCGCGGATCGATATTTTAGCGAGTGCGCAAGCGATCTAAAAACACTGCGCCGAAAATCTTTTAAAAATCAATGTTTTATAGATGCGCTGTGGCTCACCACCAGCGCACCTACGGTTCACCTCTGAATCGCCCCGATTCAGCGCACCATAAAAACGATTTAAAGATCCAGCTCTGTATTACTTGATATTATAGGACTAGCGGCTTCGCCCTTAGTCTCTAGGGGCTTTTTTACCTAAGAGGGAATGAACTGGATTTGATCAACCCAATTTTTTTGTATTAGATTTTTCAGGGTGGGGTATTTTGCTTTTTTTTTTTGGGGGGGGGGTGTCCCATTCCCTATGAAAAAGGGCTTAAAACCATCACAGGACCAGTAGGTATATAACTTGAAAAGTAGAGCCCAATCGGTTAAGTTGTAAGAGATCTTACGCTTCAGACAGACAGACGGATAAACTGACGACAGACAGATGGACAGACATCATTCTACTTTGTATTATAAATAACACAGATTTTATTTGTCAGGCTGTGGAACAATGTCCGAGGTTGACCTGCAAGCTATTGGCAGCTATACAGAGCTGCCAGGTGGTAACATAGCGCTGCCAAACGGATACAGCGGAGTTCTAGCCCCAATCCTTAAAAATATACCACAGGAATGAATATAATATTTTAAAGCATACAACTTTATTTCATTTACTTGCGGCTGCGCTTCAAGCATCTAGGGGCTCTTTATTCGATGTGATATGGATCGGCAGAAAAAGAGCCTAAAGCTTTACCCAGCTTATTTATGAAAATAAAATAGCCTAAAGCTATACCCAGGTTACTTAAAAAATAAAATAGCCTTAAACCATCCAAGGACATAAGGGAAGCTTCACTGTAAATGATAACCATATTGGTTCAGCGGTTATCGAGATCCTTTGCTATAGACAAAAAAGCTTACTACTTTATAATAGGACCAGCGGCTTCGCCCCTAGCCTCTAGATGCTTTGCCCAAAGAGATGACAACAAAAAAAATTCAAAAAAAAAAATAAGAAGAACTAAAGAAATCTTCTACAAAAGAAATTTTCTACAAAAGAAATCTTCTACAAAAGAAAATTTCTACAAAAGAATTCTTTTACAAAAAAAAAATTGTTTTATGGGGGGTTGGGGGTGTCCCACCCCCCGAGAAAATAGCTTAAAACCACCACAGGGCCAATAGGTATATACCCTGAAGAGTAGAATCCGATCGGTTCATTGGTTACCGAGATCTTAAGCTTCAGACAGACGGACGGACAGACATCATTCTACTTTGTATTATAGATACACGCCCATAAAGGCCTCTAGGAGCACCTGAGGGCTGAGATATAATATTTTTTTGCTTGGGTTATTTTTCTAGGGATGATTTTTCTTTGGAGGTTGAGTTACCCTTTCCTGAAACTAATTATAAACATTCATTGGCCCTATAATTCAAGAGAGGAGAACCATACCAGTCCAACGTTTAACAAAAAATGTAATAGACAGACAGACAGACATTATGTTTCTTTTACATACTAATGTAATCAAAGGGGAACGAACGAGAGCAAGTGATTTAAAAACATTCCAGCATTGAACCTTGGATTTTTTTTGAAAATACTAGGTTTATACTTAATACCTACAGATGTATGGACTAAAAAAATTAAGTTTCATCATAATTTTATTTGAAAAAAAACTCTGAAATACAACATAGGCATTTTTGATGGAATATCTTAAATGTTTTGTTGAGTTCAAACTGTTGTTTCAAAAAGTTTTGATACAAAAGCAAGGCATAGGTGGTAACTTTTAATAAACAGCTTATTTAATGCACTTTTTCAATTTACAGCAATTGCCGTGTTATTTCATTTTGCCTTTTGAACTCAACAAAACATTTGATGATATTTTGCCAAAAAATGATTAACTTTTCAAAGAGATTTTTTAATATAAACCATGTCGAAACTGATATTCGATAATACAATATTATACAATATTTTATTATATTCATTTAATTAGGAGAAAATTTTAAAACAACACGCCATCAAAACTATTCATTGGCAGTAAGTATCGTTTTATTAGCGGCATAGCTACATTACTATTCACTTTATCTGTCCGGCTTACAGCCTGTCCTTCAGTCCGTAACTATAGTCTGAAAATTTTCTCGGCTGCTATTAAAGATGGACAGAACTTTTTTGGTGAACGCCGATTTCCTATAATTAGGGTTGGTCTGTCCTTCCGGAATAAGTAGATTTTTTCGTTAATTTAGGCATGATAGAATTCAATTGTCCCATGGATTTCAAACTTTGCATGGTGATTCCTGTAGTAGTTAGGTACGGTTTAGAAACGTAGCAACTCTATTATAGTTACTAGAATGTCCGTATAATATATTAATCCGATTGATCTAATTTTTGGATACTAATTCCTAATGTATAATGTTATAAGCGAAGCATATCTATAATCAATTCCTAAAATTGTACGAGTGTTTTAAACATTATCCTGTACCTAAGCAGTTTTCAACAAATTTACTTACAATTTATTCTACTTTTTTTCATTTAGATTCTAAATATTCAGTTCTGGTACTCTATAAGTGTTAATGTTCGTGTTTGTCCTTCAATTTCAGAGCTTCGTTTTTATGGATGTTATTATTCTTGTTATTTGTATAGATATGGAAAACAAGAGGAAGATGCAGATTATGATTCAGATGGGTCAGATTCTTCGGTTAACACAGTCAAAAGCATTTCAGACATTGATACAGGTTAGTTTCAAATCAAAGCTGTTAATACAGTAAAAAGGATCTATGGGTGTATATTCTGCAATTTTGACCCTGCTAAAGGGGGAGGGGGGGTAAAAAATATCTACTGGCTACCTAGCGCCAGGCCTTTAAAAATGCCATTTTTGAGATCCCGTTATTTCATACAAAAATTTCTAATGCATACGAGTATGGCTTGGAGATTAATTTAGGTGCTCTGCATATTTTTTAAATTATAAAATGCGATTAAAATTGATGTGTCAAAAGTATGCTGTGTTATCTTTGAATCGTACCTAGCGCTGGCGATGTCTGTTTTTTTAACATTCTTCAGCATTTTTTTTAGAAAACTGACTGGCGCTAGTTGTAGATTAGACTTTGACAAAATATTTTTTGGATATCAAATCTTTGGCCGTATATGTTTAAGTTGAAATATGCATAAGAGATAAAAAACTGCACATTGCTGAGAAATTGTTAAAACCGCCGTGCTACTGTTATCTGTTGATTTTTTAGAGGACAGGTGCTAGGTAGTCGGTAGAGATAGAGAGATGAAATGTTGTACATTTATCTATAGGCTCCTAAAGTAACTTTTGAGGTCAGCAGAAGAATTATTTTCGAAAAAAGTGTATTTTGAGTAAAAGGTCTATTCAACTTAGCAACCTCTTACAGTCTATTCTAATTTAGCTAGATGTTGAATGTGAATATTTCTGATGTAAATTTGTTTCAGGTCAGATTCGTGGCATATCTGCAGTTTCTCTGCCAGCAAGTTTGCATAGCTCCAGGTAAACTTTCGGTGCAAACACTCAAAGTGCCTTTCGAGCACTGACACCCCCCACTCCCCCCATTTTTTAAAAATGTTATTTTTCCTACCTATACTTTGCATTTCTGAGGGACCCTAACCCTGTGTGGGGCTACCCAGTATTTAATATAACCAAACCTAACAAAGTGATAAATGTTGAAACAAAAAACTACACCAACCTAATTTTCAAATTTTCTATGCTTAACAAGACACCTAAAGGGAAATTGCCAAACTTTCAATAATGAATGTTGAAAATCCAAGAGGGAATGGGGTTTCTATCTTTAATTTTTCGGTTTATTGTCTTTTTGATAACTATAAAGCTTTTTTTTTAATGCATCTCGTACTTTTCACTACTCCAAGGACCTCTAAACAGTGATCTCTAAATAGTTTGTCTGGCTGTATGTCATTTCTTATTACTGCATTTGTCTTCAATTTTATATCTTTTTAATAGCAAAGCTTTTCTTTACTACCCGTAGGTCCGGAACAAAAAGCTCTGTTTGTTAAAATTGTCCTATTGATTTCAAACTTGGCATGCTGATTCCTGTATCAGTTATGTATAATGCTGAGCAATCTATAATCTGAATCACAACTAGAAAGTTTGTTGGTCTATATAAAACATGAAGTAGATTGTTTGACTTTTTTTCACTAAATTTTTTTATATTATTTAACAGTGTTGCGGATCCGCATTGATTGTATCCGGATCCTCCAAATTTGGTCAGTGCGGATCCGGATCCGGATCCTTGACAATAAAAATAAAATCACCAAATTTTTCAAAAAATATTTATACTTTAATCTCAAAGTCAAAAATACTTTTGATTTTCAAGTCTGAACCTAAAGAATGTGGGAGTGAATCAGATGATCTTAACAAGGTTAACCAGATATTTCAAAAGAAGGTGTATTAACTTTTATTTTTATAGCTAGCCGGTGCTTTTAGTAAAAACTTAAATTACTTATAAAATAAGAGGTCTACAAAACAAACCGATTGCATATCTGAATTCTATGGAAAAATTTACATCTACTACTTACTAAAATCACCGGCTAGCTATAAAAATAAAAGTTAATACACCTTCTTTGTAAGTGACTATTTTATGTAAATTTAGGTAGATTTTTCCATAAATTTATACTCCAGGATCCGGATCCTTGGACTCAAAATAATGCGGATCCTTGCGGATCCGGATCCGCAACACTGATATTTAATTATTCTATTCATCTGGTTCTTGGAATAATAATTCCCAGGACTAAAAGGTACAATTTTATAAAGATGCATTTCTGAAAGTAAGCCTTAAAAATGTCTCTTTTTTGGAAGATTTAAGGGGGGGGGGGGGGGGCGTAATGACATAAGCTCTTAAACCGTGAGCAAAATGGTCTAAATATTGAGCTAGACCCTTCAAACTTGGTATATAAGCTTAGTCCTACAGGTATTACATCTAAATGGCAAAAAAATCCAAAAATTTTTATTTTTAGGTTAGGTTAGGTAAGAAAAACCCTGCGGAAATGGGGTTTTTAGGCTCTTTTTGGTCTATTTTGATGTGGAAACTTGCCTTAAATTGTTTATTCTTAGGGTTTTAACTTAAATACACTGTATCTATTCATATGGACATTATTTAAGATGATTCAGCAAGTCGGGGACCGACCCCAGGGGGCTAGGTAGGTGGCCCGCAGGGGTTAAGTTCATTTTTCCAAATATATTTGTTGTGATACATCAAATTATAGGTTTTTTAGGTCAAGGAACTCAAATTCAGAGCTTAAATAAGCATTAGACTAATCTGAAGCTAGCCCCAGCGGGCTAGGTTGGTGGCCCGCAGGGGTTAAGTGCATTTTTTCTAATATATATCTTGTTATATATCAAACTATAGGTTTTTTAGGTCAAGAAACTCAAATTCTGAGCGAAAAATAGCATTAGACTGACTTGAAGCTAACCCCCCCGGGATAGGTTGGTTTTCTGTAGGGCTTAAGAGCATTTACCTAACCTAACCTAGAAACTTACTTATAATTTCACAGGTTTTTTTCTTGAATAAACTGTGTCTATTAATGAGGACTTTATTTAAGATGATCCAGCAAGTCGGGGACCGACCCCAGCGGGCTAGGTGGGTGGCCCGCAGGGCTTAAGTGCATTTTTTCAAATATATATGTTGCGATACATCAAATTATAAGTTTTTTAGGTCAGTTAACTCAAATTCAGAGCTAGAATTAGCATAAGACTAATCTGAAACTAGCCCCAGCGGGCTAGGTTGGTGGCCCACAGGGGTTAAATGCATTATTTCCAATATAGATCTTGTTATATATCAAAATAAAGATTTTTAAGGTCAAGAAACTCAAATTCAGAGCTAAAATTGGCATAAGACTTACCTGAAGCTAACCCCTGCGGGCTAGGTAGATTTTCCACAGGGCTTATGTGCATTTTACCTAACCTAACCTAGAAACTTACTTATTCTTTTTTGTTTTTTTCCTTGAATAAACTGTGTCTATTAATGAGGACATTATTTTAGATAATCCAGCAAGTTGGGGACCGACCCCAGCGGGCTAGGTGTGTGGTGTAGTGCATTTTTTCTAAAGTATGTGTTGTCATACATCAAATTATAGGTTTTTTATGTCAAGAAACTCAAATTCAGAGCTATTTTAAGCATTAGACTGACTTAAGGCTAACCCCCGCGGATTAGGTGGGTGGCCTGCAGGGGTAAATTTTCCAAATTGTGTGTTGTTATACATCAAACTATGGGTTTTTAAAGTCAATTTGGAGCTAAAAAAACACAATAGCAACCTGATGCTAGTTTTTTCGTGGTATGTGGTATACATTAAATTAAAAAATTGTATCCTATTAGCATATTAAATTCTTCCACCGCTAACATTGTACTATCAAAATTTAAATTCTTTCAAATATATGCCATATAAATGTAGTTTAACCAATTAACCAGGAAAAAATATGCAGTTCACTAAATTAAGTTCAAATGCATTTTGTGAAACTACCCCTTTGAATTTCTGGATCTAAAAAACCTATAATTTTATGTATGACAACTAAAAATGCACCTAACCCCTGCGGACCACGCACCTAGCCTGCTGGGGTCTTAAATCTTAAATAATGTTCTAATAAATAGACACAGTTTATTCCAGAAAAAAACCCATAAAAAAACAAGTAAGGTTCTAGGTTAGGTTAGGTAAAATGCACTTAAGACTTGCAGGCAACCCACCTAGCCCGCTGGGGCTAGCTTCAGATTAGTCTGATGCTTTTATTAGCTGTAAATTTGAGTTTCTTGACCTTAAAAACCTATAGTTGGATGTATGACAACACATACTTTTTAAAAAAAATGCATTTAACCCCTGAGGGACACCCACCTAGCCTGCTGGGGTCGGTCTACGACTTGCTGGATCATCTGAAATAAGGTCCTCATGAATGGACAGTTTTATTTCAAAAAAAAATATTAAACCTAAGTTTCTAGGTTAGGTTAGGTAAAATGCACTTAAGCCTGTGGGCTACCTATCTAGCCCGCTGGGGTTAGCTTCAGATTAGTCTAATGCTTATTTCAGCTCTGAATTTGAGTTCTTTGACCTAAAAAACCTATAATTGGATTTATCACAACATATATATTGGGGAAAATGCACTTAACCCCTGCGGGCCACCCACCTAGCCCGCTGGGGTCGGTCCCCGACTTGCTGGATCATCTTAAATAAAGTCTTCATTAATAGACACAGTTTATTCATAAGGTCCTCATGAATGGACAGTTTATTCTAGAAAAAAAACCTAAAAAAAATAATAAATGTAAGTTTCTAGGTTAGCTTAGGTAAAATGCACTTAAGCCCTGTGGGCAACCCAGCTAGCCCGCTGGGGTTAGCTTCAGATTATTCTAATGCTTATTTTAGCTCTGAATTTGAGTTCTTTGACCTAAAAAACATATCATTTGATGTATCACATCATATATATTGGGGAAAATGCACTTAACCCCTGCGGGCCACCCACCTAGCCCGCTGGGGTCGATCCCCGACTTGCTGGATCATCTTAAATAAAGTCTTCATTAATAGACACAGTTTATTCAAGAAAGAAACCTGTAAAAATATAAGTAATTTTCTAGGTTAGGTTAGGTAAATGCTCTTAAGCCCTGCAGAAAACCGACCTAGCCCGGGGGGGTTAGCTTCAGGTCAGTCTAATGCTAATTTTCGCTCAGAATTTGAGTTTCTTGACCTAAAAAACCTATAGTTTGATATATAACAAGATATACATTAGAAAAAATGCACTTAACCCCTGCGGGCCACCAACCTAGCCCGCTGGGGCTAGCTTCAGATTAGTCTAATGCTTATTTTAGCTCTGAATTTGAGTTCCTTGACCTAAAAATACTATAATTTGATGTATCACAACAAATATATTGGGAAAAATGAACTTAACCCCTGCGGGCCACCCACCTAGCCCCCTGGGGTCGGTCCCCGACTTGCTGAATCATCTTAGATAATGTCCATATGAATAGATACAGTGTATTTAAGTTAAAACCCTAAGAAAAAACAATTTAAGGCAAGTTTCCACATCAAAATAGACCAAAAAAAGCCTAAAAACCCCATTTCCGCAGGGTTTTTCTTACCTAACCTAACCTAAAAATAAAATTTTTTGGATTTTTTTGCCATTTAGATGTAATACCTATAGGACTAGGCTTATATACCAAGTTTGAAGGGTCTAGCTCAATATTTAGACCATTTTGCTCACGGTTTAAGAGCTTATGTCATTACGCCCCCCCCCCCCCCCTTATATTTAAACCTTTTTTGTGTACAATTTGTTATCTATTTTAGACGAGGCAGCATAGAAAACCTTCAGAAGCGGGTGGACCGACCTAATGTAAAGATAGAATGTGAAAATGGATCTGTTTTCTATGCAGACCATGTTATTTGTACAGCACCATTAGGTAGGATTTTATGCAGGGAGGGATAGGGGACATTGGGCTGTTTAACGCATTTGTCCCCAAAGTTTAATAATGACATTTTCTTGTTAATTGTGAATAAGAACTTTGGGAACTTTCATTTAATTTTGATTTCAGTGTATTGACCAAGTGTTTCAACCATTAATTGTAATCTACAAAAGAAGTTATTTTATGTATCATCATTAATTTATCGGCCATTGTGTTATCCCTTTAAATGTATATCTTACATGAGGAGAGTAGGCTGGGATGATTTTAAAATTCTAATATGACACCAACGTCTTACTCTTGAGGAGAAGAACAAGAATAAAAAGTTTGTTTTAAAGAATGGAATATTGATCCTAGCCTGAGATATTATTAAATAGCTGTAAAGTTAAGGTTTTTTCTGCAAAAGCTGTTGGTTTTCATAGTTATTTGAAGATTTCTCTGGCTATTTGGCTATCAATAGGTATTTTAAAACCCATTTTTTTTTCTTATTCTACTCTTCAAGACACATTAGTGAAAGTGCATAAAGCTAGACTTTGAAAGAAAAAATTGTTCCATTAGAAGGGACCCCCAAAAAAACTTATAAGCATGGGTGTAGCCCCCTCAAAGATCGAAATTTTGGGTTTCTTATATAATGTATGTTTAAACAGTTGGTAATATATAGCACACTCAAAATTTTAAAATGTCATTGAAAATTGACCAACTTTAATGAGGAGGCGTCGTCGTGTATCAGTGGTAACGCACTATGTTACAGTAGACAGAGTTTGAGTTTAAGTCTCAATGTGTTGACTCAAATTTGTTTGTCCCAATACATTCATGCAATATTGTTCAGTGTTCACCCAATATTGGGGGTAAATATTTGACAATGATGAATTCTATTAACTAATCAAGATTTAATTAAAGTAAGGGGGGGGGGGGGTTTAATGCAACCATCTCGTAATCAATGTATAAATGGCACTTAAAATTCAAATTTTGATCTGAAATTTTGCATGAGTAATCCTTGGTAGGTCTATTTTCCCTAAATCGAAAAAAAAGTTGAAAAAGTAACGGCTAATGGCTCAGCCGTTTAGCCGTTTTTTGGCTATTTTTAGGGCAAATCTGTCATAAATTACGTAGAAATCAACTTTTTGAAACATATTTTTGCTTTAAATCATGTGAAATGATACAAAGAAACATTTTTTAGATTTCTAGTACCAGCAATTACCGGCTAGAACCGTTTGTAAACGTTTTGGATCGGAAAAGAGCATTATGTGGAGATAGGTTTCGTGATGGATTTCGCTTGAAAATACCCAACAAATGGCTAAACGGATGAGCCGCCAGCTGTTAGCCGCTACTTTTCCAACTTTTTGTTCGATTTAGGGAAAATAGACCTACCAAGGATTACTCATGCAAAGTTTCAGATCAAAATTCGAATTCTAAGTGCCATTTATACATTGATTACGAGATGGTTGCATTAAACCCCCCCCCCCCCCCCTTAATTGGAGAAAACATTGAAGTTGAACTCCAATATAAGGATTTTTTCAAATTGTATAGTTTTCTAAATCAAACACAAAATGTATCACAAGATCCATCCATTACAACTTAAAAACATTTACATACAATGTGCTTTGCTGTTCAAATTTCATAAATGAAACATTATTGAATGCAATCAAACTATATTCAAACCATATGTGCACACTAAACAATAAAATTAATACAGTCTAATTAATCACACTTAAGACAAGTTATAATTTGTTTATGTCATTTTTAACTAAGTACTAATTATTCAACAAATATGAATGTTAAAAGTCATTATAATAGTTAGTGTTAATAGGGGAATAGGGGGGAGGGGGGTTATTAGTTACTCTAACAGGGCGAGTTGGATAAACTAAGACAAAGATTTCCTTTTTGATCAAGAAAATCTATTTTCAGGTTTAAATAAAGCCCTTTGAAAAGTCAATGTCAAAAATTTCCCTGTAAATTCCCTTTCCCTTTTGCTATATACACAGACTATCAGGGCATTGCTGGGAATTGGACGATTTGTTCTTTCCTAAAGCCTATGATTTTGGAATGCTGACTAGTATATCACTAGTTTTCCTTATCATAAATGCATCCATAGCATAATCTGCATAATTGCATTCCTTATCATCAACAACTAGAATTTGGGCATCAATATCAAGTTCATACAGAAATCCTTTGAACCAAGTTGATTGTGACGGTCTGAAGATTGTTGATTTAGGGCTGTAGTCGTACTGTGGCACTTCTCCATTTTCCTAGGCATTTTATATATAAATGTAGTTAATGAAGTTGGAGTGCTAGAAATAATGAGGGGCACCTAACATAAATATTATAAGTTGACCTGCTGTTTTGAAAGAAGGTGTATCAACTTTTTTTTTTATAGCTAGCCTGTTTTTTTAGTAAGTAGTAGATGTAAAATTTTTCATAGAATTCAGATATGCAATCGGTTTTTTTGTAGACCTCTTATTTTTTAAGTAATTTAAGTTTAAAAAAAAAAATAAAGTCGATTTAAAGGTACTAAAATGCAACAAAAAAAAGAAAGAAAATGGCCATTATGAACAAAAATAGTAAGATCTTTAATTTGACACCTTACTTTTTCAATTCTGTCAGGTAATTATTGAAAAAATCGATTTTTTTAAACCCACGAGAATAAAAACTTTGAACTTAATTTTATTATTTCACAAATAAAAAAATATGGGTTCATATATACCTTTAGAATCAGAAAAATATTACGAATTCATTGTAAGCAAAATTGAAAAAAAAAGTTTACAATATAGTATATAAACTACAATAAAATGAATTATATGAAAATATCATATTATATTGTACAGGCAACGTCTTAATTCTTGAATTGAGTATAAAAATGGGAAGGGGGTAAAGAGGGGGTAAAAAAGGGAAGACGATAGTGTTGCCTGAACAAAAAATACAATTGGCCATTTGTTTAATTTTTAATTTTTTTACTTTTTTTCAATTTTGCTTACAATGTAATATTTTTCTGATTCTAAAGGTATATATGAACCCATGTTTTTTATGTCTGTTTGAGAAAATATTTAGGTCTAAAGTTTTTATTAAACCGAGGTTAAAAAAAATTTATTTTTCAATAATTACTCAACAGAATTTTAAAAGTAAGGTGTCAAATTAAAGATCTTACTATTTTTGTTCTTACTGGCCATTTTCTTCTTTTATTTTGTTGCGTTTTAGTACCTTAAAACCGACTTAATTATTTTTTTTAAAAACTTAAATTACTTAAAAAATAAGAGGTCTACAAAAAAACCGATTGCATATCTGAATTCTATGAAAAATTTTACATCTACTACTTACTAAAAGAACCGGCTAGCTATAAAAAAAAAGTTGATACACCTTCTTTTTAAAGATATTGTTGGTACTGGTATTTTTTAGGGATAATTTCTCTTTGAGTCTTTGTAGTTTGGAGTTGTCTCTCCCAAAAAAAACCTTCAAGGAGAATCATAATGGTTAGATCTTAGTATGTGTATGAGAAAGTATAAGAAAAGAGAGTGAAAAAGAGGGAAGAGAAATAATATGTTAAAGGAAGCCTTTAAGAAATACCATGCTTTAACTGCTGAAAGACTGCCACAAGTAGACCCAATACCCCAAATTTGAAGCCTTCAGCTCCAATAACATTATTCTAGGCATTTTAAAATGACATTTTATTTACAACTAGAGGCTTCGCCCCTAGCCTTTAGCGGCTTTGCCCCAAGTTGTCAAACCAATTATTTGTATTATAGATATAAAAGAAAATTTTTTTTTAAATTTTTCTCTGGGGGGGGGGATTTTTTTGGGGGGGAGGGTGGGGGGTAGTCTACCCCACTATTTAAATTTTAGTTAAAAATTTTTTTTTTGGTGGTTTTTTTTTCATTTTTTGAGGGGTTTTGATAATAGTTATAAACCTTCCTAGGACCTATGAGAAGCTACCCTGTAAAGGAGAACCTGATCGGTTCGGCGGTTAGTGAGATCCTTTGCTACAAACAGACATCATTCTACTTTGTATTATAGATAGAACTTTAGAAAGATTTCCATTGCTCATAATAGAAAAAGACAATATTAAATTACGTCGCCTAGACACAAATTTAAAACCATATCTTTGTCAGATTGCCGGTAACTGATAACATTTTGACAATAAAAACACCACGTATCATATTAAAAATATCTGAAAAAAAAACTCAGTTTAAATTATGTTTGTAAACCAAAAATCATAATGAACCAATGAAACTAATGCAAGCTCAGCTGTGATTGGCTGTTGAGCTGATTCAGCCTTCTGATTGCAACCTAAATTTATGACAAAAAAGCTTATAATTTTGTTTCTAGGCCACGTAGTTTAATTTAAAAAATTTCTTACATGAGTAATGAAAATCTTTCAAAATATTCATTGTACATAAAATGTCATTTTAAAATGCCTATAACTTTTTGTTATTGAAGCTGAAGGCTTCATATTTAGTGTGTTGGGTCTACTTGTGGCAGTCTTTCAGCAGTTAAAACGTGGTATTTCTTGGAGGCTTCCTATAAGAGGACTTATGGGTGAAAGGGATAATAAAAACTTTTAAAAAAATGATATTACACTTGTTAGTGAGTGTGTGGGGAATTACGGGCTGTAAAATAATTTCAGGAAGGTGTTCAGTCCAACCTTTCATTGTTAAGATGAAATAGTGCTAACCTGCCAAAAAAATGATGGTTTATGAAAGTTTGCATGAACATGTTTGTAATAATTCTCAACTGATATCCATTCTGTAGTTCCTTGATAAAATGCATCCAAATCCAACTTTTTAAGTTGATTTCTTTTGTTCATAAGATAGAGCCATCGTTTTTCCGTATTTGAATGTTTTATTATAAGGCAAAAATAAGAATAAGATGTGTAAAATAAGCTGAAGTGTCTATAATACCATATATTATTATCAACATCATAAACACGGTGATTATTATTTTTTGTTCCGCCAAATAAATGAATTTTGTCAGTAACCTCATCAACTATAAGGCGAGTGTGAAATAAACCAGGTAATGAGAAGTGACTAATATACTTCCATCCTTCATCTTGTGACCAAACCTCACATGAAGAAGAATCTGAAATTAATAACAGTGTAATCCTCAATATTGCATAAAGAAACTGAACTGTCACCTCTATTTTTGCTCTTAAATAGCATACCTAGCATTCTTAAGAACATGATATTTCAAAAGGAGAGGAATAGTAAGTTGTAATACAATCATTTTTTTGGCCCTTTAGTTGTAAAAACTTTAAAAGTTTTCAATGTATTTAAAATTTTGAAAATTTCAAAATAATTTCTAGTTGTCTTTTGCAGTAATTATGTGGTTATCTGTGAAGTAGGATGTATTTTTTTTAGCACTAGTGAATATGCCCCCTAGAAGCCTCTAGGGGCACTTAAAGGGCGAATATAGGTTTGATATGATATGAGCTTATTTCAAGTGTGCAATTATTTAGATTATAAATAACTTAAAGACATTGACATATTTAACTGTATAAGTCCGTTTATAGCCAAAAACCGAACTGATTCATTGATATAATGAATCATTTCGCATAACTAGTGTGGTTCCTTTAGATATCAAAACATCCCTGCATCACACAGGGCTGTGTAGGAAGGTTGAATTATAAAGCTTTTGTTCAATCATAGTCACAATGAAGAGGAAAGGATTTGATGATGAAAAGGATGCTGCAACTTTTACTTTTGATCAAATAAATTTTTCATAACATATTTTTGTAAAAGTACATTGAAAAAAGGGAGGGCTGAACCACTAATTTAAAAAAAAATATTTCAAAATCAAAATATTATTTTTTTTTGCTAAAAGTTGCATCATGTTTGTGTGTGTGTGTTCGTGTTATGCATCATCAATAGGGTAAATATATTATATATATTATATATTATTATAAAAATATATTGTATTCATCAATGTAATGAATCAATCTAAAATCTTAGTAGAGAAAATAAATTTAAAAATGTAATATTTATCTTTTTGACGCATTATAAAGCAATATTTTTGATGCTATTTAAAATTTGAATAAAATAGTATATAATTAAGAAAATAAACATTTAAATTATCATATAAGATGCATGCCAATATAACAATCAGACTTAAGAAAAGTGAAAACAAGGTCTTATAATGGTTAAAAAAACGATTTTGATGGTCAACTGACTAATCATATGTCGAGGTAGACACTAAAATTGCAATATTTACTTAAGGATTTTTAAAATTTTTAAATTTGGCATAGATATTCTAAAAGTACGTAATTGCACCTATATTTTGAGCCCATATCATATTCAACCTATATTCACCCTTTAAGGTGGGAGCAGAGAAAAGTTGACCCTAACCCAAATGTAAATTAGAGTTGTGAAGAAGAAAAAATTTTAAATAAATTTTTTTTTGAGTGGGGGGGGGGGTAGAGATACCCTCCCCCAAAATAGTTTAAAACCTTCATAAACTTATAAGAACTTTACTGCAAAGAGAACTAAATTTATTCAGTGGATAGGGAGATCATTTGCTACAGACAAAAAAAGCTTATTTACTATTTTATATACAGTTAGGATAAAGCATTAGAATAGTTATTTCTTGCATCATATTATAAACAGCTTTCTGCAGATGTAAAATGTACAATTATAAGATTTAAACCAGTTTTTGTTAGCCCTGAGGTTCAGAATCCACTAGGTTTTAATGTTATGGCTAAAAGCTTTATTTTGTATGCAGTTAATGCAATTTTTTAAGCTTAAAGTTTTAGAATAGTTAGTATTTGCACTTATTATGGACAGCTTTCTGTGGATATTAAAATGAAAAATTATAAGATTTAAACATATTTTGTAGCCCCAGCCTTTAGGCTTGGGCAAAAAAAAACTTGTCATATTTAGCACACACTTCATGTAGTGTAATGTATGAAATTACTTTGTAAAGCATACCTCCTCCAATAGCAAACAATTTGTCTTTCAAAGCTACCAATCCAAAATCTCTTCTGCTCTTCAACATAGATTCCATTTGAACCCATTCTTGTGTTATTGAAATATATTTATAGCAAGATTTGTGGTTATAATAACCACCGCATATAACATGCCCATCTGCCATGTCTGCTCTGGCAGCTCGTGTTACATTATTATTTGTATAAAACTGTGGCTGCATTTTCTTTCCATAGAAGCAGGGATGTGATGTTTCTCTGTTTTTTTCAAGATATCCCAATTTGCTGTCATAAATCAAAATTTTCCAAGATACTGGTAGTTCTACATTTGGTAGTGTAACACTACCCCAACCTATTGCTCTTGTTCCTTCACTGTAATAACATTCATAACTTCCAATTGTGTTTACACAGATTTGTTCATAAACCATATCATTAACAGTTACAGTTCCATTACAAATGCCATATTTAGTTCTGTACCATGTCTGGCATTCATCTCTATCTGAACACCCTTCATATGGAACAAAATTTTCAAATCCTGTATAGCAATAGTAAACCTCATATTGACCAGACCATGAACCATAACAGTATGCATATCTTCCAGCTTTATACTTGGATTCCTTGTTAACCTTACAGGGGTCAGTTACACATTTATGTACAGATCCAGAAGTGTCACATTTTTGATTTTCTAGGCAGTCAACATCTGTATCACAATCTTGGTAACAACAGTTTTCATTATCTTCATACCATCCTTCAACATAATTGATACCATACATATATTTAGGGAGAAATGTTTCATTTTTGCATGATCTCCATGCACATCTGTTTTTGTAAGTTTGGTATCCAGCACAATCAGAATCCCATTCACAGTGTCCATCTCCTACCTCACAAGGGTGATCATGAGTGCACCTTCTCTCACAACAATCATCATTCTCATCCCAAAGATCAGTTAGTTGACTGAAAGGAAAATAATCATGTTCTAAAGTGGAAATCAAAATTCCAATACTATTTCCCAACTGCAACTAACAACAGAATTAATTTTAAAAAATATTTGGTGTTTCAGCTGATTTTTCCTCAATATTGGGGGCAATGCTTTGTAGAAAAGAAGCACTCTTTCTCTGTCCCCTAAATATTATCTTAGATTTATTTCACTTGTTGGGTATACAATATTCCTGGAAGAAATTTATGATAAACTAGTGGCTATTCCCCTAGAGTAAAAAAAAATTATGGGAAGGAGGATTTTTATAGTGGCGATTTCTTTTGGGTGGGTGTTGGTACCCTCTAAAAAATAGTTTTAAACATTCCCAGGACCTATGAGAAGCAACCCTGTAAAGGAGAACCATATGGGTTCAGTGTTTAGAAAGATTCTTCAGTACTGACAAACACAATTATCCTGTTACTTTATTATTAGGATTAGTTTTAAGGACATTACAACTTACTTGTACTTTCCGCAGCTTCTTTTTCCACACACCAGATTGCCTTCACAATCATTGTCATCATCACAATCCCCTTCTCCAATACCACAGCCTGAATCATTTATTATTGGATATGTTTAGTTAACTTTTAAGGTACACTGACAGATGTCCTATAAGGATAAAACTCCTAAAAGAGAAACATCCTAAAGGAACATCTCTTAGTAATTTTCTAATAAAAATTATGAAATAAAAAAATCTTCAAAAAATTAATAACAAAATCTTCTAATTGTATAACAGTTGAACAATGAAATCCAATATGGCAATAAAACACAGGGAAATTATTTTTAACTGAAATTTATTTCTTATTTCCAAAGTCTGTTCTGGCTATCCAACTGAATAGTTTTGAACTGGATACAACCCTGCATAAGAAATATCAATTTTAAAAAAAATTTATCTCCTAATTTTGAAACTTTTTTACTCAAATTTTGGAAGATATATAATTTTTTACTTTTTAGGAGGTTTTACTAAAAGATGTCCCTTTAGGATGTTTGTCCCTTAGAACATTTGTCCCTTAGGATGTTTCTCCCTTTATGAGGTTTGTCAGTGTACCATTGTTAACAGTTATATATTAACCTGAGCTAGTTATGTCTTTACTTCTTAAGGTTTACACCTCACTTGTTTAACCCTGTTTTTAGCACTGACTTGCAATATGATAATTAGATATAAGACACATTTCTTTCATGTTTTAAAAATAATACCTTTAGAGAACTGTTTACTACAGCATCCCCTTCCTCCTGCACATTTCATGCTAACCAATGGAAATGTGTCAACATCTATGTAGATTTTCTTCCTATCCTGGGTCTTTTGCAAATCTTGCAAAGCAGTAATGTTGGCTGGCTCACAGATGTTAGTTTTGGAATCATAACTAGATCAAAACACTATATGCATAATGTAAATGTAAAGATTGGAAGTTCCATTTAAGTTGAAATTCTATTGGTGTCTAATTGTCTAGTTCTATGAAAAATGTATAATAAGGTGCTTCAATAGATCCTTTTAAAAAAAATCAAATAAAGGCTTTTTCCATAGCATCAAGGAGCTCTGTATTTTAAGGAAAATTGGCAGAATAACAGCCTTAAACCATCCTAAAACTTAAATTTAGAATAGAATTGCCTATAAATATTCCACGATCTATATGAAGACTTAACTCAATATTTTTAAAATACTCCTCATGATGACTAACTAAAAAAAATTATATAATAGTTCTAGTGGATACACAATCAGTATTTGGAGGAGTAATTTTGCCGAAAACCATTCAAAGACTTAATTCAAAACAAATTATTCTAAAACCATGGAGAACTTAATATTTTAATTATAATTAAAAGGACATTGGGAAAAAATAAACTATAGAGCAGAATCATAAAAGATAAACATGAAACTTTATAAATAAATCGCAAAACCTTTTTTAAAATTTTGATTTTCTTTTGATTGGTCTTTGTTGAAATATGTAGTATGTTGACTTACTTAATATCTAAAAAGTTCAGATGTCTATCTTCAATATTAACCTAGAAAATCATGTTTCTCCATAACGATACTGACTTATGGACGGACAGAAAAAGTGAATAATAGATTAGCTACTAAAACAGACTGATATTTCTCATATAACAAAATCTTTAGATGTTAAGGTTTTTTTGGTGAAAAAAAATAATAGTTTATACCTACATTTTTAAATACATAAAAATAATGCCATTAAAAGGTAGCTAAATGAGGCAATTACTTACTTAAATAAAAAATTTATATTATAAAAAATTTATAACTATACCTGAAAGCATTACACAACTTATTGACATCATTTTTGCGGAGTCCAACACATTTTTTCCCACATTCAATGATATTCCGAGCATAAAGGCTGGAGATTTGCATTGTACTGAATTCTTTCTGCGTTATATTATAAGTTCTAAAACAGGATAAAAATTTTTTATATTAATGGTCAGCTTAATGCCAGGAAGGATGGCACTGTGTTCCTGAAATCCCGAAAAATGACAAAAAATCATAGAGAGTGTATAAGTTAAAATTTTGATGAAATTTTCTTTAAATAGCAATAAGTATACATATATCTTTTTTAAAATGGTGAAAAATACTTATAATAGGGGTTTTACACAAGGGGCGTCAACGGGGGGTGTAAAGCTAGTCTAATAAGCACATTTCAGAAGCTGTAACTTCCTTTGTTTTTGAGCTACATTGACGGGAATTATATCAAAATATATTGTACAACCCAAATAACAATGTTTATTAACCCTTAATAGTCTGGAGGGAGGGGGGGGGGGGGGGGTTGCCACCCCTTTTGGTATTTTCTGTCTCATTTTCTGTGTGTGAATGATAGAGAGCTATAACTGAGTGACTTGTTTTAAATGGGTATGACACATAACTGAAAGCTGAATATCTCTATCCTGGCGGGCACAGAATGCCAGGATACCTTGCATATCATACAGGTAAAAAACAAAAATATTTTTTTTGTGACTTAAACTTAGCATTTCATCTTACCAAAATACTAAAATATCCTATATTACTACATCCGAATATGAAATATAGGTGTATATTTAAGCAGGGAGGGAGGGATCAATGGGCTGTTTATAATACTAGTCCACAAAGTTTTATAATAGTGTTTTCTTATTTGTAGGCACAACAACTTTTTGGACTTTTATTGAATCTGATTGGTTGGTTTATTAGTTGAGTGTCCAAACATTTCAACAACTAAATGTAATTTATAGAATACACAATGGGCAATTTTGTGTATTAGCATTGGGGATGTACATTAATTTATCTGCCATTGTCTTATCCCTTTAGATCATAGATATGTAAGACTTTATTTTTATTTTACTATAAAGAAAACATTTTCTATCTTATTCAACATAAATTCTACTCTGTTCTTTGTTGATAAGTATGAAAGAACCTTTTGTGAAAGGTTGCTCAATAAAAGGGCAAAGGGAGTAGATAATGTTAAACATATAAAATCAGAATATTTTTTGTTGATCAAGGAAAACACATATAAAATTTTAGGCTTCTAGCTTTAATGGGATCTAAGATTGATATAAATCGAGCAAACCCCTCCCCCCCCCCCCCAATAAGAGGTTTTGATAGTTCAGATAAGAGCTAAGACATTAGGAGATAATCTTTTATTTTATTTTAAAACTTTTCTTTACTTTAAGTTTAATTGAATATGTGTTTTAAATAATAAGAAAAATATGTTACTTTTATGACTTAAAAAATTGTTATTTTTTGGTTGACCCTAGTTACTTAAGAGCTTAAAAAAACAAACTTCGCCAGATTTCGGGAGATTAGGCTAAAGTTCTATGATATTGTACATAGTTCTAATTTACTCATACGACAGGATTTTATTGCCATCCTTTGCCATTTTTAGTTCTGGAACCAAACGTAAAATTTTCATTTTAAGAAAATTGTTTATCTTACAAGAAACGGGTATGTCTAGAATAGTACCTACAATTACAACAAAAAATGGAGATTTGACTTCTTTTAAAAGCTAAACATTTAAAGCATTGTATATCGAATCCAAAAATGTATAATACTTAACAATAGCTTTAAAAATAAACCGTCCACACGGATTTGAAATGTAGTTTAGTTGACCGAAAAAAAACAGTTGTCTACTATGATGAAAAGGAACTTAATTCGAAACCTCTAGTATAATTACACATACAATTCTTATTTTTCATTGTAAAGAGTTAATTCTTTCGGTTTTATTTCCAAAAACTTGTGTATATTACTGAACAATTGTTTAAAAGTGTATTTTCCAAAATGTAAAAATCGATTTTTTGTCACTTCAGGAACATAGTGGATGGGTCATTGGAGTATAAATTTAAACATATTCAAATTTTTTTTCTTATTTTTATGGGCATTTTCATTGGTTGGTCGGTTCCTAACCTGTACTGCCCAAACTTCTCCAAAATGGGTAATGTTGTTTTTCAACATTGGGGATGTTTGTATATCAATTTATCATCCATTCACTTATCCCATAAGATCACTAGTTAAATGTATGATGAAATGCTACTTACTTTGTAAAAGTTGTAGCCTGTACCAAATATCTTAGCTGTAAGGCAATTAAGAGTATCACATTCACAGGGACCCTGAAAATAATTCTTTATAGAAATTTAAATTTCATCTAAAATCAAGAATGTCAGACATTATAAAAGACATTAAAGGAAGCCTGGAAGAAATACAGCGCATTAACTGCTGAAAGACTGCAACAAGTAGAACAAATACCCCAAATTTTAAACCTTCAGCTTCTATAACACAAAAATATTGGCATTTCAAATGCCATTTTAGGTATATCAAAATTTTGAAAGTTTTTCATTGCTTATAATAGAAATTTAGATATTAACCTATGTTGGCAAGAAACAAAATTATATAAGCTTATTGGGTCTACTTATGGCAGTCTTTCAACAGTTAGATATATCAGTGTATTTCTTGCAGGGTTCCTTTAACTGTCATAAAGGGGGGAGGCGGATGTGCCACTTTTTGAAACCAAAAGTAAAAGTCAACAAAGGAACTCAACTAAAAAAAGAGTTACAGGTCTGAGATTTTGCATGGCAGTTGCTTTATAGGGGTACAATATGGAACTGTGAAGAAACGGCGGCGCAACCGCCGAAAACCGCCGTTTTCCGCCGAAATTTTTTTGCGTTTTCTCGGCGGTTTTCGGCGGTTGTGCCACCGTTTCTTCACAGTTCCATATTGTACCCCTATAAAGCAAATGCCATGCAAAATGTCAGACCTGTAACTCTTTTTTTAGTTGAGTTCCTTTGACTTTTAGTTTTGGTTTCAAAAAGTGGCACATCCGCCTCCCCCCTTTGAGCCTTTGTTCTAATTGGTGTAACTATCAGTGATGAATAATTATAACAAAATATAAAGTTTACATTTATAATAAAATAATCTTATTACTCAAGCTTGGTTTTTTATTAAATGAATAAGCATAGAATGCGATAATAACTTCAGAAAAATCGAAGAAAATAGTTTTAATACTTAATTAACGTTTTTAAGTTTTTCTTCAAAAAGTTTACATAAGATGCCTTTAAAAGTCGTCTATGATTTTGTCAGGGATAAAAATGTAACTTTAAAATAAGAATTACAACATATTTTTTCAATTAGTACAAAGTAAAATTTTGAACATTTTATTGATCAGTATATTTTTTAAAATGTGAAGTAGAAACCTGAATATTTTATCATGAAAATTGTGTTATGATTTGATTGTCTGCTAGATTACTAGAAAAAAGATACTGACAGTACTTGTTGGTTCTTTAAAAATAATTAGGTAGATTACTTTCAGAACCCCTCTTTTTGCAACGTTATTTCAATAGAACAGAGCCGTAGTCTTAGTGTACTCAATATCTAGACAGCCAACCATTGTTTTAGAATTGTTCAATTTTTTTAACTTCTGATAAAAACAGAATTAATGGTATTTTTGTAAATATTATACCTCCAAGAAATGGCTATACTTCCCAATCATATGTTGTGTGATATTTAAGAGGAATTATTTTGATATAATGTCATTAAAATATTCGTTAAAAAAAGTGCTATTCTAGCTTATACTTTACATTTTAATGTGTATGATAATTCAAATAAAAGATAATGAAGATTTATATTATATTTAATTGTTATAATTATAAAGAAAAACCTGGAAACAGTAAAAAACTGACTTTATTTTATTGACGTAGGGAAAATTTTGTCAAATATTTGAATAAAAAAACACTATAAAACAAAATAAATTATTTTTAATATAGTCACAAAAAGGCTTAATGAGTTTAGGAAATATTTCATTCACTAATCATGTCATTTAAACTCTATTACACAGAATACATTGTAAAAAGATGTTCTCGTTTTAATTTTAAGTAATTTGAAATGCATTTTAATACCTTTTAATGATTTATTTTTTGAAACATCTTTTTATAAAATGTTATTGATTTTTGAAGTTATATGTTAAAATGTTTTTAAATTTTGTTAACATTTTGTTTTAAATGTAGAAAATTGGTAATTCTAAACATTCAAAAAATGATTTTATTAAATTTTCATCACTTAAATTGCATGTTTGATGAAATTTTCAACTGATAATTCAAGAAAAATCGTTTAAGTTTTATTATATTTTACTTTGAAATGTTAAAAAAATATAATTATTGTCAAAAATGTGGAAGTTATACTTTCCTCAAAAAAAGACCTAAAACATGCAAATTAACACGTGTAATGAGATTTTTTTTCTTTCAGGTTTAATTTTAAGTAATTATTGATATTTTTTGTAAAAAGGATTTTATATAAAAAGTTTTAAAACTCGAGTTATGTAGTGGTTCTAAAAAAGGTTGCGAATTTATGCAATTTTCTTGCAAAAAATATTTTCTAGGATTTTAAAAATAGCAAAGGGTGTTATTAGACGTACTTACAGATACAATTGCAAAGTCATTTTGGCCAAACACTAAAATAAAGTTTTGACATCTGAGGGTCCAACCGTGTACTCTTAAAAGACGCCTGCAAGAAATACACCGCTCTCTAACTTCTGAAAGATTGCCCAAGATTTGTCTACTTGTTGCAGTCTTTCAGCAGTTAAAGCGGTGTATTTCTTGCAGGCTTCCTTTAAAGTATATTTTTGTGATATCAACACAGCAATCATTATGTAGATTAGAATTACTGGTTATTACATTTGAACATTCAGCTTAATGAATCAACAAATCAAAATTCACCAAAGTTGTTAAGCCAACATATAAGGAAACTTTTTTTTATAAAACTTGGGGGACTAGTGTAATAAACAACCCATTGTCTCCTCTCTCTCTCTTTGCTACTGACTGCAGAGTTTTTCAATTGGGAATAAAATCGGATATTTGCTGCAGGTTTCCTTTAAAGCAATATTCTCTCTTTAAGCCTAAAGTTTTTTCGGGTATAGTCCCTTTCGTGGCAACACCTCTTAAGGGGCGTTTCGTCTTATTTCCACAGTAGTTTCTCATAAGTTATTTTAGGTTAGGTGTTTGCCCCGCAGAGGCTAGAAATAGGGGAAAATCTACTTTGAAAATACGCCGTAACGCCCCTTAAGAGGCTTTGCCACGAAAGGGTCTATCCGTTTTTTCTTACCTCATTGTAAAGCAGTTTATGCGATACTGATATTTTTGATAATACTATAATATACAGTAACTAATTATATGTCCAGTAAATAATGAATGATTATAATATTCATTAGTGTGGCCCAAATGAAGGTCTAACTCGCTTTTCAATGTGCGCCCTATAATTGATTTTAGCTATATTTTAGCCCTATAATTGATTTTAAGAAAAAATCTATCGCTATCTCGTCAAATGCATATTTATTTTCACCTTTACTTCCCCAAATTAAAATGCCTTACACCAGATATAAAGCAAAACATCAAATTTTCTGTCTGTTTGTTTACAAACATTGAAATAAAATATTAAAATCACCAGGAATAAACATATGAAGAAAGAAAGTATAAAAATTTATTTTTGTACAATTACAATAATTTGGGAAAGCTAATTCATACTGCAAAATCATTGAAGAAAAATAATGAAAGATAAGCCTTACTCTTTATTCCTGGTTCAATAAAAAACAATCAAATTATTTTTTGCAATATTAATTTTTTTATTAGTATGCTTTTTTTAAAGTTGAATATGAAAATAAGTATATTACATATTTTTTTACCTTCATTTAATTTTTTATTTTAGTAAATTGTCTCTTTATTGGCGATAATGTCTGTTGAGCCATGAAATTTATTAAAAACACTTTTTCCTATTTTATGTCTTTAAAATGTATATTTTTTAGAGTTTTTCATTATTTCTCTTCTCATAAGACTAATAGCTACTGTTTTAGTTCAATTTCTTACACAAATTATCAATTTAAATAAAACAATGTTTTTTGACGTTTTTTCGGAATTATTCGGCAGGAATGGCGGTTCTGCCTACTTTTTATAATTGCTTCATATTCAAACTCTTGTTACATTATTTTAGGTTGGCAGTTCTTCAATTATTTCTTGTTAAAATCATGGAAATATGAATTTTTTGATTAAAAGCTTAAGATTGAAATTTCGAGATCAATTTTCATTGTAGAGAGGTCTAGTTTTCACTAAAAGGTCTACATTTGAGCCGGTAACAACTTTAAGGTAACCGCAAATTGATATGGTAAAGATTTAAAAATTCATGTTTTTTTGGGCCAGTCTAATATTCATTTACTAATACAAATGATTATATGAATTAATTTCTTTTATATTTAACATATTAGTCGGACTTTTTTTTAAAAGCGTAGCTTTTCTATAACTAGGATCTGTACGTCATCTATAGGTACGGTTAGCTTTTTTAGTTAATTTAGGTATGATAGAGTCGTCTTATCAATTTCAAACTATAACTTCTGTAACAGTTAGGTAACGAAGCAACTCTATAATCGTTACCAGAAAGTCAATTTAAAGAATAAGGATTTTTAACTTTCAAACTTTTATAACATTTTCTTGTATTATATTATTCGTCTGACTTTTTTACCTATGATTCCTAGGACAACAAGGCACAATATTACGCAATTTTTCAAAAAGATTTATTTTCAGTTTTGTTTATAACTTTAGATTAATATTCTTCTTATGAAGTTTTTTCACTCTACAAGTGTTCATGTTCGTTTGTTCTACCGTCTGATTCCAGAGCTTCGCTTTTATGGATGTTGTCATCATTTTTGCTCTATAACAAGGATGACAACATCCTTAAAAGATTCCTAACAAAAATTCCGAAAAAAACTTTATCGCAAAATAACTTGATTACAGGATGCTCACTAAGATATATAAGTTTTCCGGAATTTTAATGTTAGGGGGAGATTTGAAATCTTCGTCAAATTTTAAGGATTTTCTATAAAATTCGTTTTTTAATTATAATTCTTTATCTAAAAGCGAAATGCATTTTAAGTTAATTAATTTTTACCAATAGGATAGGTGGATTTTAAACTACCTGCGCTCTAATTGGTTGAATGATGTACGCCATCCAATCAGAGTGCAGATTTTTAAAATTCACCAATCACAGATGCCAAAATTAATTAACTTAAATTGCATTTACGCTTTTAGATAAAGAATTATACAAAAAACGAATTTTATAAAAAATCTTCATAATTTTAATGCAGATTTCAAATCTCCCCCTAACTTTAAAATTCCGGAAAACTTATATATCTTAATGCTCACTATAAACATATATACTTATATTTTAAGACTTCATCTTAGAGATGCTTTGCTTGCATATAATACCTAATGGTTCAAGAAATCAATATTCCAAAGATAATAGCTAGGATTATTATAAGTTGCGGCGCTTTCTAAATTGTACCTCACTGTGCCAGGAATCATCATTCAAAGTTTAAAATCTATAGGAGAATTCTAACATGCTTAAACTAATGATACGTAGGGACGGACGAATGGACAGATCCTGTTATACAAATGTTTCGTGTTTTTTTTGAAAATAAATTAAGAATTATAGAATGATAATGTACCTAGACAAATTGTTTTTCAGAACCATTTATAAATTTGATACAAATTATTTTTTTAAACAATTTATAAAATTTGATACAAATTATTTTTTCTGTCAACAAGACTAATTATTTATCACCCCTTTACCCTCCCCCTTGGACGACCCTGCTTCACTTTATTTTTAGTTTTTAAAAGAAATATTTATTTTTTCCTTGGACGATTTCTCTTGGTATGATGGTTTGACTTGTTCCCAAAAATAGGAATAAGAAGCTTCACTGTAAAGGTTAACTGCACAAGATAGCAAGATCCTTGCTACACATATGAAGACAGACATCCTTTTACTCAAAGGAGGAGGGGACATTTGACTGCAAACTTTAATTGATGCCCAAAGTATTATAAAAGACTTTCTCTTTATCCCATCCTCTCCCCTCCTTCTAGAGGAATGAACTGACCAATAAATTAGGTACATTTTAGCAACCCAAATTGACTACAAATTTTATAGGTGTGATACACAAGAACCCCAGCCTGTTTAACCCTCCGTTGCCGAGCAAGCGCCAGAAATCCATGGACAAACTGGTTTTTGGTGTTGTCAACAAGATCTTCCTCGCCTACGACAAACCTTTCCTCAACCCAGAAATTTCAGAGGTAGGAGGCTTTATTTTTTTTTTTTCAGTATGGCTTCGAAACCGATCAATTTCCGCTGGATTAGAACAGGTTCAGTTAGCAATACTGAAAAATCGTGTATAGTATCGTATTACAGACAATTTTCCATGAGTAGTACATTAGAATTTTTTTCTTGGCCTTTGCCTTCGGCCCCTCGGGGCTAACAAAACTTGAATTAATCTTATTATTTTTCATTTTAATATCCACGGAAAGCTGACTATAATACGATGCGATAAGTAACTATTATTGGATCTGGTGCAGTTTACGGTAAAATAATGCTGGAATCAAGTATTTAAAAAACGCAAGAATAATAACATTCATAAGTAGCGAAGCACAAGTAATCATAAATAGACATAAGAACAAAGTTAGATATAGAGCAGATACTTAATCTTTTCAAAAAAAATTAGTCTTGAATTCACGGGTATAGTCCCTTTCGTGGCAACGCCCCTTCTTGAGGGGCGTTTCGTCGTATTTTCAAAATGGCTTTTGATAGGTTATTTTGGGTTAGGTTATATTTGGTTAGGTGATTGCCCCGCTGGATTTGGCAATTGGCCCCGTAGAGTTAGAGCCCCCAGCAGCTAGGGGCTAGAAATAGGAGAAAAGCTATTGTGAAAATACGAATGAACGCCCCTTAAGGTGCGTTGTCACGAAAAGGACTATACCCGAATTCACGTTTCCCACTAAACGTATCTGACTTGTGGAGGACGAACGGACATTAGAAATTGTGGAGTAATTATAAAAATTATTTAAGACGATTGATTTTTACCATGAACTGAACCAGTTTCGTTTTTTCTACTTTTATGTATAGTGTAAGTGGCTATCGTTGTATAGTTACCTATAATTAACCTGTGATGTAACCTCGAAAAGGTTTTTTTCGTAAAAGATCTCCAAAAATGCTGGTATATTTGAAATATTTGATACTTTTTATCATAATTCTATCTTTATTTTTTGTATTAAATAATGTGGCATTTAGTAATATGTTTTATATTAAATTAGAAAATGAATTATTTTAATATGATATTGTGTATACATATATACTATATAGTACCTTTATTGATTTATATTTTATTGTAAACAATGATTTTACTCCAGTTTTATTTATCTTTTATAAATTTTAATCATTAATTTGATATTTTATGATTTTGATATATTTTATATCATGTTAACAATAGATTTATTAATACTTGGATCTTACACCAGATTTTTATGTTCTCTTATAAAGTGAATTCTGTAGCGGGCTAAAATAACTATCTGCCCCATCCCCCTCCTTTACCTCATCCTATACCCTCCTATTGGATAAACGACCTGGTCAATAAACGCGAGGGATATTGCAACCTAAATATACAACAATTTTTTTCCTGTCATAATATCCACGTATATTCTACATTCAAATTATTTAAGGCTATTAGTATTAATCTCAATTTCTTATTTACATCCTGGCAAAGACGACATAATCAATGCTGTAACTTTACGCGGCATCAATGCGCATCCAATCAATTTTCAATCAATCAATCACACTAAAATTCTCTCTCTCCAATAGATATATTAGATTTAGATGGTTAATCTTATCTCAAAATCGGTCAAACTTAAAATCTACTTCCCATTTATACCAAAATGTATACATTTAATTTAACTAAATAATAAGGCCGGATTGTTCTCATAGTTTTTCCTATTGGATAATTAAGAGAATATGCATCTAAATGTTTTATATCTATCGTGTCTCTGCCTCTATCAGCTGATTGTGAAGTTAGTTGTGTGTTTTTATTCACGTGATTTTGCAATTTATTCTTATTCTTGATAAGTTTTTATCATTAAAAGTTATGATTTTTAGTATTTTTTAATATTTTTATGTTTAGAATTATTTTTTGTAAAATGTAGAAGATATCTTTAGTAGCGAAGCTACCTGATACTTCAAATATCTGTTCGTCTTTACGTCTGTCAAATTGAAATGTTATTTTATTGGCTGCAATTTAAAATAGACTGCTGATTTTTTTGTGAAGATTCCCATAATCGAATAAAGAGTACCTTTTTAAAGTAGTCCGTCAGTCTGTCGATCATTCTTTAACTAAAGCTGTTAATTGAAATTGGGAATTAATGCGATTTTCTCGCCTGCAGTTTAAGATAAATTGCTAGGTATATTTTTGTGTAAATAATAGTCCGTCAGTCTGTCAGACATGCTACAAATGTTCTTAAATCATATTATTTTGAAGACTAAATTAAAATAAAAAAATAAAGGCAGTATTTTACCTAAACTTTCTCTGTCATTATATATATACTAAAGACAGAAAAAGACGCATGTAAATTGAAATAAAGATAAATTGCGATTTTTCTCGCCTGCAATTTAAGACAGACTGCTAATGTTTTTGTGAAATACAATGAGCATCCAGTATTCACTAAACTTTGTCCGTCAGTCGAATGCTCCAAAAGTTCTAAAATTGTATAATTTTGAAGACTAATTAATGATATATATACATGACAAGCACCTTTTTAGATCTGTCGGTCATGGTTATATATATTATAGACAGTATAGACGCATGTTAATTAAAACAGAAAAGTGTGATTTTCTCGCCTGTTATATAAGATAGCCTGCTATATATTTTTAATTTTGTCCGTCAGTCTGCCAGTCATGCTTTAAAAGATCTAAAATTGTATTATATTGAAGACTAAATAATACAAAAAATAACAATGGCAAGCACTGAGTACTGGCTGATATCTGCTCCTGGGGATAAGACAGGCAGGATTATATCATGTGTTGATTCAGAAATAAAATAGCATTAAACTCAGGGATCTAAAGGTATAAGACAATTGCTGATAAAGTGATGTACATCCCCAACGATGAAACAAAATAGCTCCTACTGTAGATTCAAATCAGTGGTTGAAACGGTTGAACACTCCAATGTAATGAATCAACCAATAAAAATTCAGTAAAAGTACCCAAAGTTGTTTAGCCAATGAATTAAAAAACTGAATGTAAAACTTTGGGGTCTAGTGTATTAAACAGTTCATTGTCCCCTCCCTGCTCTCTGCATAAAACTATCCCGAGCCGTCTCATGTGAAGCTCTTTTTATTTATAACCTCATATATTTAATTCGCAATAAGTTGTGAAGCAATTGAGAGGGAGGGGGCAGAAAATTAGCCTGAAACCATCAAATGACTTAAATCAGTGAATAGAATAGCCTAAATCCTTACCGGGACGTCTTTGAATGAAGAACTCAACCAAGTGGTTACCAAGATCTTAACGGAGTTAAATGTTAAATTCTATCCCAAGTCCGAAATTGTATCGAAATGAAATAGTTTTGAATTAACCCAAGACGGAACCTATGTTCAGCTTCCCCAAATTAGAGAACTTAATCGGTTGACCTTCACTTTATTTGGGAAGGGATTTTTTTCTAGGGATAATTTCTCATGGGAGTTTTGTCAGCACGGCCTTCGTCCCCATGGGGATAACACAACTGGTTTTAATCTTAAAAGAGGACTATCCACGAACGAGAGCACATGATTCTAAGTACCTTCCAGCATTGATCCTAAGTATTTTCTTTCAGAATATAATAGGACACCATATTTTATTAATATATTGACGAGAAAATTTATGTTTCACCATGTTTTTTTAGGTTTTTTAATTGATTTTGAAAAATTTTATGAAGCTAATTCTTTTAATAAAATGGATATTTGATGATACATATGCGAATACTCGAGTTATATAGATTGTAAATTAATCCATATTAGCATTAATTTAAACATACATATGAGATATAGTAAATGTGCTTTTGTCTTTTTTTTATTTTTATTATTTGACAACATGGACAAATAAAGACACCCCGAACTCAATAAAACGTTTGATAGAATTTTAACGAAAAATGGTGGACATTTTTCTACTTTTCTTCAACTTGAAGTGGTGAAACATAAATTTTCTCGTCAATATATTATTTATTGATAGTGACCTATTATATTCTGAAAGAAAATACTCAGGATCAATGCTGGAAGGTACTTAGAATCACGTGCTCTTGTTCGTGGATAGTCCTCTTTTGATTTTAAAATTCCGCGGAAAGCTGTCTGTGATACAATACGATAAAGAACTACTGTCAACCAATAAAAAAAAGTGACTGAACTTTTGAACCAATGATATGATATTGAAATCTGTCAGGCCAACAAACTTTTGACAAGATGAACGCAGCTACAACTAAATCTCAGCTATCGGTCAACGCAAAATTCAACATTCCCGACCTCAAGGTTCATTATAAATGCATTTTCATCTTTTAAAAGAATGATATTATTTATTTTAACTTATTATTGTTAAAGGACCGACAGACAACATATTAGTTTTGTTGTTAATTGAGGTATTAGAAATAGTTTAACTAGATAGTAAGATAACGGGTGCTTTCCCCTGAAAGTTCCTATACCTTGTGGGACTACCAAGTTACAAATGTTATTATGTCACAACTTATCTAAACAAATTATTTTTTTGTTTGTTTAAGAGTGACTAGCGGCTACGCCCCTAGAGGCCTCGAGGAGATCTTGAGAGCGGTTGGGGGGAGGTAGTTTTGTTCTAGGGCGATTTCTCTCGGGAGGGTGGAGGTACCCTAAATTAAAATAGTTAAAACCTTCCTAGGACCTCTATGAGAAGCTATCCTGTAAAGGAGAACCATATCGGTTCAGTAGTTAGCCAGATCCTTCGGTACAAACAGATATATTTTCTTTATTATAAGGATAAATTTCAATTGCAAATAATGAATGAATAATTGAATGAAAGATTGTAACCTTGGACCTTATAGAAAAGTAACATAGGTTCTAGTACCCAAAGTCAGAAATATAAATTTTAGATCCATTGTCCTATCCCTATATCCCTTAAAATGCATATAATGAATGATTGGTTGAAAGGTTGGAACCCTTGACCAACTGGTTGGTCTCTCCGATGATCTGGGCAAGCTTGACAACTATGTAGAACAGGAATGTTCACTTCCAGCTTTTTAAATAGTTACCTACCTTTAAAGGAGGGGTTTAAAATATGTTTCGAAAGTTGATTCCTACGTAATTTATGACAGATTTGCCCTAAAAATTATAACAAAAAAAAACGACTTAACGGTTAAGCTGTTAGCCGTTACATTTTCAACTTTTTGTTCAATTTAGTGAAAATTGACCTACCAAGTATTACTCATGCCAAGTTTCGTAACGAAATTCGGATTCTAAGTGCCATTTAATCATTGATTACGAGATGGTTGCATTACCACCCCCCCCCCCCCCCCCTCCTTATTAATCATTCACTTGTTCCATCCGGCTATTGGGGAAATATGATTTTCCTGGCTGCTATTAGAGATATTTAGCTTCAGATAAAAAAATCTTACTGCTTTTATTATTTTCTAAGAAGATGTGCCCTATCATCTATGGGCTCTGTATTTGCAAGGAGGTTTGGAAGAGTAGAAAAAAATGGCCTAAAACCATCCAAGGACATGTGTGAAGCTTTTCAAAAAATGAAGAACGCCATCGTTTCAGTAGATATCGAAATATTAAGCTATAACCAAAAAAACTTCTTATTTACATTTTAGGAGAGGTATAGATTTTTTTTAGTGATGGGAATCCGGATCCGGAATCCGAATCCGGAATCCGCCCAATTTTCGGCCTATTTTGGAATCCGGATCCGGAATCCGTTTTTTATAGCGGATTCCGGATTCTAAATTGGTAGGCTAAAATTACCGTCTTGAGTTTTTTCTTACAACTCCCTCTTAAATTTTTTTGTACAAACAAATTTTAATAATTACTAATGTGATGTAAATGTTTAACACTTTAACACTTTAAACAAATCAAGGCTTCAACCAAGTAACATAGTGTTAAATTAATGAAAAAAGCTATCCCTCTGTGACGGACGGCCTTTTAAAATACTGCTAGAATCCGGAATCCGAATCCGGAATCCGCCAAAAATAAGAATCCGGAATCCGCAAGAATCCGTCACTTTTTTTGACGGATTCCTTCAGAATCCGGAATCCGAATCCGGCCCAAAAATTCGACGGATTCCCATCCCTAATTTTTTTAAATATTTTTAACTGAGCATATGACCGTTAGATAACGCGTAAAGTTGCCAACTATCTTGGTGATGTTCTTGAGGACCAGAGGGACAAACTGGGCGAGAACTTGCTGGCCGGGGGAGTCGATCTTGCCACTTACGTGACCCACTTCAGATGGGATATGGCCAAGTATCCTATCAAACAGTCGCTGAAGAATATTGCTGAAATTATCTCGAAACAGGCAGAGTTTTTATAATGATTTTATTTTTAAATCTTGTTGCTGGTACCTATGTTCGTATTTTAAAACTTTATTAAATTTTTGGGAGATTCCACCATGTAGGTAGGTATATAATAGGGAGGGAGGGGACAGGACTTATAATTACACAAGTTCAAAAAGTTGTAAAACCTTTTTAAAGTTTGAAACTTTTCAATGGACATTTTTAATTTTTAGATGGGTTAATTCAACAAATTTCCAGGAATCCTTATAAGAAAAATTAATGCTCATTTGCAATGTAGATAAGGTAAATAAAATGCCTCCTTTGTGCATGAATATTATACTTATTAGTTAACAGTTTTGACACTTTTAAATTCAATCAACCTAGCGAGATTCAATAAAAGTACCCACTAAAAGTCTATAACCCAACTAATAAGAGAATACAGGCTTGTAAGACTTTTGGTGCCACTATATTTTACCGGTCCACCCTTCTTGATAATTTTAGGATTTCGTCAGACATTTTTTAAAAATGGAAGAACGGACATTCTGGTAACGATTATAGATTAGCTACGCTTTCTAAATCGTACCTAACGACAAGATAAAATGCTATTTGTTCCGGACGGACGAACCGACTTTATTTATATAAAACTCCAGGAAGGAAGGGGACAATGGGCTATTTATTACACTAGTTCCCAAAGTTTTATGATAACGTTTTCTTATTCAATAGCGTAAGTAACACCTTTAGAAAATTTTATCGAAATTTGATTGGTTGGTTCATCAAGTTCGGTGTCCAAACGTTTCAAACACTAATTGTAGTCTACAGATGGGGGGTAATTTTGTTTATCATTGAAAATACGCATCAATTTATCGGCCATTGTCTTATCCATTTAGATACTTGATAAAACTCTAAAATATTGTGAAGTTTGGACAAATTGAATCTGACCTTAAGTTGAAGTTTGATTTATTGGTTCCAAACTTTTCAACCAATAATAAAACTCTGTAATATTGGTCAGGTTGGACAGATAGAATCTGACCTGAAGAACAAGGCCTCTGCATACAACAGTCTCAAGTCAAACCTGCAGAATATTGAGAAGAAACAGACAGGCTCTCTGGTTACCAGGAATTTGGGAGATCTAGTCAAGAAGGCAGGACCATATACTAATCAATTTTAGTAATCAATAACTAACAGGATGTTTGTTTGTCTGTACAGAAGGATCTCGGTAATATATAATTAAACAAGGATGACAACGTTCATAAGTAGTATTGAGAAAAAAACAGACAGGCTCTCTGGTTACCAGGAACCTCGGAGACCTGGTCAAGAAGGCAGGACACTATGCTAATCAATCCTTATTATAAAGTAACAGGATGTTTGTCTGTCTGTACAGAAAGATCTTGTTAATAGGTATATAATCAAACAAGGATGACAACGTCCATAAGCAGTATTGAGAAGAACAGAACTAATATGGTTCTCCTTTTTATTAAAGCTTCCGATAGGTCAAGGAAAATTTTTGAACTTTTTAGGGGAGGGTTTGATCCCTTATCCTTGAGAAAAAAAATACCCAACCCTCAAGTTTTTTTCCTTTTCTATACCTACTAAATTGAACTTAATACCGCCCTAGTATAAAATAAAATGAATTGATTAGCTATTAAAACCAATCCTAGGAGCATTTTGTGCTTGGCTCTGAGTACATGACCACACTCTTGGTGGTTGTCCCCCTGGCCAATATGTCGGATTGGCATGCAAAGGTTGTCTTACCAGTGGTCTTCAACAGGGATCTAAAGGGATAAGACAATGGCCGATAAATTGATAACATCCCAAATGATGATGCACAAAATTACCCCTTCTGTAGATTAAAATTAGTAGGTAGTTGAAACATTTAAACACTCGACTTAATTTACCAACCAATCGAAATTCACCAAAGTTGTTAAGTTGATTACTACATAAATATAACTTTGGGGACTAGTGTAATAAACAACCCAATGTCCCCTCCCTCCCTGAAATGAAGACCACTGCTAATCCGCTCCTCCTGTGTTAGTATGAGAAGCTGACAGATGATATGATAGTGCCGAGATCTTCCCAGCTTGTCTACCAGGATAATGATCATGCACTGGTCACCGTCACTCTTTTCAATAAGGAATATCTCAATCTTTTCTATACAATCCGTATAATAAAATAAAAGGATGTCTATCTATCTATGTGTTTGTCTGTATGTTTGTACCGAGGGTCTCGATAACCGCTGAACCGATCAGGTTTGCCTTTACAGGGTAGCTTCTCATAAGTCCTGAGATGGTTTATAAGATGACTTTTAACTCTTCAAAAAAAAAAAAATTTAAACCTGTCCAAAACAACTCAGAGGCCTGCAGCACCAGAACCTGGAGGCAAAATCCAAATATAATATAGGGAAACTACATTCAAATCTTATTTTTGCCAAGTAATCTATCCTCTCACACCTAAGACAAAGCCTATTAAAATGATTACTACCTAGGTAACTAATAATTTTTTTATGAAACAAAAAAGATTGAAATATTTTGAATACAGGTTATCAATGAGTTCAAGAATAAGGCGAGAGAGAACAAGTTCTTAGTCAGGAATGATATTATCCAGTATTTTTACATATAAAAAATTTTGAGGGGGTGGTTTAGTGGGGCCATTTGATTATAAATTTTTATGATTTTAGAACCCAAAGTTTTATAAGAAAGTCTTTTGATAGGTTGGCATAAAAAAAACTTTGTGTACTTTTATCAAATTTTGATTGTTTGGTTCAAATTAGCTGTGTCTTTACTTTCTACCAATAATTTCAATAGCCAGAAAGGTTAATTTTGCTTACTAAAATTTGAGGTGGACAACACAATAGACGATAAAGGGAGGAGTAGGTGGTGCTGAAAATCCGTAAAGGTTGTGAGTTTTAAGTTAAAAACAGTAGTAGAACGATACAATTTATGTTAACTTTTTAAAAAATGTTGTCTATAGGTACCTAGTTCTTTTCACTAAATATTTCATATTTAGTGAATATTATCCTTCTATTTCTATTTTTAAGCCTTAGATTAAAACTCACCTTTACGGATTTTTATCACAACCTACTCCTCCCTTTATCGTCTATTGTCCCTTAGGATTCCTGACAAAACTAGGCTAATGAAAATGTTGTTCAAATCTTAGGTGATAAGACAATGGACGATTAATTGATGTACATCCATACCATAATGAATATGATGATAAACAAGATCACCCTTTCTGTTGGGCAGGGTTTCGGATCCGCATTGATTTTATGCGGATCCGGATCCGGATCCGGATCCTCAAAATTTGGTCAGTGCGGATCCGGATCCGGATCCGGATCCGGATCCGGATCCGGATCCTACTGGATCCGGATCCGGATCTTTGACAATAAAAATAAAATCACCAAATTTTTCAAAAAAATTTATTCTTCAATTCGAAGTCAAAAATACTTTTAATTTTCAAGTCTGAACCTAAACCTTAAAGATTGGCTCTCATCAAGAGAATGTCTGAGATTTTATATAAATTTAGGTAGATTTTTCCATTTTTTCCGCATTTTTTGGAGTCTAAGGATCCGGATCCGGATCCGCATTTTTTTTGCGGATCCGGATCCGGATCCTTGGACTCAAAATATGCGGATCCTTGCGGATCCGGATCCGGATCCGAAACCCTGCTGTTGGGTTAAAATTAATGGTTGAAAAGTTTGTCACCATGCCATCAATAATACCTAGTAATAAAGGATTTGAGCCAACGATTAAGATAGGTAATGAGTTTATAACAGTCCAATGTCACCTTTCTTCCTGGATTTTATATAATCCTTATATAAAAGTTTACCAAAATTATATGCTAGGTGGCGCTTTATATTTTTTAATTTTTGGCGATTTCTCTTGGGAGTGTGGTGGTACCCTCCCCAAAATAGCAATAAACCTTCCAAGGACCAATGAAAAGCGACACTGTAAAGTAGAACCATATGAGCTTAAGTGGTTAGAGAGATCCTTCCATACAGACAGATAAACAGACGAACAGAATTAATTATACTTTATTATAATGGATATAATAATATGGATAGGGACTTCTCATACAACGACGAGGAGCTGAAGGCCGGCAAGACAGAGCTGACAAAGCTGCACACAGACAAGAAGAAACAGTTTGGTCCCCTCGTCAGATGGCTCAAGGAGTGTTGCCAGTGTTATTTACAATACACGGACGGACAGACAGACTGACACAGACAAGAAGAAACAGTTTGGTCCTCTCGTCAGATGGCTCAAGAGTGTTGCCAGTGATATTGTCTGTCTGTCTGTCTGTCTCTGTCTGTCTGTCTCTGTTTGTCTGTCTGTCTCTGTCTGTCTGTCTCTGTCTGTCTGTCTGTCTGTCTCTGTCTGTCTGTCTGTCTGTCTCTGTCTGTCTGTCTGTCTGTCTCTGTCTGTCTGTCTCTGTCTGTCTGTCTGTCTGTCTGTCTATCTATCTATCTAACAGTTTGGTCCCCTCGTCAGATGGCTTAAGGAGTGTTGCCAGTGTTATTGTTAATCCTTATAATGTATGTTTGTTTGTCTGTCTATCATATATCTATCTATCTATCTAACAGTTTGGTCCCCTCGTCAGATGGCTCAAGGAGTGTTGCCAGTGATATTGTGTGTGCGCGTCTGTCTGTCTGTCTATCTATAATACAAAGTAGAACGATGTCTGTCTGTTTGACTGTCTGTCTGTTTGTCTGAAGCTTAAGATCTAGGTAACCACTAAACTGATTGGGATCTACTCTTCAGGGAATATACTTACTGATTCTGATGGTTTTAAGCTATTTTCTCCTCCCCTCCCTTCAATCCACTAGTTGTTAATAAATCATAACAAGGATGACAACATCCAGAAGCAGCGTAACACTAAAAAATCATGAATGAAATTGCTGATATTGTGATTTTATGAGCTTATTTTCAGTGTTCATAAGTTATGATTAAGGGGGGGGGGGGGGTTAATGCAACCATCTCGTAATCAGTGAGCAAATGGCACTTAGAATTCGAATTTCGAGCTAAAATTTTGCATGGGTAATCCTTGGTAGGTCTATTTTCCCTAAATCGAACAAAAAGTTGGAAAAGTAACGGCTGGCGGCTGCAGCTCAGCCGTTTAGCCGTTTTTTTGCCTATTTTTAGGGCAAATTCATCATTATTTACGTAGGAATAAACTTTTTAAAACATAGTTTGGTTTAGTTCATATTAAATGATAGCAATAACCATTTTTTAAATTTCTAGTACCAGCTGCTAAACGGCTAGAACCGGCTGAAAACGGCTGGGAGCGGCCAAGCGTATGAAGAGTAGATAGGGCTTGTGACATGTCTAGGGGTAGGTTTTTATGGGTGCTGAGCTCAAAAATACTACTAAAAATAGTGACGGCCAACCCATATGGCAGCTGGGTAACATCTGCAGCTCAGCTGTGAGCGGCCAAGAGTAGAATGAGTAGATAGGGCTTGTGACGTGTCTAGGGGTAGGTTTTTATGGGTGCTGAGCTCAAAAATGCTACCAAAAATAGTGGCGGCCCATCCATGTGGCAGCTGGGTAACGGCGGCAGCTCAGCTGGGAGAGGCCAAGAGTAGAATGAGTACATAGGGCATGTGACATCTCCAGGGTTAGGTTTTTATGGGTGCTGAGCTCAAAAATACTGCCAAAAATAGTGATGGCCAATCCATGTGGCAGTTGAGTAATAGCTGCTGCTCAGCTGCAAGCAGTCAAGAGTAGAATGAGTAGATAGGGCTTGTGACGTGTCTAGGGGTAGGTTTTTATGGGTGCTGAGCTCAAAAATGCTTCTATAAATATTGGCAGCCAATACATATGGCAACTGGGTAACAGCTGCTGCTCAGCTGCGAGCGGACAAGAGTAAAATGAGTAGATGGGGCTTATGACGTGTCTAGGGGTAGGTTTTATGGGTGCTGAGCTCAAAAATGCTACCAAAAATAGTGGCAGCCCATCCATATGGCAGCTGGGTAACGGCCGCAGCTTAGCTGTGAGAGGCCAAGAGTAGAATGAGTAGATAAGGCTTTTGACGTGTCTAGGGGTAGGTTTTAATGGGTGCTGAGCTCAAAAATGGTACCAAAAATAGTGGCAGCCAATCTATATGGCATCTGAGCAACAGCTGCAGCTCAGATGGGAGCGGCCAAGAGTAAAATGAGTACATAGGGCTTGTGACGTGTCTTGGGGTAAGTTTTTATGGGTACTGAGCTCAAAAATGCTCCCAAAAATAGTGGCGACCCATCCATATGGCAGCTGGGTAACGGCTGCAGCTCAGCTGGGGGAGGCTAAGAGTAGAATGAGTAGATAGGGCTTGTGGGCTGTAGCTGTTACCCAGCTGCCATATGGATGAGCCGCCACTATTATTGGTAGTATTTTGAGCTCAGCACTCATAAATACCTAACCCTGGACACGTCACAAGCCCTATGTACTCATTCTACTTTCGGCCGCTCCCAGCTGAGCTGCCGCCGTTACCCAGCTGCCACATGGATGAGTCACCACTATTTTTGGTAGCATTTTGAGCTCAGCACTCATAATAACCTACCCTAAGACACATCACAAGCCCTATCTACTCATTCTACTCTTGGCCACTCCTAGCTGAGCTGTAGCTGTTACTCAGCTGCCATATATGGATTGGTCGCCACTATTTTTAGTAGCATATTTGAGCTCAACACCCATAAAAACCTACCCCGAGACACGTCACAAGCTCTATCCACTCATTATACTCTTGGTGGCGCGCAGCTGAGCTGCAGCTGTTACCCAGCTGCAATGTGGATGAGTCGCCACTATTTTTGGTACCATTTTTGAGCTCAGCACCCATAAAAACCTACCTCTAAACACGTCACAAGCCCTATCTACTCATTCTACTCTTGGCCACTCGCAGCTGTTACTCGGCTGCCATATGGATGGGTCGCCACTATTTTTGGTAGCATTTTTGAGCTCAGCACCCATGAAAACCTACCCCTAGACATGTCACATGCCCTATGTACTCATTCTACTCTTGGCCTCTACCAGCTGAGCTTCGGCCGTTACCCAGCTGCCATATGGATGGGCTGCCACTATTTTTGGTACAATTTTTGAGCTCAGCACCCATAGAAACCTACCTCTAGACACGTCACAAGCCCTATCTAATCATTCTACTCTTAGCCGCTCGCAGCTGAGCAGCAGCTATTACTTAACTGCCATAGGGATTGGCCGAAACTATTTATAGAAGCATTTTTGAGTTCAGCACCCATTAAAACCTAATCCTGGACACGTCACATGCCTCATGTACTCATTCTACTCTTGGCCTATCTCGTCTGAGCTGCGGCCGTTACCCAGTTGAGCTGCGTTTATTACCCAGCTGCCATGTGGATGGGCCTCCACTATTTTTGTTAGCATTTTTGAGCTCAGCACCTATAAAAACCTACCCCTAGACATGTCACATGCCCTATGTACTCATTCTACTCTTGGCCTCTACCAGCTGAGCTTCGGCCGTTACCCAGCTGCCATATGGATGGGCTGCCACTATTTTTGGTACAATTTTTGAGCTCAGCACCCATAGAAACCTACCTCTAGACACGTCACAAGCCCTATCTAATCATTCTACTCTTAGCCGCTCGCAGCTGAGCAGCAGCTATTACTTAACTGCCATAGGGATTGGCCGAAACTATTTATAGAAGCATTTTTGAGTTCAGCACCCATTAAAACCTAATCCTGGACACGTCACATGCCTCATGTACTCATTCTACTCTTGGCCTATCTCGTCTGAGCTGCGGCCGTTACCCAGTTGAGCTGCGTTTATTACCCAGCTGCCATGTGGATGGGCCTCCACTATTTTTGTTAGCATTTTTGAGCTCAGCACCTATAAAAACCTACCCCTAGACACGTCACAAGCCCTATCTACTCATTCTACTCTTGGCCGCCCGCAGCTGAGCTGCAGCTGTTACCCAGCTGCCATATGGATTGGCCGTCACTATTTTTAGTAGCATTTTTGAGCTCAGCACCCATAGAAACCTACCCCTAGACATGTCACAAGCCCTATCTACCCTTTATACTCTTGGCGGATCCCAGCAGTTTTCAGCCGTTTCTAGCCGTTTAGCAGCTGGTACTAAAAATTTTAAAAAATGGTTATTGTTATCATTTAACATGAATTAAACCAGAAATATGTTTTAAAAAGTTAATTCCTACGTAAATAATGATGAATTTGTCTTAAAAATAGGCAAAAAACGGCTAAACGGCTGAGCTGCCAGCCGTTACTTTTCCAACTTTTTGTTCGATTTAGGGAAAATAGACCTATCAAGGATTACTCATGCAAAATTTCAGATCGAAATTCGAATTCTAAGTGCCATTCGCTCACTGATTACGAGATGGTTGCATTAAACCCCCCCCCCCCCCCCTTTTATTGGAAAAAATGACGTAACCTCATGCTACATATTATATCATTTATTTTTGTAGCATGACTGATTAACCAACGCATCAGACCTAGTAAGAAAATCTTCACTAGAAACTTCAAACACTTTCCTTTAATATCAGCTGAGAAAATCTCAGTTTCCACATATCATTACCGACTAGATTTATGAATGCCATGCTATATTAATTTAAGAACATCCAGTTAATTGAATTTCTGCCAGTTGTCCGACATTTACCGTGACGTCACTCGCAACCCACCGTTTAAAGGTTAACTTTGGTGAATGTTTCACCGCCTGGATCCATGTGAAAGCCCTGCGGGTCTTTGTCGAGTCGGTTCTGCGATTTGGCCTACCTGTCAACTTTCAAGGAATTATAAAGTTTTTATTTATGCAGAATTAAGAATTATTACCTAGGTACCTATTGAATGAAAGGAAGGAGGGTTTGGTGTACAATACAATGATATACCAGCATTTTTATTAAGTGTGCTTTGCCTTTAGTTTTAACATATTTACTCACCTCCCACCCCCCCCCCCCCTCCCAGAAAATAATCTAGATGAAATATTTTTTTATGCTAAAGGATGAGGGAGATTTAATTTTTCGTTTGATAGTTTATTGATTAAGGTCAGGCTAGTATAAGTTAAATTGGATAACCTAGCCGTGTTAGGAAAACGCAGGTAGAGCCCCAGCAGGAAGACAAAAAAACACCACCCTCTTATTTTCAGTTTAAAGATAAGTGGGTGGACATTTCAGCTTTATATAGGGCGTGAGTGACCTTTAGGGAAACCGCCAAAAAATGCATAAATAAAAAATAAATGCGGATGATGCAGGAATGATCCTGTTGGGCCAAAAGAAGCAGCACAAAAAGTTGAGGGAGGTGTTGAACGACCTCTACCTGCACCTCGACATGAACGGGGCCATCGGGGGCTCCGACGATCTCCCCCAGGGACTGGGGTTCAACCAGGGCGAATATTATCCATATGTCTACTATAAAATTAATATTGATATGATTGGACATAATAACTAAGTTAATATTATATATTTATTTATTTTTATGTAAATAGTATGATTTAGTTTGCCGTGCAAGGTGATTTTTTTATTTATTTTTAATCATTCTGCTAAGAAAATTTTATATTTAAAGTAGGATATCCGGTTTGGCAGGATATCCGGCCATTTTCAATATCCGTCCGGATACCGGATATTGAAACTATCCGGTCATCCGGCCGGATATCCGGTAATTTGCTGGATATCTGGCTATTTTCAATATCCGACCGGATAACGGATATCCGGCAATAAAAGTCAGCCTGATATCCGGCCCAACCCTAATTTTTAGTTCAATAATAATGAGGAAAAAAATGGAAATAGTGTTTTTGGTCCTTATAAATACTTTCCAGTATGGCTACGAATCAGTTTTATTTTCGCTGGATTTAAAACCGGTTCTGGACCATACTGAAAAATCATTTATTGCATCGCATTATAGAAAATTTTTCACGACGAATAATTATAGAATTAAAACCAGTTTTGTTGGCCCCTTGTCTTCGACCACTGAGGTCCAACAGGACTGGAATTAATCTTTTCATTTTTATTTATTATCCGCGGAAAACTGTCTATAATACGATGCGATAAATAACTTCTGCATTAATTCTCAAAATCAAAACATTTTTATTTTAGTATTTAAATTTGGACATACTAATACCTATAAAATAGGTACCTAAAAATTGAAAAAAAGTAATATATCTTATTTTTAGAAAATGACATTGCTTTTAAAAATCCAAATATCGAATAGAAACTTTATTTATTTTCAATGCTTTCAAACTTTGTTATTTTACATTATAAAGAAATGATTATAAAAGACGCGATTTTTAATATTTATTAGAATAATTTATTTATTATGCTAGCTACCTATGTGTTTAGTCGATGTTAAAAGAGAACATTTCCACCAATTTTTATGATTTTTGATATCTCAAACATTTAGTTTGGTACCTAGGTATTTTATTACTTTAGATAATATTTCTTACTTTATTAAGTAGTTTCAGGGGCTGTGATTCAGCAAATTAATTGCATTTGAAAATGTTGAAAATTTGGATATTCAGTGCCGTAATGGACGTGTAAAACTTGTTATGTGTTGTAACTAAAGGAAAGTGGGTCGTGGGGAAATTTTCACTTAAAATTTTTTTTAGTATCCTTGGTTCTAAGTAGATTTAAATATGATTATCATTTCTGGTAATAAAATGCAATTGTTACCAGAGCGATTCCCATTTGCTTGACAATTTAATTTAAAGCTAAAACTAGTTTAATATATTAAAATTCATAGAACTTAAGGTTTGAATGTTCTCTACCTATCTAGCAACGGATCTGATTTGTATTAACTTTTAGATTTTGCATTGCTTTCCTACAAAGTGCTTGTCGAGCACAGAAACCTCCTCTCCCTCCCCTGAAAAATAAGGGAGTATAGGGTTTCTTTGTTCAACAAGGCACTTTGAGGGAAACCCCGCCGATATTTGCATTTATTGTCAATGTGAAAAAGTGATTTTTGTTCTGGTGTTTATTCTGTTTTTATTGTTATGGGCTATATGGTAGACTTAACCAAGGATGACAATAGAAAAATATACAAGTAGCGAAGCTTTTAAAACATTATTTACCAAAGTAGGTAACAGATATGTACCTACTGCTGCTATGATTATGCAATCTTAGGGTTGGTTCAAGGTTGTCTGCAATAATTTGGACCTTTTAGTCCTACCGTCTGTTTTAAAATCTCAGCGAAGCCATTAATTGACGGATGATAGAAAAAAGGAGTTATAGAGTAGCTTCGCTACTAAATAAACTTCTCGAATCTAATTCTTATATCTTTCATCATAGCCAGTGGCGTGCGAACCGAAGGGGGCATTTGGGGCAATCGCCCCCCCCCTAGCGACCAAAACGCCCCCCCCCCCCCCTGGCAACCGCCCCCCCCCTGCCCCCCCATATGTTAAAAAATGCCCCATTTTGCCCCCCCCTGGTCAACAAAAATGCCCCTTTTTGCCCCCTACCCTACAAAAAGCAAAACTATCCCAGTTTCCAAAAAAATAGATCAAGAAATACTCCAAAAAAAAATTTTGGCGCTTCGCGCCAAACAGACAGTTACTATTCATTTAACCTTATTAAATTTTTTACTTAGTGTAGAAATTAGGTTATAATCTTTTTCACTGAACATAACAAACCAGGTTATAGGAAGTATTTTATGTTGTATAATATAAACTTTTACTAAAGAAATTTTGTACATCCCCAATGATGATACACAAAATTACCCCTTATATAGATTACAATTAGTGGATGAAATATATGGAAACTCGACTTAATTAACCAACCAATCAAAATTCCATCAAAGTCCCCAAAGTTGTTGAGCCAACGAATAAGAAAATTTTATATGAAATATTGGGGACTAGTGTAATAAATAGCCCAAAAACCCCTCCCTCCCTGCATATTTGAATAAAAACAATTTGTGCTTCGCGCCCTTTCAAATGGTTTCTGCTATGAAATATTGGGGACTAGTGTAATAAATAGCCCAAAACCCCTCCCTCCCTGCATATTTGAAGAAAAAAATTTGCGCATCGCGCCCTTCCAAATGGTTTCTGCAATGAAATATTGGGGACTAGTGTAATAAATAGCCCAAAAACCCCTCCCTCCCTGCATATTTGAAGAAAAAAATTTGCGCTTCGCGCCCTTCCAAATGGTTTCTGCTATGAAATATTGGGGACTAGTGTAATAAATAGCCCAAAAAAAACCTCCCTCCCTGCATATTTGAAGAAAAAAATTTGCGCTTCGCGCCCTTTCAAATGGTTTCTGCTATGAAATATTGGGGACTAGTGTAATAAATAGCCCAAAAACCCCCCCCTCCCTGCATATTTGAAAGGTTAATTTATCTTCTGTACTATTTTTTCGAAGATGCTTTCTAGCTCCCTTCCCTTCGGTCATTGCAGGGTGGGGAGAAGGGATGGGGGTGAAGAGATGGGGGGGGAGAGGTGGGGGAAATAAATGGGAAATAGGGATGGGGGAAGGGATGGGGAAGAAGGGATAAGGACTAGGAGGACCATAATCAAATGATCCCACCCCTTAAACGCCCTTATTTAAAATTAGTATATATAATCAAAATGCCCCCCCCCCCTAAAGCAAAGTGCCCCCCCGGGGCACTTTGATTTAGGGGGGGGCAAAATTTTACAAAATCTTCAAAATGCCCCCCCCTAGACAAAGTGCTTCGCACGCCACTGATCATAGCCCTAACAATTAGAGCTTTTTAGATCTTTAATTATAAAAAAGAATTATACATTTATATTTATTAAATATTTGACGCAACCCAAACTTATTTGTGATTTTCAATTAGAATTATTTTGATTATTTTATGCCATGAAGAATTGTACAACTATTAATTTAGAATATTGTATTTATTTAAACAATCTGACTTGTCTCGTACTTATGAAGTCTTTTAAATGTTTATTATTAATAAAATTGATTCATTATTTTAATAGTTTTATTTCTTTTATATCATAATGAATAGGTATTATATATGTATTTATTATTATAGTACCTACAAAATTTACAAATGTACTTAGAATGTCTTACTAAATGCCACAATATCTTTTTAATAAGAATTCTTAGATCATGTAAAGAAAACTAAGTAGCGGGTTTCGTCGTATTTTCATAGTAGCTTTGATAAGCTAGGTTAATGATTGTCCCACAGGGTTAGTAAATTAGCCCCGCATGGTTAGAGCCTCCCGAAGGGGCTAGAAATAGGAGAAAAGCTACTGTGAAAATACGACGAAACTCTACTTTAGTTTCTTTCCATGATCCGAATTATTTTATTTATAATGTTAAGGCAGCATTTCATTCTACAATTTATTTATTTGTTTTTCCGTCGATACCTTCTATAGGTGACCAAGAAACAATTTTATCATACATAAGATAAAATCTGCTTTGTTTAACCCTTCTAGACTGCTTCACAGTTATGAAAAGAATTTTCAATCCCCATATAATCTGGGACACCTGCCATATGTTTGGAGAGGTTTTATGTAGTAACGATGAGTGTTCTCGAGAAAGCGCTTCAAGCCATAATAATAGGATTGAGCTGGCCCTAGTGGCTATACACAATAGGTATTGTTTCAATCCAGGACGACCTTTGTCCAGGGGTGTATATTCTGCATCAGATTTATTTTTTCCCCAAGACTAAAGGAAAAAACGGAAAATGTCTTCAGTTTTCTTTATTTTATTTTTCCCTCCTTATTTTTCTAGTTGAATTTTTTCCCTTTTACATATTTTTTAATCCCCCCCCCCCCCCTTTTTTTAGCTGGGGATCCTATGCAGAATATAAACTGCACCCCTACCTTTGTCTAAACTATGGCTAATTTTAACGTCTTTAGTTGGACGCGCCGTTTTCTTTGTCAAATAAACAATGAAAAGACGAAAATCGTAATGTTGTTTGGGACAATATTTTCATTATAATAGTTATTGCATTGTATTATAGACAGCATTCCGCGGATATAAAAATGTACAATTATAAGATTAAAACTATATTTTTTAGCCCTGAGATGCCGAAGGCACGGGCTAACAAAACTGATTGTAGGTTTTTATTGAACATTTTTATTTTCTTAGAAAACTGGATATAATACGATACGATACATAACTTTTCCGTATGCTTCAAAACCGGTTCTCATCCATATTGGATATTAATCATTTCGAAGCCATACTGGAATAAACATTTAACATAACCTTATATTTATTTTATTAGGTAATAGTTTTGTGGAACCGAATAGACGAGACAAAGGTTCCAATGGCAGAACGCTGGTTCAGAAAGATTTATTCCTTTTGTAAAGTATCAGAAACTGTCCTGCTGGCTTGGATCTGTGGTGAGGAGGCAAAGTAAGTACATTTTCAGGGATCTTAAGGGATAAGACAATAGACAAGAAATTAATATACGTCTTATGTCTTCCTCCCTAATAGTTGTCTTTTTCAGCAAGCGGAGCTTTTTATAAATAGGGACGGTACATACGTTATTTACATTATTATCGGTAGAAAGTTATGCTAGATTCCTCCAGCCGATTTCACATTGAATCGATGATTCAATTAGTTACAACTTCGAAAGCAATGTAACTCTAAAATCATTACAAGAAAGTCCGTACGTCCGTTTAAAACATGCTAATTTAAACTTTTTCGACTATAATTTTTTATGAAATTATTCTGTTCATCTGATTTTCGGAATAATGCTTCTTAGGACGACAAGGCATTAGGTATGTTGAAAGCAAAGCATCTCTTTTATTAAGGTATTTTCTGAAACAGTACCTTGTTGTTAAGTAATTTTGCAATAAAGTTATTTTATATTTTCTAGACTACAATTAATATTCGTTTAGTCCATGACACTCTACAAGGGACAAAATTTGTTTATTCTACTGTCTGATTTTAGAGCTTTGCTTTTATTGATGTTATCATCCTTGTTTTATGTTTAGATTTATGGAGAGCTTAAAGATGAACGTAGTGGCGGAGGCATGTACTTTGATACTGAAAAAGTTCCTGGCGGATCCACATATACCTAAACCAAAGAGTTGCTTATTGTAAGTATTTACACTACAGGAATCTTAAGGGATAAGACTAGACTATGGACGGTAAATTGACATACATCTCCAATAATGATCAACATAATAACCCTTTGTTTAAGACAAAATTATTACTTACTAAGTTTAGATACTTCTGGTTTGGAACCAACCAATCAAAATTCATTTTAAGTACTCCAAGTTATTGAGCCAACGAAAAAGATAAAAGGCATAGAATTTTGCATGAAATTAGGTGTTTTATTACTTTGAAATATAAGGAAAACTCTAAAATTTGGCATAGTAGTTGCTTTAGTGGGGGATGACGTGGATTCGTGAAAAAATGGTTTCAAAACCGCCGCTCCCGCCGATTTTCTTTCGCCTTTTCTCGCAAAAGAGGACACTTGAGATCATTTGAGACAAACTGTTTTTTTTTCTAAAAATTTCTCCGTTTTGGCAGGAAGAGTTTTTTTAATATTAAAATCCAGAAAATCACAAGTGTCAAGACAAATTAAGGGTAGGTAAAATAATAAGTTGGTCTTAAATGATTCAAATTTAGCAAGAAAATAAAATTTACAGGGTCCAACACCTCTATTAGTATGGATAGTACCCAACAATACATTTTTATTTATTACATCCTTGGGATCTCAGCCCTATACAAGGGGGTCCTACTACACCTCTAATAGTACGGGTAGTACCCAACAATACCTTATTATTTAGTACATCCTTGTGATCTCAGCCATATACTGGTGGGTCCTACTACACCTCTATTAGTACGGGTAGTACACAACAATACCTTATTATTTAGTACATCCTTGGGATCTCAGCCATATACTGGTGGGTCCTACTACACCTCTATTAGTACGGGTAGTACACAACAATACCTTATTATTTAGTACATCCTTGTGATCTCAGTCATATATAGGGAGGTCCTACTACACCTCTATTAGTACGGGTAGTACACAACAATACCTTATTATTTAGTACATCCTTGTGATCTCAGTCATATACAGGGGGGTCCTACTACACCTCTATTAGTACGGGTAGTACCCAACAATACCATATGATATTATTTAGTACTTCTTGGGGATCTCAGCCCTATACAGGGGGGTCCTACTACACCTCTATTAGTACGGGTAGTACACAACAATATCTTATTATTTAGTACTTCCTGGGGATCTCAGCCATATACTGGTGGGTCCTACTACACCTCTATTAGTACGGGCAGTACACAACAATACCTTATTATTTAGTACATCCTTGTGATCTCAGTCATATACAGGGGGGTCCTACTACACCTCTATTAGTACGGGTAGTACCCAACAATACCATATGATATTATTTAGTACTTCTTGGGGATCTCAGCCCTATACAGGGGGGTCCTACTACACCTCTATTAGTACGGGTAGTACACAACAATATCTTATTATTTAGTACTTCCTGGGGATCTCAGCCCTATACTGGTGGGTCCTACACCTCAATTGGTACGGGTGGTACCCAACAAGATATTGAAACTATCGCAGAACCTTTGTATATGAAGTACAAGAAGAAAAAAGTGGTAAATTTAAATTTAAAACTTATTAAGTTTTTAATAGCGAAGCTACTCTGTAATTATTCTTGTCTGACTGTCCATCATTCGATAACTATAAAGTAAAATTATGATTTTCTCCGTTGTTATTTAAGATTGCAGTCTAATTTTTTTGGGGAAGTATGGTCCGTCGATAATGCTGTTAGATCTAAGTAGGTACTCGATTCAAAGGGGTTGGGTGATACTACCTACTCTATTTAACACTAGGCTTTTGCGCCTCAATCACCTATGGGCTCTTCATTCAAAGAAGTAGGGAATGACAGATAGATAGCCTAAAACTATCCAACGACTTAAATCTAAAAGTTAAATTAGCCTGAAACCTTCCCAGGACCTATGCAAAGCATCCTTAAACTGGAGAACTAAATATGTTAAGTAGTTAATGGAAATTAAGCTACAGACATAAAAACCTTACTACTTTATATAGTAGGATATCTAAATCCAATTATTATTATTTCAGCCAGTTGTCTGTTTTGCCGGTGAGCATTGTCACCCCTCATTCTACTCCACTGGTCACGGAGCTTTTCTTACGGGACGTACGGCAGCACAATTATGCATAAGGTGAATTTAAAACCCACGACTGTGGCTCAACACGTAGCGCATCCGCATAAGTTCGATTGACTAAAATGTGTACACATTATAACCAATAATATGGCCAGATTGTTCTACTGCTGTGTGTGTTTTGTTCCAATATACTGCATAGGGATCTAAAAATACTACATTTATTTTATTAAGCGAAGCTATTCTATTACACGATATGTCCGTCTGTAAGCAACTGTGGGGAAAGCGGTAATTCCTTGGATGATATTGAAAATAACTATAACTATGTCCATATGAAATTTAAGTATTTTTTGTTCAAACTTATGTTAATTATTTAATATCTAACGCACCATTTCTTTATTTTCTCATCCTTGTTTGTAATTTCTTCTAGTCTTATGCGCTGCGCTGTTATGTATAAATAATTAATGTCATCCTTGTTTATATTTGTAGGAGTGTTAAAGAATTAAGCCAACATGGAGAAGTTACCTATAATCCTAGATACTAGCATCATCCTTGTTTATATTTGTAGGAGTGTTAAAGAATTAAGCCAACATGGAGAAGTTACCTATAATCCTAGATACTAGCATCATCCTTGTTTATATTTGTAGGAGTGTTAAAGAATTAAGCCAACATGGAGAAGTTACCTATAATCTAACAGATGCAAGTGTCGCGGATTTATCTACTTGGCTAGAAGAGGTCAGTTTTAATGGTGCTTTTACCCAAAATTCTAATTGAGCAATGAAACCCCATCCCCAGCCTTTCTAATTGAAAATAAGGGGAGGGGTAGTTTTTAAAACCATTGCAGGGGGCCCTTAATCTGTCTAAAACATACCCTCTACCTTTTTTCAATATGTTTAAAAATTATGGGGGGGGGGGGGGGGTTCTGTTGTAGACTAGTCATTGAAGTTTTTTGTTTTTTACCACCTAAATTGTTCTCGTGGGGCGGGGAAAGGATATATCTACCCACAGAATGTAAAGAAATATATTTTTTTGCCGTATCGCTTCGAAACCGATTAATAACCTGTGAATTAGAACCGGTTCTAAGCCATACTAAAAATTATGTCTAGCATCGTATAATATCCAGTTTTTTTAGGAATATTGAAATGTACAATCATAAGATTAAAACCAGTTTAGTTAGCCCGGGCCTCCGACCCCTCGGGGTTAACTAAACTGGTTTTAATCTTATGATTTTGTATTTTGATATCCGCGGAAAGCTGTCTATAATATGATAAATAACTATTGTTATGCAGATTATCATGTTCTCTAATAAAGTGAAACTCGTAGCTGGCAAAAATAACGATGCCTCCATCCCCTTCCTCTCCTACTGGACGAAAGAACTGACTAATAAATGATGTCTATGTTAGGTGAGCTGTGGAGACAAGAACCTGGAGGATTACAGATCTAAGACCAGTGCGTCACGACCCCGCAGGGATGACGGCCAGTTTGTCACTCCAAGATAAATCAATATCTCGGAAACAGCCAAACTCAACATTTAAGTTGTAACCTCCAGGGATCTTAAGGGATTAGACGATTGACAAAATTACCCTTTTGTAGATTAAAATTGTTGGTTGAAAAGTTTGGAAATATTAGTTCGAAATCAATCAATCAATATAAGTACCCAAAGTTTTGAGACAACCTATAAGATAACTTGGAATTATAAAACTGTGGGTACCAACTACCAGTGTAATTTACAGTTCTTAATTTTCCAAAGATTTATTTATAGAATGAAGGGGGGAATGGCTAATGGGCCATTAGACGTAAATTATACTGGTACCCAAAGTTTTTAAAACACTATCTGTCATAAGTTGGCTTTTAAACTTTTGGTACATTTATAAAATTTTGATTGGTTGGTTTAAACTTTTCAACCAACAATTTTCATCTACAGGAGAGTTGGTCTTGTTTATCATCAATATATCGTCCATTGTCTTATCCCTTAAGATCCCTTATGAAAGCATACTTTTGTGTAAAGCATATCATATTAATATGCATTAATATGAATAGGTAGTCATAACTTGATAATTTTATACATAATAACATGGATATCAACATATACATAGAAACGAAGCTATGCAAATGGGACATATGGACTGACGAACAGCACTATCATTAAAATTCGAATAAAGAGTCAAATCTCATTTGTTGTAAAATTGCTGTGAATTCAAGATATTTAAATAGAAATATCGATCTAATCAACAAAGGAATCACTAATTAATATGTATATTAAGTAAATAGAATGATTCATATCAAAATTTTAATCTTAAAATAGACAAAAATTAATCTGGTTCAAATCTATCCTAACGATCCATGGAAATTGATAGGTAACATGCCTAAGTATAAACATATGCTACATTCATGTCTTAATAACAAGCAATACATGAAGAAAAGCTTCCCTTGGTGTTATAAGAGCATACTCATAAATGTTAAGGTCAAATGCTTAAAATATTATCAGAGATATATTTACAATTTAAAAAGCACAATTTCATTTTATACCTAAAGTAGTAGGTAAGTTTTTTCATTTAGATTTTGCAACCACTGAACTAATTGAGTTCTCAATGTTAGGGATACTTTATATTGGTCATGTGACGATTTTAGTTTTGGGGTGGTATAATGTTGTTTTTCAAGAAATCAAGGCTCTTATATTAAAATATTAAAAATTATAAAAGCTTAATTAATTAAGGGGATTTATGTTTATTATAAATGTGATTTAAGTTAAAAAGAATATTAATTGTATCCAACGAAAACCTATTATTTTAAATAATTTATTTTAGAGCTTTAAACAAATATTTTATCTAGTCGAAACTAAGATCAAAATTGATTTTTCATTTTTTTGAATTTTGTAGCTTTTCTTAACATTTTTTTTTGTAGATTTTTAATAATTTGATTAAATCATGCTTAAAATGCTCAAATTCTAAAATACTTGCTGATGATAATAGTTTGTTTTTTCTAGTTTTTTATTATTTTGTATTTAAAATTTATTTGTTTTCAAATATGATCTGTACGAAACAAGAATCTTAATTTTCAAGAGAAAAAATTAAGTGAAACAACTTTTAGGAAAAAGTTGGCTGAAACTTCGGGGTATTCCTTTAAAGTGTCTATTGAGCACAGAACCCCCTATTTTTGTATAATTTGAAAATAATGGGGAGGGGGGGGGGGGTGGTGTTAGGTTTTTGTTTGCTTTATTACTTTAGGTTAGACTAGCGACTACGTCCCCTAGAAGCCTCTAGGAGCTCTTAAAGTGCGATGGAGAAAAGTCGACCCTCGCCATTTATGGGAGGGGGTTCAACAAATAAGTTCAAAACATTCCCTGGCCCTAAAAGAAGTTTCATTGAAAAGGAGATCCATACCGGTTCAGCAGTTAGTGATATCCTTTGCTATAGACATAAAAGCTTACTACTTTATGTAATAGGATTATAGTGGGTACTGGGTTGGTAAGTCATAGGAAAAAACCACTGCTCTTCCTCTTTTATTTTTTTAAAAATTGGGGGGTTTCAATCCTTAACAGACACTTTGTGGAAAAGTACCAAAACATTTCAAGCTTTAAATGTAAAAATTAAGGTAAAAATATTAATTGTTAAAAAGTCCAAATTAGTCTGCTTAGTAGAATTATTATTATTTATATGTTATTATTATTAGTTAAATAAATTTGTGCACTGCTTAGTATTTTTGTTTTTGTATTTGAACCCGCGACCGTGGCTTAACACTGTGTCATATCTAAAGAGTTAAGAATGGTTCCTAATGCTACTATGTCAGATACGTGACATTAATTCAATTGGTAAATTGTGGGAATGCCTTGGCCCAAAACATGCGCAATTCCTTAATACGCACAGTTAGGACTTCACAGACAAAAGCCGTGCAATCAAAGAGGTGGTTGTCTGATGGATGTTATTTAACCTAATACCCTTTCCAAAATTGTACTTGGCTACTATAGGAATCACCATGCAAAGTTTGAAATTGGTAGGACAATTTTAACAAACCTAAATTAGCGATAAAAGCTATCCGTTCCGGACGGACCTGCCCCAATTATGGAAAAACTTCTCTTTTAAAACTAGCAGAGTCACTGAAACGAATCTTTCTAGAACACAGTTTTTGTGTATTGAAAAATATGTTTTCATTTAAAACTTGATTATTTAATAAACAAAGTCTAGAAATAAAATGGCGCGATATAATAATATGACAAAAATATTTTCTAGTATGGCTTCTAAACCGAGTATTATCCGATGCATTAGAACCGGTTCTAAGCCATAATAAAAAAATCACGTATCGTATTGTATCATATCCAGTTTCCTACAAATTTAAAAATGTACAAGCATAAGATTGAAGCCAGTTTTGTTAACCCAAGCCTTCGGCATTGTACATTTTATATCCGCGGAAAGCTGTTTAAAATACGATGTGAGAATCAGACCCATTTTTGTCGAGACTAAACCTTTAGTAAAATCCATGTCTGTTAGTTTTCGTTTATTACTTTAGGTTAAACAAGGGGTTCTTCTATTGGGTACTGAATAGCCCCGCAAGGGTTATGTGTAAAGAATTCCAATCCTATCCCTACAGACAATTAGATGTTTATGACACTAGTCCCCAAAGTTCTATAATAACGTTTCCTTATTCGTTGACTCAACAACTTTTGAGACTTTAATGAATTATGATTGGTTAGTTAATGAAGTCGAATAAAAACGTTTCAAGCACTAATTTTAGACTTTAGTTAATTATGATTTGTTAGTTCATAAAGTTGAGTGTTCAAACGCTACAACCACTAAATTTAATATACAGAAAGGGTAATTTTATTAATTGGGGATGATTTAACAGCCATTGTCTTATCCTTTTGTATACCTGAAATTCAGGGAGTAAGGGAGGGGACAATGGATCGAATATTCAATTTTTAAGGAGTCTCCGACTTTGGGGACTGGCTTAAAGGGAATGTGCACGAATACAGGAGATTCTTACTGATTTTGGGGACTTGCGCATCAATGCCCCGCTAACTAGCTGAGCTAGTTTTGAATATGCAGACAGAAAAGTTTGTTATTTATCGATGGTTTTAACAAATATTTTCTCCCAAGAAAATGTCTTTTCATGTATAGAAACTCTACTGTGATATTTATGTATTAGATAATCTAAGAACCGCTTGAATTAAGGGGTCAATTATAAATATATCAGAAGGGTTGAGGTAGTTCTAAACAAGATTTTTCTAGTGATTAATTACAGAATGTTTACTACATTGTGATGTGTTGATAATTTAATTTTCAAGTAAATGATTTTTTTCTTAGAACTAATTTTGTTCTAAATTAGGTTACCATGATCCCTTTCCATTTTTGGTAAAAATTTCTTGATAAATCTGGTTTTTATTGCTTTTCAGCAAACCCTCTTAAATTGAATTAATTGCCCATTGTCCCCTCCCTTACTCCCTGCCTGAAATTAGTGTAAACAGTAAGTTTTTGTAAAGCTTAATCTCGTAATGTTTTCATTTAGTAACTGGATTAAATATAAACACAACAAATGTTTTCATTTTGAAACTGGATAATTTAAAAACACAAATGTTTTTAAGGACGTACAATGCTTTTTGCGACTTAGATTTTGGAGGACGAAACCCAAACTTCGAGAAAGACGATTCCAGTGACGTCATATACGTTGGGAAGGGGGGAAGAGAATCTCTTCCTTTTTCTCCCATCTCTTTTGAAGAGATTTTCTACCCCCCTTCAAGGAGTAAAATAACATCCCGAATAATTATCCCCTTCTGTTGATCAAAATTATTGGTTAAAACGTTTCTACACTCAACCTGATAATCCAAACCATCATAATTCAATAAAAGTCCCAAAAGTTGATAAGCTAACCAATAAGAATACGTCTTAATAAAACTTTGGAGACTAGTGTGATAAATATCCCAATGTCCCCTCCCTCCCTGTGTGATAATGTACAAACAAATGGACACAACAACATAAATGCTTAATGTTCAGGGATCTTAAGGGATAAGACAATGGTCGATAAATTGATATACATCCCAAATAATGACAAACAAAAATACATCTTCTGTAGATCGAAATTATTGGTTGAAAATTTTTGTCACTTTTAGTTTGGAAATAACCAATACAAATTAGAACTACAAAAAATAATGATGTTATAAAACTTTGGGTACCAGTGTAATTTACTGTCCAATGTGCCCTCCCTCCCTGCAGTTATTAAATAATTTAACACATTTGTTAATAAGATTACTTATCAATATTGCATCTTATATGTGCTTTATAATATTTTTATGCTTAAGCTGTTGGAAGGTAGTTTTAGGTATATAGTAGATGCATATATAGATAACTACCTCCCCCCCTTTTCCAAAGACCTTTTTGTCTGCTACCAAATTGTTTTCAGCTAAATGGCTGTGTTATTATTCCCGACACCATTGGCTGATTTTTAAAGACCCAATTGAAAGTCGGCACAAGGTCATTGGGATAGGGAAATACAGTTGTTTAACCCTTTCCCCCTCTAGTGTTTTAGTTTTTAAAAATCTGAAGTGCTTTCTCTCAAAGTGAAAATAGAGCACTAAAACCCACAAGCTGACACAATAAAAACTGTCCCGAATTTGTATTAATTTTGAGGAACACGACTCCAGTGACGTCATATTTTTCTTTCCCGAAAAAGGGAAGGGGGGAAGAAAATCTCTTCAAAAGAGATGGGGAAAACCCCCTTTTCTCCCATCTCTTATATAAGATGAAGGACACACCAAAAAAATAACATTGCCTTAACGATCAAATTCTTATAATGCTTAAGCAATAACAATGTGACTCCTATATATGTGTTTTGTTATATTTTTCATAATTACATATAATCATCTTAAGTTAATATTTTTAATTCTAATTCAATTTTGAATTCAGTCTTTTACTAGCATTCATAACAGAAGCATCTTACAATGGAGAAAGTTGTCAATGGATTTAACGCAGGTTTGATAATGATTCAATTTTATAAGCGAAGCTTTTATGTAATTCACTGTGTTTGTCATCCGAAAATAGGAAATCAGAGTTTTCTCAACTGCTGTTTAAGATAGATTGCAGATGTGTTTTGATAAAGATATAAACAGCAAGTATCAGGGGGGGGGGGGGCATTGGGCTATTATTACACTAGTCTCCAAAGTTTTGAACTTGAATTTGATTAAATTTTGATGGTCGGTTCGTTAAGATTAGTGTCCAATTAGTTTTATCCACCAATTGTGATCTACAGAAGGGGTTATTGTTTATCATTATTGGAGATGTTTATTGGATATTAATTTATCGGCCATTGTCTTATCCCTTTAGATCCCTGAGCAAGTTTACAACTTTTTTGTCGGTCATGCTAAAAATTTCGTGATTTTTTATCATTCTTTCTCATTCTCTTTATTTTCATGTTTTTTTTATGGTCATTGAATGTCTGCTCTTAAGCATCACCTTGCCCTTTGTCAATCTATGAGTTTTGTTCTTCGCAACTTATGTATAATGTCAGCCTTGATCATTATAGACAGCTCTTTGCGGATATTAAATAAAAATTATAAAATTAAAACCAGTTTTGTATTCAAGGCTTTGGCTAAAAACATGTTGTTGATTATATGATTTTTATTTTGATATTCTTGGAAAATGGTCTGTAATACGATGCTATACATGGATGAGAAACGGTTCTAATCCAGCGGATGTTAATCGCTTTCAAAGCCACACTGGAAAATCAATTAAATCATTATAAAAAAAGAAATCTCTTTTTTAAATTAGCGACAGAGCCAATAGCCTTAAACGGCTTAATACATTTATTTTTGTATAAGAGTTAGTGTCAGACTTTTGGGTGAGCTTTAAGCCCCCCCCCCCCCTCCCCCTGGTAAAACGCTGTGCACACCAAATAGAAGACGATAAAGTCCCTCAAAAATCAGCATGTTACGTCATAAAAACGAGGGATTGTCCATCTCTTTTTTAGGGATTTTCTTTCCCACTCCTCCCCTCCTCATTTTTATGACGTCATTAAGGGACTTTCTTCGTCTTAATTGTAATATCTTATTTTTAGACTAGTTTCGTTAGCCCAGGGCCTTCAGCCCAACAGCGATAATAAAACTTGTTTTAATCTTTACAATTCTATATGTCCTCCCGTCCGTCTTTAAGAAACAGAATGAGGAAGACGTAAATTTCTCGGTTGCTGTTCAAGATTAACAACAATTTTTGTGTGTGTATTCTCTTTATTAATTTAGACTTTAATTATTAAGTCCTTCGGTCACGTCTGTAGGTCATGCTTCAAAAGACACATTTGATGTAAAAAAAAATTGGTAACTGGACAAAGTATCTCAAAAATCAACCATGTGACGTCATAAAAATGAGGGATTATCCATCTCTTTTTTAGTCACATGGTTGATTTTTGAGACACTTTGTACAGTTACATTTTTAGTATATTTTTACTTTTTCTATAGCACTAAACATCTGCTCTATAACTGACAATCAGTTTCTCCATCAACAGATCTATAGTATAGATATGTATACAGACAACTAACTCCTTTTCTTTTTCAAAGACCTCTTTCGTCTGCTTCTAAATTATTTTCTGCAACTTGGCTGTGTTAATATTAGCGACACCATTGATTGATTTTCAATGACCCAATAGATTCAAAAGGTTGACGCGATATGGGGAGATACAGTTATTTAACCCTTTCTCCTTCTAGTGTTTCACTCTTATTCTCCATCTATAATTTTATTGTGCTTCGCTATTCATAGATGTTGTCATTCTTGTTTTTAGAAGCCAGCGATGCTGAGGCCGCAGCTTTTACCCTGAAGAGTGGCCTTGCTCAAATGGCTAAGGTAAGACAAAACTTTGGGGACTTTTATTGAACTTTGATTGGTTGGTTCACCAAGTTGAGTGTCCAAACGTTTCTACCACTAATTGTAATCTACACATGGCAAGGGTAAAACAAAATTATTTGACAATTTGACTTTAGCAAAGCATAAGTAAAGCAAGCTGTTCTATACTAAGATTGTGAATGATCATGGGGATGTAAAGGAGAACCATAACAGTTCAGCGGTTAGCGAGATCCTTCGGCATATACAAACAAACAAACAGACAGACATCCAGTTACTATATTATAAGGACTACCGGCTACGCTCCTATAGGCCTCTAGGGTCCCTTGAGGTTTAAATCGACCCCTTTACTTTCAATTGTAGTTTTAAAATGAAAAGGGTTTAAAAATCTTTTTTCTAGGGGCTTTTGAGAGGATGGTGGTACCCTCCCCCAAAATAGATAAAAACCTTCCCAGGACCTATGAGAAGCTACTCTGTAAAGAAGAACCATATCGGTTCAGCGGTTACAGATATCCTTCGCTACAGACTAAAATAGCTTACTACTTTATATAATAGGTGTCTCGATGATTTGGTGAGCTTCGTTTTTATGGATGTTATCATCCTTGTTATTATTCTAATTGTATTTAGGGAGGTTTGATAATGGATGTTATCATCCTTGTTATTAAAATTCTATTTAGGGAGGTTTGATAATGGTTTATTCGTTGGCTTAACAACATTGGGGACTTTTATTAGATTTTGATTCGTTGGTTCATTAATTTATTTAACCACTAATTGTAAGCTACAGATGGGGTAATTTTGTGTATGATCATGGGGATGTAAAGGAGAACCATAACAGTTCAGCGGTTAGCGAGATCCTTCAGTTCATACAAACAAACAATCAGACAGACATCCAGTTACTATATTATAAGGACTAGCGGCTACGCTCCTATAGGCCTCTAGGGTCCCTTGAGGTTTAAGTCGACCCCTTTACTTTCAATTGTAGTTTTAAAATGAAAAGGTTTTAAAAATCATTTTTTGGTAGAGTTAATTTTTCTCGAGGGGCTTTTGAGAGGGTGGTGGTTTCTATTCTTATTCTATTTAGGGAGGTTTGATAATGGACGTTATCAATGCAGAACAAGCCAAAATTGCACAGGAGGCGGGGGTAAGCAATTTTTAAAAGCAAAGCTTTTTTTATAATTAGGGTCGGTCCGGCCGTACGTCACAGACAGTTAGTACAATTTAGAAAGCGTAGCAACTCTAATATTATTACTTGAATGTCAGTACGTCCATTTTAAACATGAAGATGTTTAACCTTTTAGTAGCGAAGCTACTCTATTATTCGAAATGTCCGTCCGTCGTTCCGTCCGTCTGAGACATAGTGGGGGAAACGTGATTTTCTCGGCTCCTAGAAAAGATAGACAGCTAAAATTTTTAGTGAAGATTCTTATAACATATGCCCATCTACATCTACATTGTTTTGTCTATCTGTCTGTCATTTGGGGTGCTAGATCGATTCCTACAATTTCATGTTTTTGTGATTTTCTCAACTCCTTTTTAAGATAATGGGCTGAGATTTATAGGGATTGCTTAAATTTACATTTTACATATTTTCCTTAAGTTTTTTACGATTTTTAAATTAATAGGGGTGCTAGATCGATTCCTAGATTTTTAGGTTTTCTATTGTTTTCTCAATTCCTATTCAGGATTTGCGGATATTTATCAGGGATTGAATATGCTCATATTCTACATATTTCTATCAAGTTTCATTAAGATTTGTTTATAAATTGTGGTGCTAGATCGATTCCTAGATTTTAATTTTTCGTGATTTAAAGGTTGCATGATTTTGAAGTTTTCGTCATTTCCCTATTTCATCAAATATATAGGATGACACTGGCAGGGGCGTCCAAGCTTTTTTTGGGGGGGGGGGTAAAAAATTTTAGGGGGGGGGGTAATTCGTGTTTGGGGGGGGTAAAATGGCGCGCGAAGCGCGCCGAAATTTTTTTTTACCCCCCCCAAAATTTTTACCCCGGGGGTAAAATTTGATTGGGGGGGGTAATTACCCCCCCTAAAGTCTGTTGGGGGGGGGGGTAAATAATCCCCCCAAATCTGTTGGGGGGGGGGGTAATTACCCCCCCCAAACTAATTTACCCCGGGGGTAAAATTTTTGGGGGGGGTAATTTAATTATGTAAAAAAAGCACCTACCTAATCTATTAAGTACTATCCTATAACATAAAGTAGTAAGTAAGGTTTATTCAGGGATAGGAAGCCTCACGTTAGCCGCGTGTAACTCACTAACCAATGAACCAATATGATTATACTTTAAAGTGAAGCGTCTTATAGGTCCTGGTAAGTTTTATAACTAGTTTTGAGACACCTTGACATCCTCCCAAAAGAAATCGCCTATAGAAATTCTTTTTCATTATTTAATAAAATATTTAATTTAGTTAGGTATCTATTTTATGGAATCTTCAGTGCTTTACAATTACATCATAGATCCCCCCCCCCAAAAAAAAAAATTTTCAGTAAATTTTTTTTTTAAGAACATTCAATTTTTTAAAGAACATTTATTTTGGGGGGGGGTAATTACCCCCCCCATAATCGTTTGGGGGTGCCAAATGGCCCATTACCCCCCCCCCCCCTTGGACGCCTATGGACACTGGTATATTGTAAATATATTCATAATATACATTCATAATTTCTGAGCTTCGCTACTTATGGATGCTGTCATCCTTGTTTAATAACAAATTTTTATGTGATTTTATGCTCAATTGACTAAAAATATACATAGGACATATTTGGGGATCCTTTGGGATAAGACAATGGATGATAAATTGATGTATATTCTCAATGATAATGATCAAGCAGCGTTGCGGAGCCATTTGGTTTTGGTGCGGCTCCGTTTCCGGCTACGGATACGCGGAGCCGTCTATGATGATGGCTGCCCCGGCTCCGGATTTGGCTTCGGCTCCGACCTAAAATCAAGAAAAACTCGACATATTTTTGACTTTTGAAGGTTATAAAAGTTCAATTTTTGTAAAACTTAAAAGGTGCATTTGCACATGACAAAACAGAGTTACCAAATTATAATTTATAAAAAAATCTCTTCATTTATCTAGTCCGGAGCCGGAGCCCTTTTTCAAAACGAAAATTACGGCTCCGGCTCCAGCAAAATATGGCGGCTCAACGGCTGCCGGCTCCGCAACACTGTGATCAAGCTTACCCCTTCTCTAGATAAAAATTATTGGTTTGACCCAAAGTTTTTTTTGAAATCTTGATTAATTGGTTTAAAATTGGAGTTTCCAAACATTTAAACCAATAATTTTGTGGATGTATTTAAATTTGTCGTCCATTGTCTTATCCTTAAAGATCCCTGGCTCAAAGAAGACGAAGCCCAATCTGTCCTACTTTTGATTCCTGTGACGTCATAGAAATGAGGGAGATGACAGGAGAAGTGGGAAAGGAAACCCCTAAAATAAGAGATGGATTATTGCTCATTTTTATGACGTCACAAGAATCAAAAGTAGGACATAAGGGCTTCGTCGCTAAAGAAATATCTTTTATATTTAATTTTTTTGGATAAAATTATAAAATTATTTTTCTTGTTTGTAGGCAGTTGCTGTCATGGCTTTGGGTAAGTTTTTACTGGTGGTGAAGCTACTATATAATTCACTTTATCTCACGTCCAGCCGTCTGCTTGTCCGCCAGTTCAAAAAGCTACAGGAGAAATGTAATTTTCTCGCTACTAATTGATGTTGTCATCCTTGTTCTACTTAAGAATACATTTTTATAATTACTTATCAGGGTAGGTTTATATACACATGTCTTGGGATGGTTTAAGGCTATGTTTTTGATATATTGGTCCTCCCTTAAAGGTTAGGGGCGCAGCAACTAGTAAATAAAACAAAACTAAAACATTTTTAAATATCCTAGATTATTAAATTATATTAATGAAATTCTATTTGTTTTTAGAGAGAGTACCAGCAGATATTAGGTAATTTTTATTTACGTATTCATTCGAAACCGATTAATATCCGGTGGATTAGAACTGGTTCTCATCCATACAAAAAGAACTATGTCTAGCATCGTATTATATCCAGTTTTGTACGAATAGTTTTTCAACAAATTTACTCACCCTTTTGTTTCGACTTGAATACATTTATATTCTGATAATTCAGTTCTGACACTCTACAAGTGTTAATATTTGTTTGTCCTACCGTTTCATAGCTGTGCTTTTATGGGTGTTGTCATCCTTGTTTTATAATATCTTGTGTGTGTTTGTAGGAAAGATGGAGGAATAGCAAGGATGACAGATCCAAAACTTATCAAGGTACATTAAACATTATCAGGAGGTAGTTTCCCTAAAAGTGCTTAGTCAAGCACAGAACTCACTCCTCCCCCTCAGTTTTATTTAAAGTAGGGAGATGAGAGGAGAAGTGGGAAATAAAACCCCTAAAATAGATGGAGAATCCCTCATTTTTATGACGTCACGTGTCTATCTCCCCCTAGTATTTAATTTTTTTTTTCATTTATTACTTTAGTTCAGGTTAGGTTAAATTGCGTACTAGGAAGTCACACAGGGTTAGGCTGGTATAGGCCCTGAAGGGTTAGTTCTAGGAAAAATCCATCCACTCTTACTATAAGACAACCATCAATTTTATTTCACAAAAGATAAAGAAAAGACCAAAGCATCGCTGTAAAAAGAAAACATATCGGCCCAGCGGGTAGCAAGATTCTTTGCTACTGACAGACAAACAGATATCCTGTTACTTTTATGTAAATATTGTTGCATAGATCGATTTTAATTTAATCGACGATAAATTTATATATATTTCCAATAATAATAAACAAGAATACCCCTTCTTAAGATTAATTTTATTGGTTGAAAATTTTAAAACTAACCAATGAAAAATTAAATAAAGGTACCCAAAGTTTTTGAGCCAACAAATATAAGAGTGTAATTATAAAACTTTGGGTACCAGTGTAATTTACAGTCCAATGTACCCTAGGGATGTTGACCGCCCTTTTTATTGTTTCTAGGAGATAATGGCTGCCGTGTCAATTCCAGTTTTTGCCAAAGTGCGTATTGGTCATTTTGCAGAGGCGCAAATTCTGCAAGAAATTGGTGTCGACATGATTGACGAATCTGAAGGTGCGCAGCGCAGCTACGCTATTTTTATGATTTGTCTGTACGTCCATCCGTAACGGAGATATCCTTTGTTTGTTGTTTATTGCGTTTCCGCGAATATTAAAATGAAAAAGTATAATTCCAGTTTTGAAGGCATGTCTAACAAAACTGGCATTAATTTTATTATTCGTGGAAAATTGTCAGTATTGCTCAGATCCGGTTCTAATCCAGCGGAAAAAAATTATAATTCATCATTGCTTAACATACCTAGATTTTTTAAGCGAAGCTACTAATTAATTCATTTTAATCAATCGGTGGAAATGTGATTTATCGAATGCTTATTTACAAACAGCTGAAATTTTTAGTGATGATTCCCTGTACCAAAGGCCATCACGTATATAATTTACTTGGTCCTTCGCAGAGCCGGTCTTGCTTTAAAAATAAAACTCATCATTTTTATTGAGTTTGTGTGTTTTTTCTTCTCATTTTTAATTTTTATGACAACTGCACATCTGCTCTATAATTTATTGTGTCTTTTTGTTCTTCGATCTATGTATGTTGATATCCTTGTTTTTTTTACAGTTTTGTCACCAGCAGATAACGAGTTCCATATTGACAAGAATAAGTTTCAGATTCCCTTTGTTTGTGGGGCCAGGTAGCATTTTAGGGATCTATAGGGATAAGACAATGGCCGATAAATTGATGTACATCCCCAATGATGACAAACACAATTACCCTTCTGTAGACTAAAATTACTAGTTGAAAAGTTTGAATACTCAACTTAATAAACCAACAAATTATAATTTAGCAAAAGTCTCCAAAGTTGTTAAGCTATGGGGACTGAAAGTAATAAACAGCCCATTGTCCCCTATCTCTCTGTGTGTCAGATTCCATTTTAGTTAAAATATTATTCTTGACTTTTTTTTTGGGGGGGGGGGGACCATACCCCAAAATAGCAATAAACCTTCCCAGAACCTATGAGGAGCTACACTGCAAAATGGGGATAGATGTCACTGCTTTTGGCCTAACTATTCTATTGAAGTCAGGAGATATCCTATACCTAAAAGCTGTGACATCTATCCCCATTTTCCTACAGCACTAAACACAGCTACCAAAAAATTCTATAGATTTTTGTAATCTTATTAAAATACTAGCGGCTTCACCCCTAGCCTCTAGGGGGTGGGGTATTTTTCATTTTTTAGGGGGGTTTGGGGTGTCCCAACCCCCAAGAAAATAGTTATAAATATTCCCGGGACCTATGAGAAGCTAGGTTAGCGAGATCCTACGGTACAGACACACAGACAGACAAACAAACAGACAAACATCCTATTACTTTAGTATAAGGATATATTTGTAGAAATCTTGGAGAAGCTTTAAGAAGAATTAGCGAGGGAGCAGCTATGATTAGAACTAAGGTACTCTATTATACATATCAGGGATATTAAGGGATAAGACAATGCATAACAAATTGACATATACATCCCCAAAGATGATAAACAAATTTACAAATATTTCTACGAATATAAAAATGTACAATTATAAGATTAAAACCAGTTAAAACTGGTTTTAATCATATAATTGTACATTCTATATCCGCGGAAAGCTGTTATTAATACGATACGAGAAAATACTATTATTAACTGTAGGGGGAGGCAGGGACATGGGACGTGGGGAAAAAGGGATAAATTGATATACGTCCCTAATGATAATATAGAAATTTACCCCTTTGTAGATTGAGTGAAAGTTTTGACAATACTAGTTAGGACCTAACCAATCAAAATTTAATGATAGTACTCAAAGTTTTGGGGAAATCTTGATTATAAAACTTTGGGTACCAGCGCAGCCACTCTTTAATATGTTATTATTATCTGTAGGGGGAGGCAGGGACAGGGAACGTGGTGAATATTGGGATAAGACAATACACGAAAAATTTATATACATCCCCAATAATGATAAACAAAATTATGTGTAGGGTGAGGCAGGTACAGGGGACGTGGTTAATGCCGTGAAGCATGCCAGAACTATTCAAAGTCAAATCCTGAAGGCCCAGGTAAACTTCTTTTGTAGCTGTGTTTACTGCCCTAAGAAAATGGGGATAAACGATACCGCGTTTGGCTTACCTGTTCTGTTGACGTCATAATAGAGGGAAAGTAAAAAAGGGAAGGGGGAAAGAAACACCTTGGAAAAGAAATGGATTATAGGGTATTTTATGAAGTCAAAAGAAAAGGTAGGCCAAAAGTGGTGACTTCAATCCCCATTTTACTTTTGCACTACAGATATCTACCTTCTTTTTTTTATAGCGAAGCTACTCTATAATCTGTCTGTTTGTCCATCGGTCCTAATCTAATAGCGTTAATATAGGCATCGGCATGTTTGAATTGTTCAATCAATTTAAAATTGTAATAATGATTCCTGTAACTAGCTGTGTTTAGAACCCTAGCAAAATGGGGAAAGATGTCACTGCTTTTGGCCTACCTATTCTATTGACGTATTGTTGTGGCTATATATTAATTTATTGCCCATTGTCTTATTCCTTGACACCCCTGTGAATATTAAGGGTATGGATGACAACGAGCTGCGTGCTTATTCCCGCGAGCTAGAAGTTGATTATAAACTGTTGAAAGAAACTGCCAAGAGAGGAAGGCTGCCTGTGGTCAACTTTGCAGCCGGCGGAATAGGTAATTGTTTTTCTCGTATTCATTTGAATCCGGTGGATAGGAACTGGTTCTCATCCATACGAAAAAACTTTGTCTAGCATCGTATTATAACCAGCTTTCTACGAATATAAAAATGTACAATCATATAAAACAAGTATTTTTAGCAAAAAAAACTGATTTTAAACTTATAATTGTACATTTTTATATCCGTGGTAAGCTGTTTAGAATACGATACGATACGATAAATATTATTAATTGCATAATATTTGCCTAGAAGTATTAATCATGTCTGGTTTTGAGTGGCGCCTGTTTAAGGGCATGGACATTTCTCATACTAATTTAATATGACGTAAAGTTGCTTTCAATAAAACTCGAACCCGATACCTTTTAATTCCCTCAACAGCAAGCCGACAGGCTAACATCATGCAAAAAATTTTTAATTTTTTTTATAATTAAATGGCCAAAATAGTATTCAAAATTTCAATTATTTCCCATTACAATCCATTAAAAAAGTTGTAGATTTAAAAAAAAACGAGCCTGAATCAATAAGAAAGAATTTAAAGGGTGGTTCCCCCCTATCTTTGAAAAAAAATTAATCCTTCGGTGCCTTAACCCTGCGGATCTTCCCTATGCCTAACCTAAACTGACCTAAAGTAATAAACAAAAAAACGAAGAACTACCCCCCCCCCCTCCCTATTTTTTATTTTACTTCAAAGGAAATTTCTAAAAAAAGAGATAACCTTTTCAAAATCTGTTTATTGTCTGTTTATAATTATTTGAATTATTTTAGCAACACCAGCAGATGTCAGTCTTCTGATGCAAATGGGAGTGGATGGTGTTTTCGTCGGCTCAGGTAAACATTTCCCATTATGGCTTCGAATCCGATTATTATCCAGTTAATAAGAACCGGTTCTCAGTCACATTGAGAATTCATACATCGTATCGTATTATATCCAGTTTTCTACGAATATAAAAATGTACAATCATAATATTAAAACCAGTTTTGTGCTTTCCCGTGCTTTCCGCATCTCGGGGCTAACAAAAATGCTTTTAAATTATAAAAGAAAAAGAATTGACTTTATAGATAATATAGAATGGCAAAGATCCAAAGATACACATAGAGAAATTGACTAAAGAAAAGCAATAAGTGGTTGAAACGTTTGGACACTCAACTTAATGAACCAACCAATCAATATTTAATAAAAGTCTCCAAAGTTGTTAAGCCAACTAATAAGTAAACGATATTATAAAACTTTAGGGACTTGTATATTGTATAATAATCATCCCAATATCCCATTCCTGTCTGAATATCTGAGGTGGATTCTTAAAAAAGATTTGCCCCACAAATCGCTTAGTGTGGCAAAATTGTTTTTGTGAAAAATCCACCAAAATCACATTAAAAATCTACAAAAATTTAACAAAATCATAGAAGGGTTATTAACATAATATTTTATTTCATTTTGTAGATTTTTTATGTGATTTTTGAGGATTTTTCACGAAAACAGTTTTGCCCCACTAAGCGATTAGTGGGGCAAATTTTTTTTTAAGAATCCAACTCAGGACTCTTGTTTACAATACATGGAGGAGGGGACATTGGCCAATATAATTTTACAAAAATTTGTATAAAGTTGTAGCTTTACTCTTTCTTCAAATATCAGTTCAGCAGTTTATGGGCCGCAGACACATTTAGACGGACAGACAGACATTCTGATACTTAAATAAAAATAATGTTTATAAAAGGAATCTTCAAGAGTGGAAATCCAGAAAGAAGGGCAAGAGCTTGTGTCCAGGTATTCATTTCATGTCTACTTGCAGCAACGTCCCTAGAGGCCTCAAGTGGCACTTGAAGAGTGGTGGAGTTGAATTCGATAACCTATTTTTTTTTTATCTTATATAGATTTAAAAAGAAATTTATTTTATGAGAAGCTACCCTGTAACGGAGAACCTGATCGGTTCAGCGGTTAGCAAGATCCATCAGTACAAACATACAGACAGATAGACACCCTGTTACTTTATTACAGGGAACTAGCGGATGCGCATCTAGCATATAGGAGCTCTATATTTGAAGGGATAAGGACGACAGAAAAATAGCCTGAAACCATACCCAGCTTTATTAATATAGCACCCAAAAAAACCTATAACCATCGCAGGACCTTGTAAGAAGCTTCACTGTAAAGGAAAAACATATCAGTTCAGTGGTTAGCGAGATCTTTCAGTAAAATCATACAGACAAACACACAGACTTAACTACTTAAAAGGAATTATTTGTAGTCTGTAACCCATAACAACCCAACTAGATGTTCTCTGAAATGGGCAAGGATTTTGTTGTTATTCAAAATTGGGAGTTTCTGTGTAGTATAAGTATAGGTATTAGATAAGGGATTATTTGTAGGCTGTAACCCACTACAATAACCCAACTATCCTGGCAGAAGTTAGCGAAGATCTGGGACAACCTATGGTTGGAATCAATTGTGATCAGGTAACTTATCGCGTTGTATTATAGACAGCTTTCCGCGGATATTAGATTGAAAAGTTAATATATTAAAATCTGTTTTAGTAGCCCATAACCCGCGACCGTGGCTCAACACGTAGCGCATTCGCTCGTCGTCGGGAAGGTGATAGGTTCGAATCTCGGTCCGACACCGCGTCAAAAACTTAAGACGTTAAAATTGGTTCCCACTGCTACTATGTCAAATGCGCGACGTAAATAGTTAGAGTGGGGGGAATGCCTTGGCCCAAAACAGGCGCAACTCGTTACCATGCACAGTTAGGACTTCTCAGACAAAGGTCGTGCATCACAGAGAGTTGGTTGTCTGTAATGTACTGTACCACGGGTATGAGGTGAAGGACCAAGAGTCTGGCCTTGAGTTGACAAGTTGACTGTTCAGTCCAAGTGCAACTCACCCATACGACATTAGCATAGTAGCCCATAGGGGTCGAAGGCCCGGGCTAACAAAACTGGTACCCTCCTCCAAAGTAGTATTAAACCTTCCCTAGACCTTTGAAAAGCTTCACTGTTAAGGAGAACCATATAGGTCAAGCGGCTTCGCCTCTAGCCTCTAAGGGCTTTGTCCCAAGAGTTGATTTTAAAAAATTAAGTATTTCTGGTTCTGCCATTTATTGTCAAGTAACTGCCTAAAAACAATTTTGTTTTGTTAAGGGAATTTTCTTTTTTGGAGGTGTTGGAGGTGTCCCACCCCCCAAGAAAATAGCTTAAAACCACCACAGGACCAATAGGTATATACCCTGAAGAGTAGAATCCGATCGGTTCAGTGCTCACCGAGATCCTAATCATTCTATTTTGTGTTATAGATAACAATATTGCTATTTTCTAGATGAAAACAAAGTGGGAGAATAGAGAGAGCAAAATGACCAGAACAATGGAAACTATGGCGGTCAACTAACAACATTCAACTAACTAACTAACATCAAGAAAATCTACCATTGCATTGCAATCAAAGAAACTACCTAAAAAACTATGATTGAACTTTTTAAAAGAATTTTTTTTGTTGCTTTTCCCCCAATTGGCCGGTTTAGTAATGATAAATTGGGGTAGTTTTTATACCTATATCTTACCTTTCCTACCCCTGCAGGGATACCAAGTACCCAATATAACCTAACCTAACCTGACTTAAAAGTAATATTCCCCTTATTTTTATGTGTTATATTTTACAAAATAATGATATTATTATTATACATATTATATACTCAAAATTTATTGATATAGAGTAAATAGGGTTATTAATTAAAATAAAACTATCACATAAATAATACTGCAAATTCTTGTATAGCATTGTGTAGGATTACAAACACAATTTTCGACGTTTTAATAAAATAAAATTATAAAATTATTACCAGTTCTGTTCAAAAACTGGTTTAAATCTTTCATTAAATTTTTCATTTTAATGTCAGTGGCAAGCTGTTTATATTAAGATGCGATAAATAACTAATACTTCATAAGCTTAGTATTTCATTTAGAAATATTGTATATTCGGTGAAAATTTTATCCTCTTCTTTAGTCTTAATAACAAAAAAATAAATTAATATAACATACATATTTTAACAAGGATAACAACATCCATAAGTTGCGAAGCACAAGAAAATCATGGATGGACAAGCAGACCGAACCTTTATAAAAAAAACAAGTATCTACATATCTATAATACAAAGTATCTTGATGTCCGTCCATCCGTCCGTCTGAAGCTTAAGATCTCGGTAACGACTGAACCGATTGGAATCTACTCTTCAGGGAAGATAACTACTGGTCCTATGGTGGTTCTAAGCTATTTTCTTGGGGAGTGGTTGGGTACCTATTTTTTTCAACTACCTCTTGGGGCAAATCCCCTAGAGGCTAGGGGCGAAACCGCTAGTATATATTTGACATACCAAGTATATTCAATACTGGATGCTCATTGGTAGAAGAAATCATCACCTTAAATTTCAGCTGTCTATCTTAATAGCAGTCGAGGAAATCACATAATATGGATGGACTGACAGACGGGCTAACATGACAGATGGGCTAACATGACAGATGGGCTAACATGACAGATGGGCTAACATGACAGATGGGCTAACATGACAGACGGGCTAACATGACAGATGGGCTAACATGACAGACGGGCTAACATGACAGATGGGCTAACATGACAGACGGGCTAACATGACAGATGGGCTAACATGACATACGGGCTAACATGACAGATGGGCTAACATGACAGACGGGCTAACATGACAGATGGGCTAACATGACAGACGGGCTAACATGACAGATGGGCTAACATGACAGACGGTCTAACATGACAGATGGGCTAACATGACAGACGGGCTAACATGACAGATGGGCTAACATGACAGATGGGCTAACATGACAGTTGGGCTAACATGACAGACGGGCTAACATGACAGATGGGCTAACATGACAGACTGAAGGACAGACAAAATGAATTATACAGAAGCTTCGCTAAAATTAGAATATTAAGGACAGAGAGATATATAATTTAATTCATAAAAAAACAGCTTAAAAAAATATTATTTTAATAAGTTTGCTGAATTTTGATTGGTTTGCTCATTAAGTTGACCGTTCAAACGTTTCAACCACTAATTTTAATGTACATAAGGGGTAATATTGTTTATCATCATAGGGGATGTACATCAATTTATGGCCATTGTCTTATCTCTTTAGATGCCTGACTAATAAGTATATAATTATATGTATGTATGTATGGGGGGCCAACACTGTCAGAGTGAAATATTAGAAAAGACGTCACAAATAGTTACCAACTTAATAGAAAAAAACAAGGATGATAACATCTATAAAAGTAAAGCTCTGGAATCAAACGGTAAAACATACGAACATGAAAACTTGTAGTAGAATATAGAAGCTTTAAATGCAGAATAATAATTTTGAAATATAAAAAAAACTGTGTACGAGTTTTTCGCAAACTTGCGGAAAAACAGGATTTTGTTTAAGGACATACATTTTTATAACTTTAAATGAACAGACAGACTTTCTGGTAATGATTATATAGTTGCCATGGTTTCTTAATCGTACCTCATTAATACAGTAATCATTACCCAAGTATTGAAGTCGGTATGGCAATTCTAACATGCCTAGATTAAAAACAAGTGCTAACCATTCAAGGACGTCCAAGGGTGGGGTAAAGGGGTGATTACCCCCCTAAAAAGATTTAACCCTGGGGTGAATTTGGGGGGGGGGGGGTTACAAAAAATTACCACTGCCAACAGATTTCAGGAGGCCCCCAAGCAAATCTTAACCCCCGGGGTTAAAAAAAAATTTGCCCCCCACAAAAACAAATTACCCCCCCTTAAAAAATTTACCCCCCCCCCAAAATAAAAAACCTTTGGCGCACTTGTAACCATTACATACGGACGGACATTAAATATAGAAATCCTTGCTTGGGTAAAATCAAAATAGTTATTCATCACATCGTTTTATAGACAGTTTCCGCGGATAGTAACACGAAAAATTATAAGTTTAAATACAGTTTTATTGTCACCTAAAAAAAATTCAATTCATTTTTTTAGAGAAAGACTGAGAACAGGTTCTAATCCAACGGATATTATTCAGATTGGAAGCCATACTGGAAAAATACTTACTTTCTTCCTACATAGATTAAACAAGTGTTCCATTAATAAAATGTTAAAAAAACTATATAATAAATATAATTAGTCTAATCATGCTATCAACTCCAGCAGTGAAAGATAAACATATTTAATATTTAGTATAATCATTTTAAACCTATTTTTAAAGCAAAGCTTTTATAATTAGGATCAGTCCGTCTGTCCGTATCTCAGTAACTGTTAGTTATTTTTATGTAATGGTTAGCTCTTTTTTTTTAATTTAGACATATTAGAATTATTCTTTTGATTTCAAACTTTTATGATAATTCCTATAACAGTTATAACATGTAGGAAGCTTAGAAACTCTATAAACTCTATAAACTCTATGAACATCAATTCAGAATATGTTTTCTTTTAACCTTTTTAACAACAATTTTTTTATGTGTGATAATTATCGTATTTTATCCCATTAAACAATATAATGTAATTAAGTAGTTTTGCAAAAGATTTCCTTAAAATTAGATATTCCTTGAATAGTAAACCAAATCAGTTCAGAGGTTCTTAAGATCATAAGCTTCAGACAGACATTGTTCTAATTTATATTATAGATAAAAAAGCTTTGCTTAAAAAAAAAATTTTCTTAGGACTTTGTTTTATGTATATATCAAATTATATCAAACTCTTTTTATTTCAGATGAAAAAAAATTGTGCATATAGATTTTGATTAAAATGTGGTCTTAGTATTAAAATTCTGCATATACAGGTAGTAAATATAGTATTAAGGACTAAAGATTGAAATCAATCCTATTTGTTTCTTTAGAATGTTAAAATTGTCCTATGGACTTCAAACTATTTATGCACATAAGTATTCCTAAATTAGTGAAGTATAAACAAGAAAGTGTACCAACTCTATAACCTTTATTAGGACATCCATATGTTGATATTTAGATATTTTGATCAAATCTTTATGTAATGTAATCACCAAAATTTTTATGGTGATCCCAAAGACATTAAACATGTAGTAAGCAAATCATCTCTATAATGAAGTAAGGTTATTACTTAAAATATGTTGTATTTAACCCTTAACAATCGGGCCCCTTGCCGCACCTTAATCGGTCGGGGGGGGGGGCGCCCCCCCCCTATTATCTCAGTTCCTATAAGAGCTAGAGGGCTAAAAGAATTTGTGCAAGTCCCCTGTTTGATAATGAATTTCCGACCTTATAGTAAGTCAAAGTCAATTTTCTAATAATTTTGAATAAGTTGAATAGACAATTTACCTGATCATTCAAGGAGGAATAGATTTTTTCAAGATTGTTTTATGATTTAAATGTATAATATGTAATTTAGGTTTATAAAATGGAAGGAGCTGGCCCAGTAGCAAATTGTTCCAGCACTTGTGGCCTTCAATTTGGGATTTATCCGCTATTTTCACAAGATTCTCAATCATCAAATTTGGCTGAAGAATTTAGTAAAATGAGTATAAATTTTCAAGGTCCTGCAGGAGACAATAAAAGAATATTAGTCAAAGAAAAGATTGAAGAGATAAAACAGAAAGTAGCTGATTATTATTATGATCCAGAGTGTAAGGTTATAGCTATTCCAAATTATTTTGTAATTCCCAAGAAACCAAATGTGTTAGGAAAAGAGGGGAGGGAGAAACAAGATAATCAGTTTTTAGATAAATATATCGAAGAACAATTACACCATGAGTTTGTCAATGCAGCAAGAAACTTAAAGATGGAATCATTCATCATAAACAATTTTCAGGCAGGGGACTGTATTCAACAATTAGTTGAGAAAGGAAAAGACACCAGAGGAAAAGATCAAACTGCAGATATTAATAAGCATGAAAAAAGAATAAAGGAATTGTTGGACATTGAAGATATTCCCAAGGAAGAACTAGATTTATGCATAGAGGAACATTTAAGATGGAAAGAAAACAAACTTCAATTAAAAGATTCAGAGAGCCGGCTGTTTAAAAAGGAATGTTTTATAGATAAATCAAGTTCATCTGAAGTTGTAGATTAATAGTATTTACCTTTTCATAAATATTTTTGGTTTTGATATATTTTTGTAAATATAAAACATTTCATATTATAGGTGCTTAAAAAGGAAAAAGGCAATATTAAAAACAAAATTGAAAACACATTCTTGTATAAGTGTCCTACAAGCAATCTAGAGAAATTTTATATCTATCAATTCTTTAAGTACAGGCTACAAGAATCAAACACAGAATGGGATTCTCTAATCATTATTCCAGAACACAGAACTATTATAAATATCGAGGTAAAACTTGGACCAGAAGATAGTGGTGACAAACTTATACTACTGAAAAATGCTTCAGATCAAACAAAACAGCACTTTTCATTCATGCAGAAATTATTTGGAGGGATGCTCTCTAAAGATTGGGTGTTTGTCAGGGCTGCATGTGTTCCTTATCTAGAGATTGTTAAAACTGCAGAAATACCTTGTGTCAACTGTCAGCAATTCATTCTACAAGATGTTGATGGTGTAACACCATGGTTGAAGTGGATATCTGAACACAAGCTTGTTACATCTGAGAGTTATGATGAGACAGTATATGAAAATCTAGTTGCTGAACTGATATATCAAATTTCAATTAAAGAGTCAAGTAGATTTAATCATTTGATATCAGATCCATTTACCATTAGCAAAGAAGTTGAGAAAGCATTGACAGGAAAGTCTGATGGAATATCAATAGATAGTAATGTTCCTGTTTACATGCTCAATAATGAACAACTGCAAGCAGTACACTCAACAGCCAAGTTCCTTATCATAGATGGTGACTATGGTACAGGAAAAACATATGTCTTGAAAGAAAGAGCAAAAAAGTGTGCCACTGACAATCATGAAGATATAATATTTTACATTGATTTAACAACAATAACAAATGAATGGTTGGGAGATATTTATGTAACTCCTAATTCTGTTATGGATGAGGTTGCTAAGATAGAGTTTGAAACTTATCCTAATGTAAGAGTTATTACAATAAAAAGTCTCTTTAAACTTGATGAAATGGAAAAATGGGGAAGAAATGAAATAATAGGTCCTTTAAATGGCTTCCTAAGAGACAATCTTTGTGATCACCTATTCATTGATGAAATGATAATTGGAAGATTTAGATTTCCTAGCTCTGTGAAAACAATTTGCATGGCAATAAAATTAGTTGATTACTCTATATGGGAGAGGGATAAGTGGATAGAAACTATGAAAAAGAATCACAATGCTTTAAATTTTTATCTTACCAAGAACTTGCGAAACAGCCAACAAATATACAATTTTTCTAAAGCTTTCAATTTTCATACTTCTTCAAAACTTCCTGACAATAACGTCATCGGTGGACATAATTATTACTATCATAATATTTATGGTATTTCACCTGATTTGATAGCCATTGCTGCAATAAAAAAATATTTCTCACTTCAACATAAGGAAGATGTAGTTGTATTAACAACTGTAAATAACAAATCAATTTTCTATTGGTTAAGCAAACACTTTTCCCCATCTAGACCAGTTGTGTCAGACTTCAAATTATATATGAACAAACCTGAAGGAATATTAGTATCAAATTTCTGGGAATTCCAAGGTGCTCAAGCAAGGAATATTATCATAATTGATGATACTAAATTAGAGGTATTGATGAGAAACATGATACTTAGAGCAATGTCCTTTGCAATTGTTATTTCACAAGATATTCCTAGGAGAAACAATATAGGAGCAATTGAAGATGAAAATTTACATGAATATATTTATGCTGAAGAAGCTACATATTGTCATCACTATCACAACAAAGATAAACATGATATTAGTGCCATCACTATGGCAATATTTAATAAATATGAACTATTGGACAAGGATGAGAGCATTGTGATTGTAACATACCAAAGAATTTCTAAAAACATTATGAAAGAGGCAAATACAAAGAATTTTCTCAGTTTAACTATAGAAGAAAGAGAGAAACAAGTTGATGAGAAAATTGAATCAGAAAACAATGAGCTTTGTGAAGAACTAAAGAGTAATATTTTAAGAAAAAATAATGAATTATCTTGGAGCTCCTTTGAAGATGTAAACAAGGAAAGACATATTGATTATATAAATATCAAGTGGAATACTCAATTTTGTTTCAATAAAGCAAGGTATATTATTATATTTGCTGATGAAAATGTTGATCATAGACATGAATTTGCAGCTTGGGGAGACAATACTTCTGTAGATTTTTCAGATAATGAGACAAGCATAGATACTGATTGGAGTAATAGACACAGAAATAGATGTGAAGCACGTAGCAGAGATTTAATCTGGAAAACACAACCAAAGTTTGCAATAATAGTTCATGATGGGAAAATAGATACATTGAGTCAACCTAAAGAAGCTCTTAATCTAATAGAGGATGAAAACCTACCTGAATATATAAATAAAGAAAACATAAACATATTGAGTGAGAAAGAACATACAACTAAAGAAGATCTAAATCTGATTGGGGATGTTAACCTACCACACTATAGCAGAAGCAGAAAATACTTTCCACAACTCTTTGCAAGAAACCGCAAAGTTTGACAATAAAATTAAGCCATATATTTCATTTTATTGTTCAAATCTAAATGCTTTATTCTCCTTCTTCAGAGATATTTAAGTTAAAAAAAAAAATAAAAACCTTTTCCTTAAAATCACTACAACAACTTTTAATTTTTATGGTTAATATATTGCCTATCATAAATATGTGAAATTGAAATACAATTATTGACAATTAATTAGATTATCTTTTAAAATTCAAAAAAATCTCCAGTTATTTCTTATATCCCTGAAAATTTTATCTTCTTAAAGGACCACCCTCAACGTCACAAAATTTTTTTTGGATATTATAGCTCCCATAAGGCCTATGTGAAATATTGAAGACCACTTTCTCCAACAATTTGGGGTCGGAGATTCCGAATCTGGCGTCCATAATGATCTGGCTGACCTCCTTCATGGTGAAAATTGGCGCCAAAGTTGACTACACTTTAAAAAATGAGCGAATGACAATTTTAGCAAAAAAAAATCCATCAAATTATTTTTATCATAAGATAGATAGATAGTAAGATTAAAATCTATAATTAATTTAATTTCTTTAATTTAAAATCCTCTAAAACATTTGTAAAAAATCCACATATTTATTTTCAATGAAAAAAAAAGTATCTTTCTGGTGATTGCAGAAGCATGAAACTCTGAGTAAAAGAAAATAAAAATTAAAGATAAAATGTTGTTTTACTTTTAGGTATTATTCATTTCATATATAAACCCATGTATTGTCCTTATTAAATCAGTTCAAATATACTTCTTCTACAAGCAACACTTGAGTATTCACTCCGGCTGCCAACTTTTCCACCAGTGGGACTTATGGGAATTCGCACCGCATAACAGGGACTCGCAACCGCTCACCCTGTTAGACTTGCATTTTGAATCCTTTTAATAGACTAATAAAAAGAAGTATATGATAGAAAATTGTACCCCCTGCAGGGTTTTTTACAACTTATATCCTACATGGGCTTGGAGGGGGTTTGCATCTTTATATAATAAGGGGGAGAAGTTTAAAGGGAATCTTTAAAGAGAAAAAATAGGTCATATATATTATCATTTGCAGTTAGAATTTAATGCATATTATATATAAAAATACTGCTTTGAATATGGTTCACGTCATGCACTTTGAAATAAGGAATTTGTCTTTATGTGGACACTTGCTGAAGATTATATTTCTGGTGTTTAAAGTTTGCATGTTAGATTTGAAAGCTTTCTTTATTTCGAAGCTTTCTGTCTTTCAAATATTTAAAAATGATTTTTTCAACAAATTATGCCTTAAAGGACGCCTGCAAGAAATACCACGCTTTAACTACTGAAAGCCACAAGTAGACCCATTACCCCAAATTTAAAGCCTTCAGCTTCAATAACAAAAAAGTTCTAGGCATTTCAAAATAGCCTTTCATGTACAATGAAAATTTGAAAGATTTACAATGCTCATTAACAGAAAAAACAATATTAAATTACGTTGCCTAGACATAAAATTATAACTTTATCTTTGTCAGAAATTTAGATTGCCGGTAACTAATTACATATTTACAATAAAAACACCACATTTCATAGTCAAAATCTATGAAAAAAATTCGATTTTAATGGCATTTGTGAACGAAAATCATAGCGGAAACATAGGGGAAAACTAAAACAAGCTCAGCTGTGATTGGTTGCTTAGCTGATTCAGCCTTCTGATTGGCTACAGTACACTTGGTACAACGCAAGTTAAACTTAACTTTTTTTTAATGATTTTGACTATAAAAATGGGTATTTTTATTGTAACAATCTAATTAGTTACTGGCAACCGAAATTTATGGCAAAAATAGGCTTATAATTTTATTTCTAGGCCAAGTAGTTTAATTTCAAAATTTCTAACATTAGCATTGAGATTCTTTCAAAATTTTCATTGTACATAAAATGTCTTTTTAAATGCCTAGAACTTTTTTGTTATAGAAGCTGAAGGCTTCAAATTTGGGGTATTGGGTCTACTTGTGGCAGTCTTTCAGCAGTTAAAGCGTGGTATTTCTTGCAGGCTTCCTTTAAAGACAAATTTTTCCGAAGGCCTTATTTTTGAAGATTTACGGATTTAAAGGTTGTGCAAAAATGTGCACATTTTTAAAATTTAAATTGTGCAGCTTTTTATAATATTAGAATAACGTTATGCATACCGTTAGAATCGTCATAAGTTGCCAATAAACAAGGAAAATGACTCAATAAGTCATTTCTGTATTTATTTAAGATTGAACAAATTTTTAAAACTTATTTTAGCAGCTGCTGAATTGCTGGCAGCACATTGTCTGTTCGCACACTTAAGTATGTGATATGTTTAGAAATCTTGTATAATCAATTATTAATTTTACCATCCGCAGAAAAATCTTATAATTCGATGCAATAAATAACTATTACTTTTTTTTTAAAAATATTCACACAACCTTTGTAAAAATCGAAGCTTTTCTATAACTAAAAAATTACTTTTCCTGATCATCGCCGAAAAACAGCAAATAACGGAAACCGCCATTTTCGGCGGTTACGGCGGTAAAACGGCGGTTGGCGGCGCCAATTAATATTTTTATCAGTTTATTGTTGCTCAAGGATGTACCAAAAAAATTTATAGGTCTCTATCTGTAATAGAAACCATGATATTCATGATATATGTCTGTAGTAAAAGCCGGACAAAAATCGGTCATAAAGTTGGTCAGGGAGCGGTCAAACGGTCATAACACCACTTTCCTCAGAAGGGCATTGATATCTAAGTATTCACCAAAAAAAATTTAGGTTTCTACCTTATATACAAAAGTCATAATGTAGAAAAAATTAAAATTAATTTAGAATTTTTTCTAAATTTGGTGCCACCTAACCGACTTTGACCGGACGCCACGACCGACACAGACCAGATATCCTTATAAGATCAACTCTTGCCGACATATAATTACTAAACTTAAAAAGTCATAAAGTCACAACTCTCTATCTTACCTACACAAAAAATGACATTGAAAAAACTAGAGGGGGGGTCAATATGCCCCCCCCCCCCGATCTGTAAGGGTTAATCTAGGCAAGTTAGAATTGTCCTATCGATTTCAAACTTTGCATGATGTTATATGAGTTAGGTACAAGTTAGAAAGCAAAGCAACTCTATAATCGTTACCAGAAAGTCCATACCTCCATTTTATACATTCTGCTTTTAAATTTTTTTAACAACAAATTTTTATGTAATATTATAATCTGATTTTTTTAGTTCTGTTTTTTATTACAACAAGGTACATTATTATAAGCGAAGCATCTCTATAAACCAGTCCTAACAATGTAAGTATGTCCTTAAACAGTATTCTGTATATAAGAAGTTTTGCAACAAATTTACGTATAGTTTTGTCAAAAATTTTATATTTATATTTTGCATATTCAGTTCTGACACTCTACAAGAGTTATTTATGTCTGTCTTACCGTTTCAGATCTTCCCTTCATGGATGCTGTCATCCTTATTATATCTAAAAATGTATTAAATAGCCTAAATCCTGCCCCAGACAAAAGATAAACAGAACTGTAAACAGTGGATTTATTGTCCAGACGTTGAGGACTATGTTTAATTTTGATTGGTTGTTTCATTCAGTTGAATGTCCAACCAATAATTGTAATCTACAGAAGCGGTGGTATAGTTTATCATAATTGGGGATGTACATCAATTTAGCGGCTATTGTCTTATCCCTTTAAATCCCTGAGTAAAATTATACATTTTCATAAGTAGCGCAGCTATATATAAAAGCAAAACTCAACAGAAAAAAAGGGGGGTTAGGTGTGTGTAAAATTTCCAAAAATTCTTTAACACATAATTGTTCACATTATAAAAAATTTGATAGGAGAACCCCCCCCCCCCTTCCCTACGCACACACAACTAAAGGCTTCGCTGAGCTATCCGTCGTAAGGTCACAATCTAGTTTACAGATAGCTACGCTTTTGACAAACAAGGATGACAACATCCAAGTAGCGCTGAGCACAAAAATCATGTTTTGACAAACAGCAGTTATAAAGCAGATGTTCAGCAGTAAAATAATAAAGGTATAGAAATTATAAATTTTGTACACTTTCGTAGCATGACAGACAGACAGACAGACAGACAGAGGGACTAAGTAAATTATATATTGGAGGATTATGAATATTATAAGAAATCTTCACAGACAAAAATTCCACCTTCTATCTTGAATAGCAGCCATGTAATTCACGTTTCCCCTTTTTCTAACAGACGGACAATTTTCGATTTATAGAGAAGCTTTGCTACTAGTAAACCCTTTCATTGCAGGGATCTAAAGGGATAAGACAATGGCTAATGATGATACACAATATTACGCGTTCTGTAGATTACAATTAGTAGTTGAAACGTTTGAACACTCATCTAAATGAACCAACAAATAAAATTTACCCAAAGTTGTTAAGCCAACAAATAAGAAAAGGTTATTATAAAACTTTGAGAACTAGTGTAATGAACATCCCAATGTCACTCTCTCTCATGGACACATATATATATATCTATATAGTTGTTATATATCGCATCATATTATAGACTGCTTTCCGCGGATTTTAAAATAAAAATTATAAGATTTAAAGAAGTTTTTTTAGCCCCGAGGGACCGCAGATACTGATGACAAAACTGGACGAATTGTTTTACTTATATTATAACATTTGTGGGAAATGTTGTCTAATAAGGTGTTATACATGAGTTTTCAGTAAGGCTAAAAACGAGTCCTAATCTAGTGGATATGAATCGGTTTGAAAGCAATACTAGAAAAATTCTACAACATAAACAAATGCAACAGAAAAGGAAGGGAGTGGACAATGCAAGTAAAAATAATCTGCTGTCATTTCCTCCCCCCCCTTTCCCACCATATTAATAGCTACTAAAGGCTGAATTTTATAATAATCCGAGGGATGATTATTTTACCACCCATTGTTATATCTTTTTATCCCTGGGCCTACCAGGGATCTAAAAGGATAAGACAATGGCCGATATTTTGATGTACATCCCAATTTATTATACACCCCTTCTGTAGAAAAAATTAGTGGTTGAAACGTTTGAACACTCAAATTAATAGATCAACCAATCAAAATTCACAAAAGTCCCCAAAGTCTCTCTGGGGACCAACACTAAGTAAAATTACAATTATTTTCAAAAGAGCGAAGCTATTTTATAATTAGGGTTTGTACGAAAGTACGCAACAACGTCAGTAAGAAGGTTACCTGAGAGTGATTCTGTTTTTTTTAGGCGATTTTCAAGCTGTCCGACTGGGAAATTTTTCTGTGGCGATTTTTATTTAAAGGTCACGTGGGTGGTGACTTCCCACAAAATAGATTTAAACCTACATAGAACCTATGAGAAGCTACACTGAAAAGGAGAACTGTATAAGCTATTAGAGATCCTTCAGTACACACAGACAGACGGACATTCTGTTACTTTTTATATAAGGATTGCAGGTTGGCTTTATCCTCATAGATTTTTTTCTATCTATCCTCCTATCTGTGCTGTGCCCGCACCTAGAATAAATGTATAATGCAACAAATATTTCATTTCAGGTTGATATAAACCACTGTCCCCCCCCCCCCCTCCCACCTTAACTGTGCACCCAACTGGCCCAAAAAAGTTTATTGCAACAAACATTATTTTTTATGTTGAAATATCTGGCTATACTCTATAAGCACAGAATGGCCTAAAAAGTATATTGCATTTAATGTTGAAATATGTGGCTTTACCCCCCTTGTAGATACACATAATACAGGATGTAACATATTTCATTAAATATTTGAATAACCACCTTGTCCCCATCACCCCCCCCCCCCCTAAGTCTGTGCACGCAACCAAAATAAAATTATATTGCAACAAACATTTCTTTTTATGTTGAAATATCTGGCTATAAATTTTGTACACTTTTGCAGCTTGACAGACAGACAAACCCCTTCATTGACACACAAAAATATATCTACATTAGTTACTTATCGCATCGTATTACAAACAGCTTTCCGCTTTAAACAAAAATGGGTTAATTTTATGATTTTTACTTTAACATTCGCAGAAAATTCTCTGTATTTTAATGTTAGACGTGAGTTTTCAGTATAGTTGAGAACCGGTTCTAATCCAGCGGCTATCAATCGGTTTCGAAGTCATGCCCCCCTTGGATTCTCGAAACATAGAATAAACAAATGCATCAGGAAACTAAGGGAGGGGACAATGAAAGTAAAATTAATCAATTCTGTCATCACCCTCCCCTCCTTCATATCTCTTAGAAAAGACAGAATATTATGATAGAATGATTAGAGGAAAAAACACTTCACCATCTATTGTCCTATACTTATATTACCTATACAGATAGTCTCTCCAAAATTGTCCAATCCCTGGTATATCTGCATTTAAATAATACCTCCCCTGGTAATACCCACACTCTCACTTACCCAGGCAGGGTGGGGACATTGGACAATAAATTTTACTTGTAACCAAAGTTATATAAACTCAGTTGCTTAGTAGTACTAGGGTACTATTTTAAAAAAACATTTAAAAACATTTAATCAATACAAAATGTAATTTTGATAATCATAATTGTTAGTGAACAGAAATTTATCTTCAATTGTCTTATCCCGAAAAATCCCTGCCTTTTTTACTGCCTAAATATGTTAAGTCATGGTGTCCAAATTTGTAAAATTTTTTAAAATTACATACATTATTGCTTTAATAATACTATAACAGTTAGGGAGTTGAATCCATTTTTATAGAAGCAGAAATATAATCTATGATTATGGTTTGGACCCTCTAAAACTGTAATCTACCCTTCCACTTTCCCCTCTCTTGGTGAAGATATCTTCAACGCCGATACGATTTTTGAAATATAAGATTCCACTTTTGTCTCTCTTGTTGAAGATATCTTCACCAAGAGAGGCAAAAGTGGAATCTTAAATTTCAAATATCGTATCGGCGTTGAAGATATCTTCACCAAGAGAGGGGAAAGTGGAATCTTACATTTTAAAAATCGTATCGGCGTTGAAGATATCTTCACTAAGAGAAGGGAAAGTAGAATCTTACATTTCAAAAATCGTATTGGCGTTGAAGATATCTTCACCAAGAGAGGGGAAAGTGGAAAGGTAGATTACAGTTTTAGAGGGTCAAAACCATAATCATAGATTATATTTCTGCTTCTATAAAAATGGATTGAACTCCCTAACTGTATAAGGTGTTAGTGTGTGTGTGTATGTATTTGTCTACTAAGATCTTGTAAATTGTTAGACAAATCATTTCAGATAAGTATGGTTTTAGTCCGGGGCAGGTTTAGGCTATGTAGCGAATGGGGGAGGGGGACGAAACACCCACACTAACTTATTCAATAAAAAATGAACATAAAACTTTTTCTATTACAAAGTAATGAAATGTCTGTGTCTGTCTATCTTTTTTTTAAAGCTAAAGATCTTGCTAACCGCTGGACCATGTGGATTCTGATTTAAATGTAAATATACGTATATAGCATTAGTTTTAAGCTATTTTATTATGTGGAAGGGAAAACATATGCAAAAAAATCTTTTTATTTTAGTTTTTAAAAATAATGTTCAAGTTTGGCAACCTAAACATATGTGCGTTTCTAACTCAATGCTTTGATTGCTTTAAAAGTCGAAATATCAATCCAGTTCTTAAGTGGTGCCAGATATACGCTTTTTAGGAGCAATGTACTCTTTATTGGCCCAATATTTTTCAACTTTTTAACAAAAAAATACTCTTAGGACAAAGGGAAAAGTAGGTTTCGGGAAAAATCCGTAAAGGTGTGTGTTTTAAGGCTTAAAAATAGTAGTAGAGCAATAATATTCAATAAATATGTGTATTTCTTATTGAAAATAACTATAGACAAAATTGTTTTTTGAAAGTTAACATAAAATTTTATCGTTCTACTACTGTTTTTAACTTAAAACACACAAACTTTACGGATTTTACCCTACTTTTCCCTTTTTATCTCAATATTTAAAAAAAAGTCCATCAAAAATTACATAATTAATTCCTTCCATAATTTTTTCAATTATACATTGAGTTTGACTGAAATTTTTGCTCTCATTCTTAATAGTTACTTGCTTAACCCATTAGTGCCGAACCGGGCATCAAAACCCGGTTCCGAAAAATGGAAAAAAAACCAGTTTCCGGCTTCATAATTGCATCATTCTCAGAATGAATCCCCCCTCTACTACCCTGACTTTCATTTCCCCCTGGAGCAGGCAGTTTAGCTTACTTCCGTTTGCTGGTATAGCTCAACAAAATTTTAAAATCATGAAAATTCAAAATACCCCTTCTAACTTTTTTGTTTTTATAGTAAAGTCGCTGATTTTTTGTGTGAAATCTAATGTTTATTGACAAGTACATCTATTTGTGAATTCGTTTTATTCAAATTATAATTTTTTTTATGATTTTTTTATCGTTTTTTTACGCCCTATTCGGCTTGGCCATAAATAGCCGAAAATCTTAAAACCCGGCTCGGTTTTGGTTTTTATTACCCGGTTTTAACTTTTCAGCCAATAAAAATAACAGTTTACGTCATTAGTAAGGGTTTGAGCCACCCTAATAACACTAGTAATCTCTATAGATGTCACCCAATAGTTTTATATCTCGTTTTCTGATATGTAACACCCAAATTTTATATGTTCTTTTTTTGTAGTGTGTGTCTTTTAAAACTTCGAGCAACGGGTTTTTTTACCCGAAAACGGCAGCACCTATAGCCGAAACACTAAATTTGAAATAAATCGCTTCGTATTATACTTGTAGCTCTTTAGATTACATGAGGTTGTGTAGTTTTCAATTACGGATCGTATCAAAGTTCTAAAAAGTGTTCATCTCACTTTTGGCGTTCAAAAATTACATTTTTCGATTTTTGGTCAAAATAACCGGGTTTATACAGGTCAACCGGGTTTTAAAACTGGGGGAAAGCACCAAAAACGGGTGTTAATGCCTGGTTGGTATTTATGGCCAAGCCGAACCAGGTTTTTTTGCAACTTTCCTGTGCACGCCACTAGAGCAAAACAAAAAAATACGAATTCCGTTTTGACCATTATAAATCTTCCATGAAACTTACAGCTCGATCGGCCCATAAAAGTGGCGCTCGGCACTAATGGGTTAAATAAAATTGACGGTAGTGTTCTTTTATGATCTGATTTTATGTTTCTTTTATGATCTCAAATATGTTCATCCTATTTAGGATCTTTTCCCATTCCCAATGTTGTACACCTATTTTGTAATTACTTTGATATGAAAAAAATCTGGCACCTATGTTCACTGTAGAAAGCTGTTGTTACTATGTTAATCATTGATTCATTTTATTTAACCCGGCTTATTTATACATTTAAATACAAGCTATATAATTAATTGTGTACTTGTAGGTGTATAAGTTGTGAAATAAATGTTAAAATACCCCCTCTGGTAAATATTTGCACATGCCTGTCTTGTTTTTTTGTGATGAAAAACAGGGAGGGTAGGGGACATTGGACTGTTTATTACACTAGTCCTCAATTTTTTTTATAATAATGTTTTCTTATTTGTCGGCTTAATATATTTGGGAACTTTTATTGAATTTTGATTGTTTGTTTTATTATGTTGAGTGTCCAAACGTTGCAACCACTAATTGTAATCTACAGAAGGGGTTATTTATCTTTGTATCTTTCTGATGATTGCACAAGCATGAAACATGATTTTAAGAATTAAAAATAAAATGTTGTTTAACTTTTAAGGAAGGGGTTATTTTGTGTATCATCAATTTATTGGCCATTGTCTTATCCCTTTAGATCCCTGGATTGGTCCTAAACACCCTCCCCTTCCACAGGCGAATATCTTTGCAAGCGCCTAAGTATGTGGGTTTGGGGGGGGGGGGGATAGACTGACTCCCCTCCATTTTCAAGATCAGGCAGGCAAAAAAAAGGTGGAATTTCCCCCCCCCCCTTCTTTTTAAGGTTAAGATTATAACTTTTTAAAGTAACATAATGTCTTTTTGTGTGTCTGGAGAAAAACCATGCAAACCACTGAACCTATTAGCTCTCCTTTACATTGAAGCTACTAGAAGATCCAGGGAAGGTTTATCATTATATTTTGAGTCAAAGTTCATCCATCCTCCCCAACCTTAAGTAAAATTTTAAGTCAGACAATAGAAAGCTACTATAACATAACTCTAAATGATTTTGAATATCTATGGAACAAATAATTAAACACATTTAGTTAAACTTTGATGTTAAAAGTTGCAAGTCAATTTTACAGAAATTTTTAAAAGCGAAGCTTTTCTACAATTAGGGTCGGTCCGTCCGTCCGTATGTCTGAGACAAATAGCTTTTTTTTTGTTAATTAAGGCATGTTAGAATTGTCCTATCGATCTAAAACTTTGCAAGTTGATTCCTGTAGTCGTTTGGTACGATTTGGAAAGCATAGCAACTCTATAATCATTACCAAAATGTCCGTACATCCATTTTAAACATGTTGATTTTACTACTTTTTGTAACAAATTTTTATGTGATCTAATTATCCAAATTATCTGATTTGTGGTATATTGATTCCTGGGACAACAGAGTATAATATTATATGCGAAGAAACTCTATAATCAAGTCATAAAAATGTAAGTATGTCCATAAACATTATCCTGTACCAAGCAGTTTTTCAACAAATTTACTTACAATTTTGCTTTGACTCTTATACATTTATATTCTGATTATTCAGTTTTCTGACACTATACAAGTGTTAATGTTCAATTGTTCTACTGTTTCAGTGCTTCGCTTTTATGGATGTTGTCATCCTTGTTATAATATAAGTATATACAGTCAATATGAAATAAATATTAATTTTCAGAAAATATGTGAAAATGTTGAGCCATTGCTTATACTACATTGCATTGGAGTAAATTTAGCTTATCTCAGGTAAAAAAAAAAATATTTGTGGTTTTCTCCAAATGCCTAGTCCAGCACAGATTCCCCTCACCTCATCAACCTTACATTTAGAACAACCTATTTTCTTAAAACATGACTGTTATTTTAATGTAATTTTTTAAATTAAATTAAAAGTATAAATTAATTTGACCTACCTAACATTATTAGAAACTAATACTTATTAAGCATAATCCTATAATATTGTTTAGTTATGAATTACAGAAGAGTGGCTAACAAAGGAATATAAATAAATTTGGTTGATGATGGTAAAGTAAAGTAGGTCTGAGATACAGTAATATTGGTTCCAAACTTCTACTTAAAATTCAAACTCTATTTAGCAGGTAAAAGTTTTGGTATACTATTCTGGATAGAATCTCCTCCTGTTTATTTAGGAAATAGTGGGCATTGAGTGCAAGTAAGAAAGATATGACCAGTTAATGTTTTATGTTTTAACAGTGGCATGCACTGTGTTTTAATCGGGGTTTAATTTTTTATGGAGAAAAAAGAGGAGAAGGCCCCTTCTGCATGCTTATATTTTTAGCCATTACAAATAGATATTATTACCATTATTGGCTGAGGCATGTTTTTAGTTTTATTTTACTTTTTTTTAGGCATCAAGAAGTAACATAGAATAAACTAAATTAAATTCTTTGTTAAATTTTGAATCCAATTGTCTAGACACAAAATAACGCAAACCAAAAATGCAAGTTTATTTCTCAGACCAAACACTATCCTAGCTCCTCTCCTCATTTTCATTTTCTTACCAAACATAGGGAAACAAGGATGACAACATCCATAAAAGCGAAGCACTGAAACGGTAGGACAAACGGACATAAACACTTGTATAGTGTCTGAACTGAATAATCAGAATATAAAAGTATAAGAGTCGAAGCAAAAGTGTAAGTAAATTTTTTGCTAAACTGCTTAATACAGGATAATGTTTATGGACATACTTACATTTTTAGGACTTGATTATAGAGTTGCTTCGCTTAAAAAATTGTTCTTTGTTGTCCCAGGAATCAATATACCAAAAATCAGATCAAACGGATAATTAGATCACATAAAAATTTGTTGTTAAAAAAGTAGAAAAATCAACATGTTTAAAATGAACGTACGGACATTCTGGTAATGATTATAGAGTTGCTTTGCTTTCTAAATCGTACCTAACTACTACAGGAATTACTATGCAAAGTTTGAAATCGATAGGACAATTCTAACATGCCTAAATTAACGAATAAAAACTATCTATCTCGGACGTACGGACGGACAGACCCTAATTATAGAAAAGCTTCGCTTTTAAAAAGAGAGTTACTATGCTAGCTAGATCCATTGAAGGAAACCGCATAAAGTCAATTGATAATAATGTTGGTTCCATTATAAAAATTTGATAAGGTTTACTTATTAAAATTAATCATTAATAAATTTTGAAAAAATTTCATTAGTTAATCAAAAACATCTTTTATTTATTATTAAGTAATAAAAAATACATATCTTTTAAAATAATATTTCTTTTCTTAATACCAAAAGAATACTTCTCTATTTTTCTTAATGTAGTTTGTTTTGTTAGATTTGTTGAGCTATGCTATTATGGTTGTTTCATCCTTATTCATAATGAATTTGCTTATTTTAGGATACAAATGTGGAAATTTTACATAGCTCTAACCTGCTCTGAAATATCTTAAGAAATGGTAAAATTTATCAGATCATGGATAGAAAGGGAAGTAGCGGGTCTCATTGTATCTTCACAGTAGCGTTTAATTAACATTTAGTTTAAGTAAATATTAATGATTACCTAGCAGGGTTAGGAAATTGGCCCTGGTTTAAAGCCCCTTGCATGGGCTTGAATTAGGAGAAATGCTACTGTGAAAATATGATGAAACCCGCTACTGCGTTTTCTTTCCATGATTTAATTCATCTGTAATAGAGGATAAAAGGCTGATGCCATTTGGATATTCTCAATTGCTATAAAAGATAGATGTTTGTGTTTTATGAAAATATTTCCATGGTTACTGTTCATCTACTATTAAACTCCTTTTACTTTTTTATCTCTGAGGCTTCTTACTAATGTTGTCATCCTTGTTTAGGAATCAATGTGTAATAGAAGACAACCTAGTGATCTACACTGCAATATAATTGAATAATATTGCAAATAGTGAACAAGTCAAGGAGAACTGAAATGCAACAAAATTAGCCATTGCCCCTTAATAAACAGTGTAGTGCATTTACAGGTAAATATTTTCTCATAACTACTCCATTAGGAAACAATTTATTTTGTAAAGAAATAGATATAAAAGAATATAATATAATTTTAGATTGAACAGATAAACTTTATTTCTACACTAAAAGATTCAAATCAGAAATGAATATGGATAGTAGAGTTTTAAATTGTAAAAAAAGTTTTTGAGTTAAGTAAAAATTGTCAATTATTAGGCATATGCTTAATATTTTAGGCATAGACAAGGTGTCTTTATCATCCAGGGGGAAATGTATATTAAATTTAAATTAAAATTAAAACAAGTTTTGTTAGACCCAAGCGGTCCTGAGTTCCGGGCTATTAAAACTGGTGTAAATTTTATTTCCTGCAAGTAGTATAGTAGTTATTTGAAATCTTATGCTTCACACAAAAACAAGGATGACAACATCCATAAAAGCAAAGCTCTGAAACAGTAGGACAAAAGAGCATTAACACTACTAGAGTGTCAGAACTGAATAATCAGAATATAAATGTATAAAAAGAGTAAAAGCAAAATTGTAAATAAATTTGTTGAAAAATTGCTTGATGCAGGATAATGTTTAAGGACATACTTACATTTTTAGAACTTAATTATAGAGTTGCTTCGCTTATAATATTGTACTTTGTTGTCCCAGGAAACAGTACCTAACTACTACAGGGATCACCATGCAAAATTTGAAATCGATAGGACGATTCTAACGTGCTTAAATTAACGAAAAAAGCTATCATTGATGGAATCTTCGCTTCGCTTTTAAAAATCTTAGTACTTTATATAAAAGGATAATACAATGTAGCTTGATGTCTGCTGTCTGTCTGAAGCTTAAGATCTCAGTAACTACTGAACCGATTTGGCTCTACTCATCAGGGGCATACAGCTACAGGACCTGAGGTAGTTTTAAGCTATTCTCTTAAGAGATGGGACAACCTAACTCCAGGAAAAAGAAAAGTCCCCTATCAAAAATTTTAAAGTTAAGGGTGAAGCCACTATATTATATATAGAATAATTAATTGACGTATTTGTTATTTCAGTTCTAGAGAAGCTTTGCTCCCAAGGAACAACTTGGCCTTGGTTTCATCTTCTGTTGTTAGGTAAGTTCCCCTAAATAGCCTGCCCAAAATCAAATACAAGCAGTACTGTAAACAGTGGATTTGTGGTATCCGCCGAGGATAAATGGCAGACACCGGAGTTCAATTAGATTACGGCAGTGTGACAGACGTGGACACCTTACTATAGAGAAGCTACGCTTCTCTAGCATTCACTAGATAATAATCAACATCTATTTCAGTTGTCACTTTATTGAAGGTTTAAAGGATACTAAAGCTATATACAACAAACAATAACTACATGGATAGGAATAAATAATCATGACATAAAAGCATCATAATACATATACAATAGTCAGTTTGGGCAATAATGATCCCCCATCCCTGGAAAGGGTGGGGGGAATTAAGAATACAGTTAACCATAATAAAACATGACAGATTCAATCATTAATTCTAGGCATAGGGAGGGGGTCGTCAGACCCCTTCCCCAGGACTCGGGGGAGGGCCATTGACCCTCCACCGAACCCCGGTCAGGGGTGCCATATGCATGGCTCACGGTTGCCGAATACCACAACTCTCCCCTCGGAAGGCTGGGAGAGGATTCCCTACCAGACTTCCGACAGTGGTTGAGGCCTTCGGTCCGCTTCCTTAGGGCTAATATATATGTACAAGCGATAATGATTCAATGGAATCCTAGTGGTGAGTGTTTCTCAGGGTTGGTGGGCTCCCAACGTGGGGTAAAATGCAGAGGCTGACTTTGGTTGGACACGTTGTTCAACGCCGGCAGGTGTCAGGTTGGCAGGTGGCACAGTTGCTGCTGGGACAGTCAGCAGTGGGGCATGCTGGTTGTTGTTGGCCGCGGCTGGGGCACTGGCGGCCAAGTTGACCGTCTGGGCAGCGGCCTGCCCTCCCGTGGGGCCGCGGGGTCGGCCAGAGGGCGGTCCTGGCCTACCTGGGCGGTCATGCCCGCTATCGGTGGATTGCATGGACACCATTTCTTCAGCTGCTTCCCGGCCGATGGGTATGGCATCCCAGTCTACTGAAAAATCCCGGGACTTGGCATGGGTGAGCCTGGCTCTAGCCAGGGCCTTCCTATACAAAGCTGGATGGTACAGGAACACTTGTGACACCGCATTCAAGGCTGCTCGGACGCCTCCCTGTGCTGCTGCCAGGGAAATGATGGTTAGGTCCCCCAGCAGTTTGAGGATCAACAACAGCAGACACAATATGGCTGCGCCATCTCCCCACTCGTGAATAGCTTGTCTGAACCCAGCCCAGACATCCAGGGCGGCCTCTCCTTCCTCCGCCAGTCGGTCGATGTTGTAGGACACTATCCCATGGTCGCCTGTGGCCGAACAGCTGCCTTGCTAAACGCATGACCCATAGGACAGGCCGGTCAGCATGGCGCTCTTATATGCTGGGAACGCCAGCAGCTGCTGCCAGTCGTCCAACTCGGCCTGCGAATACAAACCCCCTGAACTGAAGTCATCCAAGGGTTCTGTCAACAGCTGCCTGGGCGTATCCAGCGGGGGTGGCCTCTTCTTAGGAGCGGGGGTTAACTCTATCCAGCCTTCCTCCGCGTGCACAGTCAGGGGGTAGGTGGAGGAGCAGGGAATCTTGGTGGCGTGGCCGCTGTACACTCGTGTCACGGCGTCTACAAACCCTGTGGGCTCTACTGGCACTTTGTCCCAACACTCCTTGTGTTCACGGACAACATATTTATTGCGTTGGCAGGTAAGCTGGAGCAGGACATCTCCCCTCAGCACCGAGAACGTGCTCCCCTGGACGCGCACCGGGTGGGCCGGGTCTAGTTGCTGGAGCTTCCAGCAGTTGGCCGCCACTTCTTCTGCTGCTGTGCTTTTCATGCGGGTCTCCAGAGTAAATCCAATATAACCTGCATGTATCTGGGCCTGCAGGGGAACATCCACATCCCTGGCCGATACTCTGGGTAGCGCTGCCGCGGCGGGGTCAGCTGCCACAAACAATGCTGGGTGGTTGGTGGCATGGGCCTCAAAGTTGCAGTTCACTATTGAGGTGGGGTTGGTCATGTTGATGAAAAACTGGGCCTGATGGTCAACCAGGAACGCATCCATCACTAGGCTGGGCTGGAGGCTGCGAATCAGCCTCAAGGGGCAATCTCTCCCCAGGTGATCCCACACGTAGGTGGCTTCCCCAGTGATGCAGGACAGCTCTGAATGGGGACACTCCAAGGTCAAGTGGTCAGATTGGGACTCCACCCGTCCATCCTCTACTACATAGGTCTCTTCCTTAACCAGCAGCCGTCGCTCCTGGAGCACTAATTCATTGCGGTACAGCTGGCCCTCGAAGTGGACGTCCTCCCCCTCACAACCCACCCCCTCGGGGCTGTTGACGAGGGCGCCCACCATGTCGAGGGTGAAGAACAGGGGATGGTTCAGTTGGAACGTCAGTGGCTGGGTCTTGCCTGGCAGCGTGTAGACACGGTTCCTGGCCAGGTCTCGGCACGTTTCTGGATCTATCTTGGTTGGCCTCATGAGGGTGGGGACCGAGGTCACCTTGAGGTGACCCCATACCCCACACCTGAATGTCCACTGGGACACAGTGAGCTGGCAACTGTATCCTGTTGTTTCCCTCACCTTGACTTGCTGCAGGACGTGTACTTCATGGCCCAGGGGCACCTCCTGGTGTAAGGGTTCCGTGTTACACATCTTCTCCTTATTGTAGGCTGTGACGTGGGTGGGGTTGGCGCAGTCCCATCCCACCAGGACGTAGCTGGTTGTAGGCCACACGGCTGCCAGCAGGAGGCCCCACAGGACCATCCACCAGTGAGAGAAGCTTCCAAGCAGCCATCTACCTCGCACACGCGGCTGGGGATCTTCGGCTCGGGTCACGGCTGCTTCTTGGGGCTGGACACGGCTGGGCTGCTCCTGGCTAGATACAAGTTTCCATTGAGCGTTATCTTTGTGTGGCCGGGGCACCCCGATACCCTCCCCAATGACAGACTGGCAGGCGACTGGCAGGCGACTGGCACCTGCCTGGGTGTCGGCTCCCCTAGCCCCAAGTGGTCCCTTCTCTGGTCCAAGACATGCCCAGTGGCATGGGGCTGAAGTGCATGTGGCACAGGCTCGCCCTTACTCACGTCCCTCCCCTGCCCTAGGAACTCAGGTGCATGAGGCACAGGCAAGTCCTTATTTTCCCAAATTTCAATCTCCCCAGCCTCTGGTGCAGGGGGCACAGGCAAGGCTGGGGTTTTACAATGGCTTGGATACAACACATTTATCAAATTTAACTTATCCTGGCTCGACTGGGGTTGCTGGGTAGTTGGATTCCTTCGGCTGGCAGGGGGCTCTGGATGGTACATAGTTGGGCTCTCCCTGCAGGTTGGTGGCGCTGGCTGGCTGGGGGTGACGGGTGTCACCCCTTCCTCTGGGACTGCTGGCTCGTTCCAGGATCCAGGTCTCTCGGTGGCGGCGACGGTTGTCGCCCCAGGCACCAGGTTGGAGGCTGGCTCGTTCCAGGATCCAGGTATCTCGGTGGCGGCGACGGGTGTCGCCCCAGGCGTCAGGTGGGAGGCGCTGGATAGCACCCCCCAGTCATCACAGGTGGCGGCGCCGGGTGGCGCCCCATACATCGATGTTGATGCGCTGGCTAGCACCTCCTGCCTCTCTCGTTCAGCGGCCGCCAGGGCCTCCCCGTACATCGTCTCAGTGACGCTGGGTAGCGTCCCTCCACTCTTGCTGGGTAGGCTAAAAGGCTGGGGCCTCAGGACCTCTGGCTCGGCGATGTTGTAGGGTTGCACCAGCTCCGGCCCCAGGTGGTTGAGACTGAAGCCCAGGCCAACCCGGTTGGGTTCAGCCGCGCCGCCCAGTACGTTGATCCTAGCTGGAACGGTCCCAAACTGCGGCATCCCGTCGGCTCGGTCCGCGGCTTTGGGGGCGGCTGCTTGCTGCGGTGGTGCTGGGGGCGCGCTCCCTTCCATGTGGGCCACTCTGCTGGGCTTCCCTGGAGGGGCACCCTTGTCGGCGGTGCGCCTGCGGCTGGCTACCTGGGCCCAGTCAGCTCTGCACTCGGCCGCCGTGTGACCGTCGTAGTGGCAACGCTCGCACTTGGCAGAACGGTCACGGCGTGGCTGGGTGCGTCTCTCCTCTAGGCTAACTTCCATCGGCGTCGGGCAGTCTCGAGCTCTGTGGCCTCTCCCCTGGCAGCGGAAGCAGCGACCTGGAACCTTGTCATCTGGAGCGACCCTCCCCATCTGGTGGAGACCCGGAGCCAAGGCGCCAATCTCCATTGGCTCCGACTCGTCATATTGGGGCAACTGGATGCAGGCAGATCCAGTCAGCCCGTCGGTCGAGTCCACTAAGCACACACCTTCCTTCAGTTGCTTAGTAATCATGGTGACGGTAAACATGGCCTTACAAGTGTACTCAGGTACACTCGTAATTTCATGTCCCATCATGATGCGTTTTACATTGGCGTTACGAATTCCACGATTTAATTCGTCCACCAACAACTCGAGATCCTCATGGCTGTAGGCGTCCCTATACAAGGCACACTTAGTTGATATGTACGCTTGTATAGGTTCTGTCGAGTGTTGCTTGTAATCCCTAAACGCTTGTTTAAGCGTTTGGGATTCAAAAGCAGGACGAAATAGCATTTCACACTCGGCCTTGACCTGTTCGTAGGTCAAGGCTTGGCCTGCCTCGCCAAACAGATGGGACGCCATTTCCGCCGCTTGCCCTACCAGTGATAGTAAAAGGGCGTTGCGGCGGTTGAGGGAGTCATGGGGTGGCACGCGGTAAGCCGCCCATGACATCTCGAGTCTGCGGATATGTGAACTCCAGGATTGCTTGGGCGGTCCTCTAAACTCTGGCAGGTTACTCAGCATCAGCTTGCGGTACTCGGCTGGAGCCGGCTGAGGGTCATCCTGGAGCCATCCTGGGGCTTGGTCACCTCCTGGCGCTTGCGGCTGTTCCATCGGGGCAACGGTTCAACGGCGGGACGCAAAGTTATAAAGTAAATAGAATAAATGGTTTGTCACTAGAGGCTTTCTAGCCTAACAGCCAACACTGTTTTTATCACTAGGTTGGTAGCTTAGTTACAAAAATATAGCTTAGCTGTGTTTATCACTAGTTGGATTCTGAGGTGGTAGAGTAGGCTGGTAGGGGTAGATAGATGTTGAGGGTCTGAACTGCTGTCAAGAACTGATTTGGTTTTCCTCTATCACACTATAGCTAGGGGGAGGGAGCTTAGAATTCTTTATTTTTCTAAAAATATCCCTGTTATATGCTATGGAGTAGCTCCGCTCCGGTGTGTGTGTGTGTGTGTGAAATCTCCCGTCCTTGCGACGCGCTTACGCACCGTCAAATCCGCGCACACGGGTAAAACGCGCACTTATCCCTCAACTCGCTCTCTCATTGGTCCGCTTGTCCGTTGAATTTTATGATATTTCCGCACTCCGTTGCGCTGTCCGTAAATGGCGCTCTGTGTTCCCGGTCACTAGCTCCACACCGTCGACGGACTTAGGTTAGTGTGGGTAGGAGGGGGGAAGCGCGTGAGGGGACGGGGGTAAATCCGTCCGTTCCCCCTGTGAGGAAGGGGGGAGTGCTGTGGGTTTGAAATAACTGTGTGATGAGGTAATGGTGCCTTTTCTCCTTAATCCTAGGCTTATCTATTATATCACCTTGATTGTATTTCCTTCAGTGGAGAGTGGGCTCCTCCCTTTCCTCTGGAATAAGGGGTGTATTGTTGTTGTGCTGTAGGCTTGAGGTGATTAGATTGTATATCAGGGGCTTTGTTATATTACATTTAGCTTCTATTTGTGTCCTTATCACAATTACATAACAGATTTGTTTGCCAACCCTGTTCTATTTTTAGTTGTTATCACAATACACAATAAATCCAAGCCTGTTCTATTTTTTAGTTTTATCACAACACAACAATTTGTTTACCAATCTTTGCTCATAAATCTATTGTTTAGCCATCACACCAGGGTGGTAATCCCTGCAAATGTGATATAATATCTGTTTTTCTAGATGGGCGGCTGCGTTGTAGCCTCTCAGGATACTTGGAGTTGACGTAGTTTTCTCTGTTTTGGTGCACTACACTCGTATGTTGGCTCGCAGCTCGCAGCTATGTGGCATGTTTCAGCCTATCGGCGGCAGGGAATGTCCCGTCCTGCTAGCGCCGCTGATCCAAATCCGGCTGATGGCGGCAGGGAATGTCCCGTCCTGCTAGCGCCACTGGTTCGGATCCTGCTATCTCTTGCAGTAAAGTTGGCCTATTTTCAGCCGTTTACACTTATTTAACTTGTTTCAGCCGGTCCGCAGGCCTGTTTCAGCCCTTTGAGCGCTCAATTCTCCGTTAGATGTCGGCGCTTCTCGCGGTTCTTCGTCAGGTTTCGCTGTCTCGCTTCCACAACTGCCGGGTGCAGAGTTAGACTTTGCTGTCCAGGGTGGGTAATTCAGGTTGCTTGTGTCAGTTTTGCCAGTTTCACTGCTGGGAGTACCTTGGCCTCAGATGCGCGTCTGCTCTACACTTGTGGTTTGCCGTAATCTCACACAGCTGTCACCAAAAGTTGTGGTATCCGCCGAGGATAAATGGCAGACACCGGAGTTCAATTAGATTACGGCAGTGTGACAGACGTGGACACCTTACTATAGAGAAGCTACGCTTCTCTAGCATTCACTAGATAATAATCAACATCTATTTCAGTTGTCACTTTATTGAAGGTTTAAAGGATACTAAAGCTATATACAACAAACAATAACTACATGGATAGGAATAAATAATCATGACATAAAAGCATCATAATACATATACAATAGTCAGTTTGGGCAATAATGATCCCCCATCCCTGGAAAGGGTGGGGGGAATTAAGAATACAGTTAACCATAATAAAACATGACAGATTCAATCATTAATTCTAGGCATAGGGAGGGGGTCGTCAGACCCCTTCCCCAGGACTCGGGGGAGGGCCATTGACCCTCCACCGAACCCCGGTCAGGGGTGCCATATGCATGGCTCACGGTTGCCGAATACCACAGATTTATTGTCCAGGCGTTTTTTAGATCAAATGTGTCAAACCACTCAATTTTCATTGTCTCACAAAAATTAATTTTCTTCTAATAATGTTAATCAATTCTAAAACAAAGCTTTTCTATATTTAGGGTCTGTACGTCCATCCGTACATCATAGTTAGCTCTTTTTTTGTACATTCAGGCATGTTAGGATTGTCCTGTGATTTCATACTGTGGATGATGATTCCTGTAATAATCATATACAATTTAAAAGTGGAGGAACTTTATAATTGTTACCAGAAAGTATGTACGTCAAATAATCATCCTATTCATCTAAATATTGGAACTTTGATTCCAAGAACTACAAGATACAATATTTTTAGCTATCGCTCTAATCAAGACGTAAAAATGTATGTTTACACACAATTTTGTATATCTTTAAATTAATAGTCTGCTTATTAAGTGTTTGTTTTTTCTACCTATTCCCTGGGCTGCCTAACCCCTCCGGGTTATCCCAACCTTGTGGAAAATTTAGCTGTCCTGCGGTGTGCCAAACCTGACCTAAAGTAATAAACAAATTATTTTCAATGCCCAATGAAGTACAGAACAGGGATCTAAAGAGACAATGGCTGTTAAATTTATTTACATCCCCAAATGATGATGAACAACATTACCCCTTCTGTAGATTACAACTAATGATTATAATGAGGATACACAATATTACCCCTTCTGTAGATTACAATCACTGCTTGAAACGTTTAAACACTCAATTTGATGAACATACCAATCAAAATTTAAAATAGTCCCTATCGTTGTTGAGCAAACAAATGATATTATAAAACTTTGGGACCTATGCAATGTAATAAACAAACAGCCAAATCTGAGCACAGAATATTGATCCATATGTCCAAACACATATTTATTTTAGTTGCAGAAAAGCTTCGCTCCTAGGAATTACTTGACCTTGGTAGTGTTATCTGTTGTGTTTAGATAAGTGATAAAATAATACAAGCAGAGCAGCCATTCATAAAAGCAAAACTCACCAGGAAAGAGAAACAAAATTATATGTAGTGTCAATGCTAATTTTAGAGAATTGAAAAAAGATATGCTTGTTTCTTTTTTTTTGAGTTCTGGGAAGCCCCCTCAGGACAATTGACCCCCCGTAGGGGAAAATAACCAAATATACAAAATTCTACACATTATAAATTTGTTTAAGGAGAACCACCCCCCCCCCCCCCCCCTTACTCACACACAAACAAAGGCCTTGCTAATCTGATTGTCGCAAGTACACAATCTAGTTGTAAGATAGCTACGCTTTTGAAAAAACAAGGATGACAACATCCCAGTTGTGCGGAGTGGAGCACAAAAAAAACATGGTTTGACAAACAGCAGTTATAAAGCAGATTTTCAGTAGTAAAATTATAAAGGTATAGAAATTATAAATTTTGTACACTTTCGTAGCATGACAGACAGACAAACAGACAGACAGACAGACAGACAGACAGATATACAGACAGACAGATAGACAGACAGACAGACAGAGGGACTAAGTGAATTATATACTGAAAGATTATGAATAATCTTCACACAAAAGTTCAACATACTATCTAGAATAGAAGCTATGTAATTAATGTTTCCCCTATTTCTAACAGACGGACAATTTTCGATTTATAGAGAAGCTTTGCTACTAGTAAACCTTTTCATTAGCACACATATATCTATCTATATAGTTGTTATGTATCGCATTGTATTATAGACGGCTTTCCGTGATTATTAAAATAAAAATTATAAGATTTAAACAAGTTTTTTTTCAGCCTCGAGGGGCCGCAGATACTGGATGACAAAACTGGACAAATTGTTTTACTTTTATTCTAACATTTGTGGGAAATGTTGTCTAATAAGGTGTTATACATGAGTTTTCAGTAAGGCTGAAAACCAGTCCTAATCCAGCGGATATGAATCGGTTTCGAAGCAAGACTAGAAAAATTCTACAACATAAACAAATGCACCAGGAAAGAAAGGGAGGGGACAATGCAAGTAAAAATAATCTGCTGTCATTTCCTCCCCCCCCCCTTTCCCGTCATATTAATAAGCTACTAAAGGCTGAATTTTATAATAATCCGAGGGATGATTATTTTACCATCCATTGTCCTATCCCTGGGATCCCTGCACCCAGAAATACCTCCCCTGCGATGAGCTGAATTTGAATTTCCAAATGTGTACACAGTTTCCTCGGTGTTTCCTCATCCTCTCCCAATATTTACTACTAGCTAAAAAACTTTAAAAAATCAAAATTTGAATATATAAACGATCTATACATTATACATTCAAATAAGTTTTACAAATTTAGATTTTTTTGGAAGTTTGAAGCATTTTTAGCGAGTAGTAAAATATTGAGATAGAATGAGGAAACACCTAGGAGACTGTGTACACATTCGAAAATTGAAATTCAGCTCAACTCTCCTGCTATACCCACACTCTCTCTTACTTATCCAGGGAGGGAGGGGACAGGGGATTGTAAATAATACTTGTACCCAAAGTTTTATAAACTTTTGGGTACTTTTATACAAAAACTTATGCTTATTATGAATGAGAGTGAATAGAAATTTACCCTCTATTGTCTTATCCCTTAAAATCCCTGCACTTGCCCAACAAGTTTTTTTTTGCCTGCCTAACAAAAAGAATCATAGTGTCCAAATTTATGATATTTTAATTTTCTAAAATACATGTATTATATCTGTAATCTATAATACAAAGTCTGTCCGTGTATCTGTCTGTCCATCCCTTAAGATCCCAGCAACTGCTGAACCAATTGGGCTACACTCTTCAGGGAATGTAGATACTGGTCCTGTGGTGGTTTTAAGCTATTTTGGGACACGTTTAACGTTCTCAATAAAAAATCTATGAAAAACCTTCTATTATTATAAATATGTTTTAATTTGGCAACCTTAACAAGCATTACTATACTCTGACTCAGTGCTTTGATTGCTTTATAAGTTGAAATTTCAAAGTTGTGTTAATAAACGCATTAGAAAATAGTTTACAATGTTAGTCATAGGTTTGTTTTAGACTTATTTATACAAATACTATGTTATTATGTGATTTGCAGTATAAGGTACAATTAGTTATTTATCCTATCGTAATATGTAAAGTTTTCTGCGGATATTAAAATAAAAAATTAGATTAAAACTATTGCTAATTCTTAATTAATTGTTAGCCCAGAGTTCCGGGCTATCAAAATTGGTGTTAGATTTAGAGTTTTTTATTTTAATATTCGTGGAAAATTTTCTGTAATGTGATATTTCAGAATGCCTGAGAACTGGTTCTAATCCAGCAGATAAAAATTGATTTTGAAGTCATACTGGAAATATTATTAAAATTAAGGTATCTATAAAATATCATATTATCCTATTATATAATCTACTAGCGGTTTCGTCCCAAGCCTCTAAGAGTTATTAAGAAGTCACCATCATATATATAATTTTTTTAAAGGGGGGGGGGATGATTTTTTCATGGGGGTTTTGCCTCGAGGTTGGGGTGGGTGTTCTCCCGCCCCGCTTATTTGTTTTAGTTAAAAAAATTGTTGGGGGAAATTTTTTCGGGGAAGATTATAGACTAAAACTACCACAAGACCAGTGGGTGTATTCCCTGAAGTGTAGAAACACAATCAGTTCACATGTAACTGAGATCTTAAGCTGTATTAGTGCATGTATAACATATTTGTTATTTTAGTTGTAGAGAAACTTTGCTGCTAAGGAATAACTTGGCCTTGGTTTTATCTTCTGTTGTTAGGTAAGTTGTAAAATTATTCATTTTCATTAGTAGCGCAGCTTCTCGTTAACCAGGACTCTCCGTTCCTCTAAAAAGCCTTTCCTCTCTTTTCTTTAAAATTAGCTATATATGTATGTATACTAATGGCTACGAATTTTTTTTTTTTTTTTGGGGGGGGGGGTGTTTAGTTGAAAACCTTTCCAGGACCTATGAAAAGTTTGAGAGCTGGGGGGCAGGGGATTTACAACCCCCCACCCAATCTTAATAGAAAAAAGTAGGAAAAAATTATACAGGGAAAATTTTGTGAAATACGAAGCTATACAGGATTTCTCAGAATGGCTGAGAACCGATTCTAATCAAGCATAAATTAATCAGTAAGCCATACTGGAATTATTATTATTAATGATTATTAAAAGTGTACATATATACAAAACCCTATTATCCTATTCTTATAATAAATAACAGGATGTGTGTTTGTCTGTCTATCTTAACTGAAGGATCTCGCTAACCGCTGAATTGATCAGGTTCTCCTTAACAGAGTAGCTTCTCATATGTCCCGGTAAGGTTGATAACTATTTTAGGGGAGGGTACCACGACAAGAAATCACTGAAAATCTAAATTTTTTTCATGTAGAGACTTGAAAGCAACATAGAAATGTTATGTATTATAAAAAAAACATTTGAAGTGCCACTAGAGGCCTCTAGGGGCGTAGCCGGAGGTTTCATAAAAAGTAGTAAAGTTTTTCTGTCTGAAGATTAAGATTTCAATATTTACACTTAGTTCTCCATTTTAGCTAAGCTTTACATGCATTGGGTTGATTTAAAGCTATTTCATTTAAGAATTTGGATGGTTTTAGGCTATTTTTCCGTTATTAGGATAATTTGGCTCTGGTATCTTAAAATTTGATTATCCAGATAAAAACGATTTATTGCTCCTTAACAGGGACCTAAAGATAGATGACCGATAGATTGATGTACATCCCCAATGATTTTGAACAAACGCCTTGTATAGATTAAAAGTATTGGTTGAAACGTTTGAACACTCAACTTCATGAATGAACCAATAAAAATTCACTAAAGTCCCCAAAGTTGGTAAGGCAACAAATAAGAAAACATTATTATAAAACAAGTGTAATAAATAGCCCATTGTTCCTTTCTCTCTCTCTACTACATATATTTTTATCCAAAGTGTTGATAACTTATAATGTTGTTATTATGATACTTACAAACATAACTATAATAAACACATCCAACATATGAAATTAACAGAATGTTTGTCTATTTCTGTGTCTGTTTGTTTGTATTCAAGTATTTAGTCAACCGCTGGGTTCTCCTTTGCTGTAAAGCCTGTTATAGGCCATAGAAGGTGTATAATTATTTTGTGAAAAAAAATCTTTCCTCCTTCAAAAAATTAACTTTTTCTTTTTATATTTTACTCAATTAATTGTTCTCAATTGAATCTATGGCTTTATAAAAAATTAAACTTTTCTATAATTAGGTTCGGTCGGTCTGTAAAGGATAGCGCTCATTGTTAATTTGGGTATGTTAGGGCTGGTTTTTCAATTTCAAACTTTTTATAATAAATCCTGTAAAATGTACAATTTAGAAAGCGCAGCAACTCAATAATTTTCCAATTCAAATGAGTTTGTTACAATGATTCCTAGGGCAACACCGTATGATATTTCAAGTAAAGCATTTCTGTTATTAAATCCTAAATTAAATTGTGTTCTTTAATAGTTTCCTGTAAATATGCAATTTTGCAACAAATTAAACTTAAATTTTATTTAGAGTTTAAAATTAATATCCTGCTTATTAAGTTCTCATACTCTAGTGTTAATGTTCGTTTGTCCTTCCGTCCAATTCTAGAGCTTCGCTTTCATGGCATTTAATGCAAAAGAGCCTAAGAAGGAGGAGTTGTGTACCCCCCTCCTCCCACTTCAACCAACCTTAGTAACATTTGTAATTATCATTCAGTTTTATAGGTAAGGCCAAGGTCTTAGATTTGAGATACTTATTTTTATTTTGTTATAACCCTTTTGATTCTTTACCCCCCCCCCCTCCTCCTTACCCCTGTAAATATCTGTTCACGCACTTGGTTGTGAATATGTATACACACAGAGAGAGAGAGAGAGAGGGGACAATGGACTGTTTATTAAACTAGTCCACAAATGTTTTGATAACCTTTTCTTATTCGTTGGCCTAATAACTTTGGGGACTTTTTAAAGAATTTAGATTGTTTTATTCTAAATAACTAATTTTGATCCACAGAAGGGGTACTTTTGTGTATCATCATTGAGGCTGTACATCAATTTATCGGCCATTGTCTTATAAGGCGGGTTGATTTTCAACTTTTTTGGAATTTCACATTTTTTCACATTGGCAAGGGTTACTGGGCCTATATAAAACCATGTGAAACTTGAAACAGGTTTTTTAATCCAAAAACAACGGGCGCGCGGGGGTTATAAAATTTGCCCACCCCCTTATAAAACAAAAAATTGAAATTCCTTCAAACAAAGGCATGTTGCATATCAAAATGACCACATTGAAATGCTGATTACAGATCTGAAAACCGTTTTGAAAAATATTGATTCAGTCTGAAATGATTTTCAAATAACCTACCAAAATGAACAATTTTGACTAAATCAGCCTTTTTAGGTACTTAATGAGCTCTTATTCGAACTAGGAGCAATATTTTACAAAACGGTTTTCAGATTCATATTCAGCATTTCAATGCGGTCATTTTGATATGCAACATGCCTGTGTTTGAAGGAATTTCAATTTTTGGTTTTATAAGGGGGTGGGCACTTTTTATTCCCCCCCGCGCGCCCGTTGTTTTTGGATTAAAAAACCTGTTTCAAGTTTCACAGGGTTTTATATAGGCCCAGTAACCCTTGCCAATGTGAAAAAATGTGAAATTCCAAAAAAGTTGAAAATCAACCCGCCTTATTGTCTTATCCCTTTAGATCCCTGTTGCCTACAGCAGATATTTCAAATTTTGTTGAAATAGAGGCCCTCATCCCTTCCCCTTTCCCGGTAAATATCTGCAGAGAGAGAGAAGACAATGGGCTGTTTATTACTCAAGTCCCCAAAGTATTATAATAACATATTCTCATTCGTTGGCTTGACAACTTTGGGTACTTTGATTGATTGACTCATTAAGTTGAGTGTTTAAATGTTTCTGTCATTTTAATCTACAGATATTTTTGTGTATTATCATTTCGTATGTACATTAATTTATCGGCCATTGTCATATTCCTTTAGATCCCTGGCCCATATGCCTAACCTAAATTTATACCACAACATTTATTTCATTTGAAGATGAAATAATAAACTTGAAATGGTCCATTGCACACCCCACCCATTGTCTGTGCACGCAACTGGCTTAAAAAAAGGTTCATGGTACCAAAAATTTCATTTTATGTAGAAATAATACCCCCAAATATTATCCTATAATAAAGTAACAGAATCTGTGTGTGTGTGTGTGTGTGCAACGAAAGATCTTACTATCCTCTGAACTGATATGGTTCTCTTTTACATTGTAGCTTCTCATAGGTCCTAGGAAATTATATCACCCCTTTTAAAAAGACCCCGAAAAAATATTATTTTTTTTTCTATTTAAAACTGCAATTGAAAGTGAACCTAGAGGACTCTAGTGGCGTAACAGCTAGTCTTTATTATTGTGTATTATACAATACCAAATCAAATTTTTTTTAAAGCGAAGCTTTTCTGTAATTAGGGTCGGTCTGTCCGAGACAGATATCTCTTTTTTTGTTAATTTAGGCATGTTTCAATTGTCCTATCGATTTCAAACTTTTTATAATGATTCCTGTAGTAGTGAGGTACGATTTTAAAAGCATAGCAACTCTATAATCATTACCACAATGTCCATACATCTATTTTAAACAAGTTGATTTTCTACTTTTTGAACAACACATTTTTATGTGACATAATTATCCAATTGTTTTGATTTTTGGTATACTGATTCCTGGGACTACAAAGTACAATATTATAGGCGAAGCATCGTTATATTCAAGTACTAAACATTATCCTGTATTTAAGCAGTTTCTCAACAAATTTACTTTCAATTTTGTTTTGACTGTTATATTTATATGCTGATTATTCAGTTTTGACACTCTACAAAAGTTAGTATTCGTTTGTTCTACCTTTTTAGAGCTTTACTTTTTATGGATGTTGTCATCCTTGTTAGTTTTCGATAAGGGGGGGGGGAGGGATTAAATTAAAATATCTTCATTAAGACTGTGTAAAAAAGTTAAAGAATATTTAAGCCTTAAATTGTTAATTATTTATAATAAATAATCCTATTATATAAAGTAGTAAGCGTTTTTTGTCTGTCCTGAAGGATCTTGCTAACCGCTGAACCGATATTGGTTTTCTTTACAAAGAAGCTTCTTATAGGTCCTGGTAAGGATTTAAACTATTTTTTGGGAGGGTGTCTTCACCCCCCTCCCCCCCCCCCCAAAAAAAAATACTTTTTGGAAACCCAAAATTAAAATGAGATGAGGTCAAGAGTTGAGTGCCCCTAGAGGCTTCTAGGGGGCGTAGCTGCTAGTAATTATATAAAGTAGTAAGGTTTTTTATTTCCAAAATATATTATTATTAGGATGGTTTTATACCATGTTTCTGTAAGTTACTCTTAAAATACTGAGTACTTAGATGCTAGCCCTGCAACTGCTAATATAATAAGATAGCTTTAAAAAGACTTTAAATAAAAAAGTTGTATTAAAAGGAAATACACTCATACATTTGTAGTATTGCTATACACACACTAACTTCTAAGGCCACACACACTTAGCGCACACACACACACACTCAGTGCGCACCAAAAACATTTTTTTGCCTGTGCTTCCATAGAAATTTCACCCATGATTAATAAATCTCGTCTGTCTGGGCCCGGGGCAAAAAAGAGAGTTGGCTAGTTCAGTTCTTTGTGTGCTGTGACTATGTTAACTTCTTTGATATTTTTAGTTGGGGATAGTATAATAGTGATGAAATTAATCTAGTAGGAATTTTTCTCCCAATTTATTTCTATAAAGAAAATCTTATATGGTGGGGAGAAGATAAATGTATCATTAATAGTTCTTTCACTGTATTTCTAAGATTATTAGATTTTTAACAAAGTTGTATTTATTTGTAGGGATAGGACAGTGGACTAAAAACTATTAATTCACATATTATGATAATAAAAAAGACTTCTTTGTTAGATAAGATCATTGGTGAAAAAGTTAGAAGATTATTATTTTGTATTCTATCCTTATAATAGAGTAACAGGATGTTTGTCTGTGTGTTTGTCTGTATGTTTGTTTGTGTGTTTGTCAGTGTGTTTGTATGTTTGTACCAAAGGATCTTGCTAACCGCTAAACCGATCGCCGATCGGGATCTCCTTAACAGATTAGCTTCTCATAGGTCCCGGGAAAAGAGAAATCGCCCATAGAAAGTTTTCTTTTACTTTTTCTTTTAAAATCTGAAATAAGAAATCTGGTTATCAAATTTGACTCTCCCCTCCTCAAGTACCCCTTGAGGCCTCTAGGGGCGTAGCCGCTAGTAATATCTATAGCAAAGACATCCAAGCTTTTTATTTAAAGAGGGATCAAAATCTTTACATTTTTGATGGGGTCGTGGGAGAGGGGGGGGGGTGAATGCCTAAATTTCAACCTGTTGCAAAATTTACATGAGAGAGTGATTAACCCCCTATAAAAATTAAGACAGGGTGAAGGGGGGGTGGGTGGAAACATATGAATGGAGGGGGGGGGGGTGTAGATTTAAAAGGTTGTTTTTTAGTGGGGAATGTGGTGGGGGGGATAGTAATATAAAAAAATTACTTCTCTTTATAAAAATCTGTTTAAAAAATAGGGGTTGGGGGTTTATTGATAGGCAATCACTTTAAGGGAAAGAACCACCTTTGTTTTATAGATGTTGTCATCCTTGTCTATATATTGAAATATAAGATGTATTCTAAAATTTCTTTTATTTCAGATAATAATTAGCAGTATTGTTGAAAATTTGTTGTTAGAATTGAGATTTACACCTGAAGGTAAACATAAATAATTACATTTTTGTAAGTGAATAATAATCATTGACAGAAAGTCTGTATGTCCATTTTCAATATAATAATTTTGGTTCTTTTAAAACAATATCTTGTATTATACTAGCGGCTTTGCCCCTAGCCTCTAGGGAAGAAGCCCTAAGGAGTATTGGGAAGTCCCACTCATATATAACATCGTGTGTTTAAAATTTGTAAAAAAAGCGGGTGGGTATTTTTTTCAAGGGGGCTTCACCCTAGTGTTCGGTGGGAGTTAACACAGTCTGCATATTAATAAAAGAATAAAAACCTTTGATTTTTTCTTTCCTTAGGGGGTTATGGGTATCCCAGCCCTCAGAAAAAGCTTAATACCATCAACGGACCAGAAGGTTTACATCTTAAAGAGTGTAGCCTAATCGAGTGAGGGGTTACTGAAATCTTAAGCTTCCGACAGACAGACAGACAGACAGATTGACAGAAATTGTTTTACTTTGAATTATAGATATCAAATTTATTGTTATATTGAATTTATATTGGGCATGTCTCTTTACTTTGGGTAGCTTTGCTTTTAAAATGTTATTTAAAAACATGTAAAGAGATGGACATATAAAGTCTGTAATATGTTATATCATGTATTTGGCCATAACTCCATCAACAATTATTTCAAAACAGTCCTTTTTAACCTAAGATACTGAAACAGTTCCTTTATAGGTCCAAGTAATCAGTTTTGTAAATAATATCTTTCTATTTCATGGAAGACTGATGAAAATACTAATAACATGCAAATTTGGGTGTAAGTTTTTATATGTATGGAAACCATATAATCATGAAATAGAAAGATATTACAAAACTGATTACTTTGGCTTAAAAGGAACTATTTCCGTATCTTAGGTCAAAAAAGTCTGTTTTGAAAGCATATTTTTTACAGAATTATGGCCTAATACATGATCAAACATATAACAAACTTACAGACTTTAGTTGATTGGAAATAAACAAATTTGAATGATATTGATTTGATGGTTAGTCTTATTAAAGGAATTGTATTAATTATGATAACACACAATAAAGGTTGCAGGGAGGGAGGAGTTTTGCTACCCCTCTCCCCCTCACTCTAGCAAGGTCTTGCTAAGGTGCTTAATCTTCTGTGGTTAAATATTAAATATTATTTTTTTTTCTGTTTTTCTAGGATTCCGATAAGAAACTATGAAATAGTGCAGAGACAAGAGACAAGGATTCTGACAAACAATTGTAATTGAAGGATTCAATTGTAGCCACCTACTTAAATTCTGTTCTTAAAGTTGCTCAGTTAAACATCATGGATTGTATTTAATAAAGGTAATGACTTGTATTATAAACAAAGATGACAACATCCATAAGTACCATAGCACAAAAATCACGAATGAGAAAACAAACAAAAGATTGAAGAGCATTTGTTCAAGTCAAGAATAGAATTATAAATGAAAAAAAAATTATGAAACCTTTCTTATTAATTTTTATATTTTTTATGAGGTCTGACAGTCAAAAATTATCATTTTTTCTTGAATGTCCTATTGATTAAATGTATTATTTATTGGTTGTAAAATATCAAAAAAAACTTAATTGAACATCACAAATAGCCATGATGTTAAACATAGGAAACTATTTAAGATTAAACTTTTCGCAATTTAATGCATAATTTGCTATAAAACTATCTGTGAAATTCATTGATACTAGGTAAGGGACCTTAATTATCATTTTTTAAACAAAAAATATTTTGATAAGTTTCCCATTTTAGGGTTTAAGTGTGAAAATTGTATGAAGCACCTTATTTCATAGAAATATGTCTTCTACACAGGTAAATAAGTAGTTTGTATCTGATTATATATCTTGTATAAATGATTTTTTTAAACCTTTTACCACCAATCAATGGATTTTTAAGACATCAACTGACATTGTGTGTAAAAAAGTTTATTTTCATGCAGGAATGGCAATCCTTATGTAAAAAGATTTTTTTTCTTTCTGTACCTAAGGATCTTGCTAATCACTGAACCGATATGGTTCTCCTTGTTGGGAAGGTTTGAAACTATTTTAGGGAGAAGATACCACAAACTTGACAAGATAAATCGCCCATAGAAAAAAGTCACCTGCCCCCCCTAAAAAAATTCAATTTTTCTTTTTAAAACTGGAATAAAAAATATGGGGTGGTCGACTCCTCCCTATGCCCAAGTCTCCCTAGAGGCCTTTAGGGGCGTAGCAACTTGTATTGGATTTACAGTATACCATAAAAGTTATTAATATTTGTTTAGGTATTAATATACATGAGTGCATGGAAACACAGGGGTCTTATCTAAGTTATACAAAGATTATTAATAATTCAATGTCCTTGATGGTGAGAGAAAAAAAGAAGTTGCCTATACAACTGTAGATTTTGCCATCACACTTAGAATCTATAAAAAATACATTGGTGTAATTGCAGGTATATGATGTAATTTTATCAAAGATTACAAAAATTAAAAAATATTATGTCAGGAAGGGATATTTAGTGTAACTTTATCAATGATTTAGAATCAGTAGTTAAGGAAGGGGGGGGGGGAGTATTGTGATTGCATAAAACCAGTTGAATTTTAATCAATAAATTTTCATTTTGGGGGGAATATAGATGTTCAAGATAGTTTTGATGATTTAAATATATATTACTTATAAAAATATTGATTTTAGATTGTGAAATGGAAGGAGCTGGCTTAGTACCAACTTGTTCCAGCACTTGTGTCCTTCAATTTGGGGTATATCCCCTATCTTCACAAGATTCTCAAACATTGAATTTGGCTGAAGAATTTAGTAAAATGAGTATAAACTTCCATGGCCCTGCAGGAGACAATAAAAGAATATTAGTCCAAGAAAAAATTGAAGAGATAAAACAGAAAGTAGCTGATTATTATTTTGATCCTGACTGTAAGGTAATAGCTATTCCAAATCATTTTGTAACACCTAAGAAACCAACTGTGTTAGGAAAAGTGGGAAAGAAAAAACAAGATTCTCAGATTTTGGATAAATATCTTGAAGAATGTTTACATCATGAGCTTGTCAATACTGCAAGAAAATCCAATATGAAAGCTCTCATCATAAACAGCTTTCAATCTGGAGATTGTATCAAACAATTAGCCAAAAAAGGGAAAGATACCAGAGGCAAGGATAATTATGCAGATTTTAATCAGTATGAGAAAAAAGTAAAGGAGATCCTTGGCATTGAAGATGTTGAAGAAGAGAAACTAAAGTCTTGTATTGATGAACATTTGAAGTGGAGGGAAAATCCAATGGAATTTCAAGGCCCAGATAACTGGTTGTTTAAACAGGAATGTTCATATTTCATATTATATATTTTGTCCTTTAAACCTAAGATTCATTTCATCATTTAAGGCAGAATTATTTTTTATTTTGATCGAATATATATTCTTAATTTGAGATACCTTTTCATACTTTTTGTCAAGTTTGCTAAAAAATTTATTTTTGACTTTTAATTGTTGTTTCTTTTCTATAAAAAAATATCATTTATATTACAACAAATAAACATTTCAAAACATGTGAAATATTAGCTTCAATTATATTAGGTGTTTAAAAGTCAGATAGACAGAAAACGTTTCAATAATGAATCCAAGCAAGAGGTAATTGAGAACAATCAATCTGATTTCCAGAAGATTATCACTAACAGCTCTAACCATGATCCTTGTTCTTCAAGTCCAAGTCCTAAAAGAAAAAAGTTGTCTAATACAATTGAAAATGCATTCCTATACAAGATCCCTGATAATAAACTAAGAAACTTTTACAAATATCAGTTTTATAATTTTAGCCTTCAAGAAAAAAAAACTGAATGGGACACCATTATGATAATTCCTAAGCATAATGTTATCATCAATATAGAGGTTAAACTTGGACCTAAAGATCAAGGAGATAAACTTAAACTACTAAAAGATGCTTCAGATCAAACTAAACAGCACTTTACTTTCATGCAGAAATTATTTGGAGGAATGCTTTCTAAAGATTGGATGTTTGTCAGGGCTGCATGTGTTCCTTATTTAGAGATTGTTGAAGGTGCAGAAAGACCTTGTATCAACTGTCAGCAATTTATTCTACAAGATGTTAATGATGTAATACCTTGGTTGAATCAGATATTTGACCACAAACTTGTTACATCTGATAATCATGATCAGACAGTATATGAGGATCTAGTTGCTGAACTGATATTCCACATTTCTATAAAAGAGTCAAGTAGATTTAATCAATTGATATCTGATCCATTAACCATTAGCAAAGAAGTTGAGAAAGCATTGACAGGAAAGTCTGATGGAATATCAATAGATAATAATGTTCCTGTTTACTTGCTCAACCATGAACAACTGCAAGCAGTTAACTCAACATCCAAGTTCCTTATCATAGATGGTGATTTTGGTACTGGGAAAACATATGTTTTAAAAGAAAGAGCAAAAAAGTGTGCCACTGTTAATCATCAAGATCTGATATTTTACATTGATTTAACAGCAATAACAAATTATAATAAAGAAAAGAGTTATACATCCTCAACATCTGTTATGGATGAAATGGCTAAGGTGGAGTTTGAATCTTATCCTAATGTAAGAGTTATTACTATTAGAGATCTTATTGGCATATCTAGATTGTTAGTAAAAAATATTCAAAAAATTATGTATTCAATAAATAATTTCCTTAGAGACAATCTTTGTGATCACCTATTTATTGATGAAATGATAAGTGGAAGTTGTGAATTTCCTGGCTCTGTGAAAACAATTTGCATGACTATGAAAGTTAATGATGGCTATATGAAAAAGAGATCAGAGTGGATAGAAACTATGATAAAGAATCACAATGCTCTATGTTTAAATCTAACAAAGAACTTACGAAACAGCCAACTAATATACAAGTTTTCTGAAGCTTTTAATTCAAAAACACCTCCTAAGCTTCCTGACAATAATGTCATTGGTAGCCATATTTACTACTATCATAATATTCATAGAATATCACCTGGTTTATTAGCCATTGCTGCAGTAAAAAAATATTTCTCATTTCAACCACAAGAAGGTGTAGTTGTATTAACAAGTCATTATTACAACTCAATGTTTGATTTGTTAAAGAAACACTTTTCCTCAACTAGACCAGTTGTGTCAGACTTCAAAGCATATATGAACAAACCTGAAGGAATATTAGTAACAAATTTCTGGGAATTCCAGGGTGCTCAGGCTAGGAACATTATCATAATTGATGATTTAGTAGGAGAAGGATATAGTAATGTCTTTTTACGAAATATGATTCTTAGAGCAATGTCATTTGCGATTATTGTTTCATATTATATTCCCACTGGAAACAAATTTGGCGCTATTGAAGATGAAAATTTACATGACTTTATTTATGCTGAAAGAGAAGCTATAGATTGTCATCACTATCACAACAAAGAAAAACATGATATTAGTGACATTACTATGGCAATATTAGATAAGTACAAACTATTGGACAAGGATGAGGGTATTGTGATTGTAACTTACCAGAGAATTTCTAAGAATATTATGAAAGAAGCGAATACAAAGAAGTTTCTTAGTTTAACTGTAGAAGAAAGAAAGAAACAAGTTAGGGAGAAAATTAAATTAGAAAACAAAGAGCTTTGTGAAGAATTGAAGAGAAATATTTCTAGAAAATATGATGAAATATCTTGGAGCTACCATTATAAGCATGAAGTTAAAGATCTAGTTAACAAGCCAAGACATATCAATTATATCAATATCAATTATGAATCAGAAATTTATTACAATGAAGCAATGAATATTATTGTATTTGCTGATGAGAATATAGATCATAAACAAGAATTTGCAGCTTGGGGAAATAAGTTAACTTTAGATTATTTAGATAATGAGACAAGCATAAAGGTTAATTGGAGTAAGATAAAAAGAAATAGATGTGAAGCACATGGCAGAGATATAATCTGGGGATCACAACCAAAGTTTGCAATAGTTGTTCATGATGGGAAAACAGATAAATTTAGTCAACCTAAAGAAGCTCTCAATCTAATAGAGGATGATAACCTACATGAATACATAACTAAAGAGGATATTCAATCTTCCAAAAAACTAAGAAATCGCAAAAAGTGTAGTATTCTTTAAGATTTGATATATTTTCCAGAAAAATTTTGTATATAATATAACTTTTAATGATGAAATATTATATAATATGTATAGTAAGAAAAAAAATGGTTTAAAAATATTTTTTATTTCTATATTCCACTACTCTATAATTTATTTTGTTTTGCAAGTGGTTGTTATTAATAAAGATTTTAGGGATTATAGTTCTACTAATTGTTTTAATTTAATGGATTTTCTTAAACAGAATGGCTTTTAATTCTACTTTATAACATTATTTGGTGGGTCAGAAGTTGCGTGATTTAATATTACCACTGACAATCTTGTCCATAGGTAGCTGCTTTATATAGATCTTCAGCTTCAGATAAAAAATCTTACCTAATTATATTATACTAGTGGGTATGCCACTAGGGGAGAAAGGGGGAGTTGAATTTGATAACCCAATTCTTAATTTAGATTTTAAAAAAAATTGGGAGGGTTGTGGTACCCAACAAAATAGTTGAAAACCTTCTCAGTAAATACAAGAAGCTACCCTGTAAAGAAAAATTATATTGGTTCAGCGGTTAGCGAGATCCTTTGGTACAAACAAACAGGCAAACATCCTGTTACTTTATATTAAGGTTGTAGCTTTCAAAATATGAAACATACTTTTTATTTATCATAGCAAAGAAACTATTTATATCTACCTTACTTTTATGTTTTGAAACGCTTGTCTTTGTTTTTAAAATCCATCCATAACGGAGAGCTTTTTTCGTTAATTTAGGCATGTTAGAATTGTCCTATCGATTTCAAACTTTGCATAGTAATCCCTAGTAGTTAGGTACGGTTTAGAAAGTGTAGCAACTCTATAATCGTTACCAGAACGTCCGTATGTCTATTTAGAACATTGAACATGAAATTATCCGATTGATTTGATTTTTGGACAACAAAGTACAAGCAAAGCATCTCTATAATCAAGTCCTAAAAATTTAAGTATGTCCTTAAACATTATCCTGTTTTTAACTAGTCTTTCAACAAATTTACATACAATTTGGTTTCGACTTTTATACATTTATAATCTGACTTTTTAGTTCTAACACTATACAAGTTTTAATGTACGTTTGTCCTTCCGTTTCAGAGTTTTGCTGCTATGAAAGTTGTTATCCTTGTTAATAATCAAGAATAACAGCTGTAAAAATATAAAGAGAAATCGCCCCTAGAAAAAAAATCCCTCCCCAAAAAAGTTTTTGAACTTTTTCTTTTTAAGGTAAATTAAAACTTAATTGAGTTGTTTATTACACTAGTCACCAAAGTTTTATAATAACGTTTTCTCATTTGCTGGCTTAACAACTTTGGGCACTCAATTATGGTTCGTTGGTTCATTAAGTTGAGGGTTCAAATGTCTCACTACTAATATTGAAAATCTAAAAAATAGATAATTTTGTATATCATCATTGGATATATATATAAATTTATTGGCCATTGACTTATCCCTTTAGATCCCTGACGTTTTATTTTTTCAAATATATGTTTTTTCAACTAGGAAGACATTGATTTCAGAGAGAAAGGGGACATTGGGCTGTTTAGTACTCTGGTCCCCAAACTTTTATAAAATAATTGTCATAAAAATAAAAAAAAACAAAATAAAAGTTAAAAAAATGAAAATCACAAAACCTTACAACAAGGATGACAACATCCATAAAAGCGAAGTTAATGTATAAGAGTCGAAGCAAAATTGTAAGTAAATTTGTTGAAAAACTGCTTGATATAGGATAATGTTTATAAACATACTTACATTTTTAGATCTTGATTATAGCTTCGCTCATAATATTGTACTTTGTTGTCCCATAAATCAGTATACCAAAAATCAGATCAATCAGATAATTAGATCACATAAAAATTAGTTGTTAAAAAAATAAGCATGTTTAAAATGGATTTACGGACATTCTGGTAACGATTATAGAGTTGATACGCTTTCTAAATCATACCTAACAACTACAGGAATCATCATACAAAGTTTGAAATCGATAGGACAATTCTAACATGTGTACATTAATGAAAAAAGCTATCCGTTCCAGACGGACGGACCGACCCTGATTATAGAAAAGCTTCACATTTAAAAAGGTGGAATGGAGAGTTCCAGTGCTCAAGAAGGTACTTTTCTCGAAAGCCCCACATATATTTCTAAATACATTTCATTCCACCAAGGTTGTGTTTTTTGTTTCATAGTCAGTTGGCCGCGGATGCGGAAATAATAAAGAACTGGTTTCTATCCACCGGATATGAATCAAATCCAGAGGAAAATGTTAAATTTTGTTTTGTCTTATCTTTATATAAACAGATAAGCTGTTTTTCATAGCATAACTACTCTTTAGTTTTTATATATTTCATTCTCTCTCTCTCTCTTTCTCCTTTCTCCCTCTTTCTTTCTTTCTCTCTCTCTCTCTCTCTCTCTCTCTCTCTTTCTCTCTCTCTCTCTCTCTTTCTCCCTCTTTTTCTCTCTCTTTCTCTCACTCCCTCTTTCTCTATCTATCTATTTATCTAGCTCTTTATTTTCTCGCTTTCTATCTCTCTTTCTCTATCTTCTCACTTTCTTTAATTCTCTCTCTCTCTCTCTCTCTCTCTCTCTCTCTCTCTCTCTCTCTCTCTTTCTTTAATTCACTCTCTCTCTCTCTATCTTCTCTCTTTCTTTAATTCACTCTCTCTCTCTCTCTCTCTCTCTCTCTCTCTCTCTCTCTCTCTCTCTCTCTCTCTCTATCTCTCTGTTTCTCTCACTCCTTCTTTCTCTATCTATCTATTTATCTAGCTGTTTCTTTTCTCGCTTTCTATCTCTCTCTCTCTATCTTCTCTTTCTTTCTTTTTTCTATCTCTCTTTCTTTCTCTCTTTCTCATTCTCTCTATCTCTCTCTCTCTCTCTTTTTCTCTCTAAACTTTGCTAACTTTAATGGCTGAGCTACCTATGGACATATGTTACTCGTTGTAGAGTTAATTTAAATTTAGGAACATAGACTGTCCTTCACAAATTTAATCGAATTGAACCATGTAAAACTTGCAGCTGCGCCCCTAGTTTCCAGGAGTTTTGTATTAAAAGGTGTAGGTAGCTTCTGAAAAAGCAAAACCATCCCAAGACTTGAATCTTTGGTTATTTATCAGCTATAATTCAATTATACCAACCCCTAACATATTTTTGTAGCAAAGATATTTTTTTAATCACTTTGTCTGTTTCATATTGATTAAAATGGATAAAGAAATTTTAAAATTAGAGGCCTTATTACTTTAATGTGTTCTAGCGGCTACGCCTCTAGAGGCCTCTAGGGGCACTTGAGAGAGAGGAGTTGAATATTCGATAATCAATTAATATCTAAAAAGAAAAAAAATAGTTTTGTAGGGGGTAGTTCGACTCCCCCCCCCCATTTTCAATTTCAGTTTAAAAAAAAAATGGGCAGGGGATATTTTTCAGGGGCGATTTATCTTGGTAATGTGGTGGTACCCTCCCCCAAAATAGTTATAAACCTTCCCTGGACCTATGAGAAGCTACCCTGTAAAGGAAAACAATACCATTTCAGCAGTTAGCGAGATCCTTTGGTACAGACAAATAAATAGACAAACATCCTGTTACTTTATTATAAAGATCTATAACTTTCGTCCGTAACATTATTTCAGTTTGGAAATGTTTTTACTTCTATAAGATAAAAGGCTGATTTTGTTGTGATTTTTTAAAAGCGAAGCTTTTCTATAATTAGGGCCGGTCCGTCCGTCTGTAACTGTTTTCGTTAATTTGGACAGTTTAGAATTTTTCAATCTTTGCATGATTATTCCTATAACAGTTAGGTACGATTTAGAAAGCGTTATAACTCTATAATCGTTATCAGAATGTCCGTATGTCCATTTATAACATGTTGGATTAACTTTTTTGATAACACTTTTTCATGTGAAGTAATTATCAAATTCATCATAATTTTGGAATACTGATTCCTAGGACTACAAAGTACAATGTTATAAGCTCTCTATAATCAAGTCCTAATAGTAATATTTAAGAGCTTCGCTTTTACGGACGTTGTCATCCTTAGCTGGATCTTTAAATCTTTTTAGTGGTGAGCCAGATCAGGTGAGTCAACTTTCCACCAGTGAAATGCCGCGCTGTGATTGGCTGAAATTCAGCGCATCCCGATCTGGCTCACCACTAAAATGATTTAAAGATCGAGCTCTTGTTTTTTTAAAAGTTCTACTCAATAAATTATTCGGACTTTTTGTTTGACAGGTTGTTTCCCTCAATGTGCCTTATGGAACAAAGAACCCCTCAGCCTTGCTGTAAAAAAATACTGTAATCTTTATCAACAAAGAGTATAAAGCTTGGGGTAAAATAGTTTATCTACAGGTATAATATCCCTGTCCTAGATTTTTTTCTACAAAAAACAACAAGGCTCTGTCAGAGAGAGAGAGAGAGAGAGAGAAAGAGAGAAAGAGAGGGGGCAATGGGCTGTTTATTTCATTAAAAATCCCTAAAGTTTTATAATCACTTGTTCTTATTTGTTGCAACATAACAACTTTAGGGACTATTGATAAATTTTGATTGGTTGATTTAATTAATTGAGTGTTCTTACGTTTCAACCACTAATAATCTACAGAAGGGGTAATTTTGTGTATTAACCTTGGGGATGTACATCAATTAGTCGGCCATTGTCTTATACCTTTAGCTGAGGCTCTGCTGCCACAACTGTAATGAGACACAGCTGCTACCAAATGACAGCAGCTTATTTTTTGTGCTAGCTGCACCCACATCCTGGTGGCTGAATGCTTATTTGCCACATATTATTAAAAATTAAACTGGAAGATAAGAAAGGGATATTCATATTTTAGTTGCTTCTTTACTGGAGTGATAATCAACAATTATTTTTAGTTTTTATTTAAAAGGTAAAAATTTAAACATTTACATTATAATATACAATATATTATATACAGATACCTCTACCCCTTTTCCAATGATCTGTTTCGTTTGCTTGCAAATTGTTTTCTTCTACTTGGCTGTGTTAATATTCTTCACACTATATATTGGTTGATTTTCAAAGACCCAATTGAGAGTCAGCACAAGGTCATTGGGATAGGGAAATACAGTTATTTAACCCCTTAGGTCTGTGTTAAGATATTTATTTTTATAAGTAGCACAGCTACTATTTTACTAAAGCACGTTATGTGTATATTTTTTTCCTGTATTCATTCGAATCCGGTGGATTAGAATCGGTTCTCTTCCATACTAAAAAACTATGTCTAGCATCGTATTATATCCAGCTTTCTATGAATATAAAAATGTACAATCATAAGATTAAAACCAGTTTTTTAGCCGGTGACTTTTTTTTAAAGATTAGATTAGATATTTATTTTATGACACACATAACAAATAATAATAATAATAGTATTATAATACAGGTATTAAATATTCATATACAAACAATAAAATTGAATATGAATAAAAATTAAGGACAGATCAATCAAATAATAATTATGTACAGTGTCAAAGGAATAAACAATCTCGTGAGAGGTACGGCACCTCAGGGCTAAACAAAGCTGGTTTTTATCTTATAATTGTACATTCTATATCCGCGGAAAGCTGTTTATAAAACGATGCGAGAAGTAACTATTCCCAGCTTTACTTATGTAAATCATTTACTGATTTTAAAAGTTTAATTTTTAAATTTGATTATAAAAATGAAAAAAAAAGTAAATCATAGTAAGGAAGATATATTGTTAGGTACTCATGAATTAGGTAGATTTATTCTGTTTTATAATTATTATTTTAGTTATAGAGAAGCTTCGCTTTCAAGGACTTTGCCTTTGAATTATCTTTTCTTTTTGGTGGGGGGGGTTACATTTTTTTCTAGGGAACGATTTCTCTTTTCAGGGTGGTGGTACCCTACCCCCGAAATAGTTATAAACCTACCCTGTTAGGGAGAACCGGATAGGTTCAGTGATTTTCGAGATCCTTTGGTACAAACAAACAAACAATCAGACATTATAGATAAAAATAAGGAAGATGTAGTGTTATTTATACATATGTATGATGAATTATCAATAAACGTATTAATTAATTTAGTTGTAGAGTAGCTTTGCTCCTCCTCTGGAATAACTGTGGCCTTGTTGTTGACATATCCGTAGTTAGGTAAGTGATAAAACATTTACATAAGTAGTTCAGCTACTCTATAACTAGGTTATGTCTGTCCGCGCATACAAATGATTTTTTCTCTATTTTTTGCCACCAAAAAGGGGATTTTATCTTTTTGGGGGGTTGGGGGTGTCTCAGTGCCAAGAAAAATAGAGTAAAGGTCTAATGTTAGGGACACACATATATATAGAATTATTTAGAATTATTGATTGACGTATTTATTAATTTAGTTGTAGAAAAGCTTTGCTTCTAAGGAATAACTATTCCTTGGTGATATCTTTTGTTCTTAGGTAAGTAGAAATTTATTAAAAATTTTATGTTCAAAGTAGAGTTAATAATAAACGTATTTATCTATTTAGTTATAGAGAAGCTTGGCTCATAAGAAGGGGTAAGGGTATAAGTAGGGGTAAATTTTAAATGGGGTGGGGGGGGGGTAATCCCCACTTTACCCCCCCCCCCCCCTCCTTGGACGTCTATGAAATCTGACATCCATATAGTAAAGTAACAGGATGTTTGTCTGTGTGTTTGTGTTTTTGTATGTTTGTCCCGAAGGATCTTGCTAACCCCTGAACCAATCGGGTTCTCCTTAACAGAGTAGCTTCTAAAAGGTCCCGGGAAGGTTTATAACTATTTTGGGGGAGGGTTCCACCATCCCCCCAAGAAAAATCACAAAAAATCGAGAAATTTTTTAAGGCAACATAGAAATAATTACATATTTGAAATAAAAAAAACAAAACATTTAAAGTGCCACTTGAGGCCTCTAGGGGCGTAAGCGCTAGTTAAATAATATAGGAAAAGTTAAAAATAAAGAAGATTAGATTAATTGTAATTATTAATGGATGTTTTTAATTTTAGTTATAGAGAAGCTTTGCTTTCAAGGACTTTGTCTTTGAATTATCTTTGCAGTTTAAGCAAGGAATTTTAATAAGTAGCGCAGCTTTTCTATAATTAAATCGGTCCCTTCCATTGAATATCTGTTTTATCATTTTAAAACTTTTTATTGGCCTTTGAATTTCCAAATCTGACAACAAATAATATAAGAAAAGTCATAAAACCAAGGCTTAAACAAAAACAAAGAAGATTAAATACAAAAAGTGTAATTAATGGAAATATTTTTATTTTAGTTATAGAGAAGCTTTGCTCCTAAAGAATAACTGTGACCCTGGTGTTATCTTTTATGCTTAGGTAAGTGTTAAAATTAAATTTTTGGTACTTGCTTACATGTGGTAGACTGGAGCACCGAAAACCCCCCCCCCCCGCTTAGTTTTGACAAAAATCAAAAATAAGGGGGGGGTAGTTTTTTAATGTCTGGAAAACGGCAAGGAGGAAAAGTGCTCAGCAAGGCAAAGACTTAACCCCCCCCTTAATTTTGAAGAAAATCATAAATAAGGGGGGGGGGGGGGTAGTTTTTTCACTGTACAACACGCCAGAAAGTTGAGTGAGGTAAATCAAGAAAATCCAGTATATTTTGCGCAAAATTAAAACCTTTTACTGGCCAAAGTCAATAAATAAGGAAATTATGCCCCAAAACATGAATATCCCTGTAATAAGGTTTCCCCTCTGGTATACTGGATTTACTTGATTTACCTCACTCAACTTTCTGGCGTGTTGTACAGAGAAAAAACTACCCCCCCCTTATTTTTGATTTTCTTCAAAATTAAGGGGGGGGTTAAAAACTACCCCCCCCCCTTATTTTTGATTTTTGTCAAAACTAATCGGGGGGTTAAAAAACTATCCCCCCCTTATTTTTGATTTTTGTCAAAACTAAGCGGGGGGGGGGGGTTTTCGGTGCTCCGGTCTTCACATGTAAGCAAGCACCAAATTTTTTCATAAGTAGCGCAGCTACTTGTTAAATAGGTTATGTTTGTCCTTTCCTCTAAATTCAACCCCCCCCCCCCCCCCAATTTAATAGTTGAATTTCTAAAACTGACAACAAATAATATTGAAGAATTCAAAATTCTTACCAAGGCTCATACAAAAAAAAAACAAATTAGATTAGATACTTAAGATGTAATTATTAATAGACGGATCTTTTGTTTAGTTATAGAGAAGCCTTGCATTATAGAAATAATTGTGGCCTTGGTATTATCTTCTGTGTAGTGAAGGTAAGAAATTAAATTATATAACTCAGCTACTTTATAAGTCACTAGCGTCTTCGCCCCTAGCCTCTAGGGGCTTTGCCCTATATAGTAATGGGAAGTCAATCCTCCAAAATAGAAATATTCAAAAAATTATTCTTTGATTAATTACTCTGTGGTAAAATTAAACCCAGGTTGTGTGCTGTATGCACAAAAATTTAAATTCGTACAAATTAAACCCAAGTTGTTTGCCGTATACACAAAAATTTCATATATAGAAATTAAAATTTGTAAAAAAAAATATTAAATTTATTTTTTGGGGGGGTTGGGGTGTCCCACCTCCCAAGAAAATAGCTTAAAACCACCAGAGGACCAGTAGGTATATTCCCAGAAGGGGAGAGCCCAATTTGATCAGCAGTTACTGAGATTTTACAAAAAATGTAAATACATTTTTTGGGGGGGATGATTTTTTCAGTTTTTAGGGGGGAGGGGGGTGTCCCACCCCCCAAGAAAATAGCCTAAAACCACTACAGGACCAGTAGGTATATTCCCTGAAGAGTAGAATCCGATCGGTTCAGTGGTTACCAAGATCTTAAGGGACGGACAGACATCAAGCTACTTTGTATCATAGATGAATGTCCTGGATTATAACCGGTTTTTACCCATACTAAAAAATCATATATAGCATTGTATTACAAACATTTTTCCACTAATACTAAAATCCAAATCATAATAATAATACCAGTTTTGTTAGCCTGGGCCTTTGGTCGGGTCTAACAAAACTGGTTTTAATCTTTCATTCTAATATCTGCGGAAAGCTGTTTAATGCAATAAATAACTAGCATATAAAATATTGAAAAGTATATTAGTGCTTTCACCTAAAGTTCAATTTTAGCACATATAACCCCCCTCCCCCTTTGTTTAAATAAATTTGATATATAGGAGTGGGGTTCCATTGAAGAGGCCTATCCATTCGAGTACCCAGTACCCAATATAACCCAACCTAACCTAACCTAACCTGACCTAAAGTAACAAACAAACAAATGCAGCTTAAAGCACCAACAAAATTACTTCAGAAAGAAAATTACAAAACCTATAGGTTGGAGGGGCAACACTTAGTAAAGCCATTATATTTATTGATAGATGTATTTATCAATTTAGTTCAAGAGAAGCTTTGCTCCTAAAGAATAACTTGGCTTTGGTGTTCTGCGTGGTGAATGTAAGTTTTAATATTTCATAATTATTAGTGACACAGCTACTCCATATCTAATGTAAGTCTGTCAATTCAATTTTCTAAATTCTTTTTAAAAGCGAATATAAAATGCATCTACTCTACAACTTCATTTGTCTGTAAAATTTAGCTTTCTGTGTCCATCCATAATGATATGAATAATTCCTTAAAATGTAGAAATGACTATGAAATTAAACTGAACTGCCACATAATATGAAATCATGTAATTCCTTGTAAATTTCCCCCTTCACTATTGTGTTTCTAACATGCAACTCCTTTTTTATTCAACTTTATTTGTTTTATCTATATGATGAGAAATATAAACATGATTATAACATAACACAAAAATACTTTTCATAGACAACAAGACAAAAACAACTACTTTCCATAATTGGATAAAAATATTGTAGTAAAACTCTTTCAATTTTAGGCAATTCTGTACTTACAAAACTGGTGACAGTGCAACAAATACATAAACTAGCAGATCCTAGATCCTCCAGTTTGAGTGGCTACCACAACAACAGCTGGGAGTGTTGTTACTACTCCTGCCAAAAAAAAACTTGTTGGCAATTAGATAGATATATTGGTTGAGGTGAGTCTTTTTACAGTATTACAACTTTTTCCCAAAGAGAACTTATCTATGTCTGTCAGCAACAAAAGGTTTTACTATATGCTATAATTTAATTCTTCTTTACAGTGAATCTTCTTAAAGGCAAGTCAATTTAGAAAGAGTTAACAAAATGGTAAAAAAATATAGTTTACCAGTCAAAGATTTTGGAATAGTTTATTGAAGATACATTTTTATTATAGAGAAAGATCAAAATAACTTTTAAAAAAATATAATTTTACAAATTATTATTTAGAAATGGAGGAATTAGGCAGTGGAACTGAAATGAATGAAAACATAGGTTGTACAGGTCCTGGTAGTGATACTAAAAAGGTATGTATCTGTAATTTTATAGTGCCTAAAACTTGGTATTAGTATTGAAAATTATTCAAAAGAAATATTCAAAGTTGTAAGAAAACAAACATATCCTAAAATACCAATACCTAGTAAAAGATATTCTAAAGCATAAATGCATATTACAATTTTAAAATCCATGTATGATCTTGCAGGCCTTTATCCTCATTGTCTACAGGAAACTTTGTATGTCTCTTCTGTCCACAATTTTTCATTTCAAACTTAAATATATCTTACATAGTTCAATTTTGTGAAAATCTTATACCATTTCCATGATGTTACATGCATTAAAGATTCTTTTACTAGGAAAGAACCTAAAAAACACGACTTAATACATGATATTTTCAGAATGAAGATGAGATGGGGTCTACAAAACCTTCTGTGTGTACATGTGGACTTCAATTTGGAGTTTCCCCTCTAACATCTCAAGATTCAAAATCTTCAAATTTGCCCAAAGAACTTGGTAATATGAGTATAAATTTTCAAGGTCCTGCAGGAGAATATCAAAGAATTTTAGCTAAAGAAAAGATCAAAGAGATAAAACAGAAAGTAGCTGATTATTATTTTGATTCAGAGTGTAAGGTTATTGCAATTCCTAATCATTTTGTAACACCCAAGAAACCAATTTGGTTAGGTAAAGAAGGAAAAAAGATTCAAGATGATCAAATTTTAGATAAATACTATGAAGAACTATTACATCATCAAATTGTAAATGCTGCTAAAAAAGATTTCAAGATTTCATGTTTTGTGATGAATGGATTTCAGTCTGGAGATTGCATTCAACAACTAGTTAAGAAGGGAAAAGACAACAGAGGAAAAGATCAAACTGCAGATTTTAATGAGCATGAGAAGAGAATAAAGAAGTTGTTGGACATTGAAGATATTCCCAAGGAAAAACTAGATTTATGCATAGAGGAACATATAAACTGGAAAGAAAATAAGCTTGAATTAAAAGATGCGAAGAGCTGGCTGTTTAGAAAGGAATGTTTTATAGATAATGCAAGTTCATTTGAAAGTGGGGATTAATAGAAGTTTCCTTTTTAAAAATATCTCTTGTTGTTTTTTTCTGAAATATTTAAAGTACATGAATGTTTTGCATTAGGAATATAAAACATTTAATATTATAGGTGCATAAAGAGCATGGAGGCATTAAGAAAAACAAAATTGAAAACACATTCTTGTTTAAGCTTCCTACCACCAATCTAGAGAAATTTTATACCTATCAATACTATAACCACAGTCTACAAGAATCAAAAACAGAATGGGATACTTTAATCATTATCCCAGAACACAATGCTATTATAAATATAGAGGTAAAACTTGGACCCAAAGATCAAGGAGATAAAACTAAACTACTGGAAAATGCTTCAGATCAAACTAAACAGCACTTTTCATTCATGCAGAAATTATTTGGGGATATGCTTTCCAAAGATTGGGTGTTTGTCAGGGCTGCATGTGTTCCTTATTTAGAGATTGTTGAAGGTGCAGAAATACCTTGTATCAACTGTCAGCAATTTATTCTACAAGATGTTAATGATGTAACACCTTGGTTGAATCGGATATTTGACCACAAACTTGTTACATCTGATAATCATGATCAAACAGTATATGAGGATCTAGTTGCTGAACTTATATACCACATTTCTATTAAAGAGTCAAGTAGATTTAATCAATTAATATCTGATCCATTGACCATTAGCAAAGATGTTGAGAAAGCATTGACAGGAAAGTCTGATGGAATATCAGTAGAGAATAATGTTCCTGTTTACATGCTCAACAATGAACAACTGCAAGCAGTAAACTTAACCTCCAAGTTCCTTATCATAGATGGTGACTATGGTACTGGGAAAACATATGTTTTAAAAGAAAGGGCAAAAAAGTGTGCCACTGACAATCATCAAGATCTAATATTTTACATTGATTTAACAGCAATTACAAAAATAGATCGGTTAAATAGTCATGCAGCTTCATCATCAGTTATGGATAAAATGGCCAAGTTGGAGTTTGAATCTTATCCTAATGTGAGAGTTATTACTATTAGAGATCTAACTGATGAATTAGATTCATTCAAAAAAAATGCAGAAATAATGTATTCAATAAATAATTTCCTTAGAGACAATCTCTGTGATCACCTTTTCATTGATGAAATGATAAGTGGAAGTTGGGAATATCTTGGCTTTGTGAAAACAATGTGCATGACTATGAAAGTAGATGATGGCCTTATGAAAGAGAGTTTAGAGTGGATAGAAACTATGATAAAGAATCACAATGCTCTATGTTTTAATCTTACAAAAAACATGCGAAATAGCCATATAATATATGAGTTTTCTGAAGCTTTCAATTTACAAACTTCTTCAAAACTTCCTGACAATAATGTCATTGGTAGCCATATTTATTACTATCATAATATTCATAATATATCACCGGACTTATTAGCCATTGCTGCAATAGAAAAATATTTCTCACTTCAACCACAAGAAGGTGTAGTTGTATTAACAGATTTATTATACAACTCAATGTTTGATTTGTTAAAGAAACACTTTTCCTCAACTAGACCAGTTGTGTCAGACTTTAAAACTTTTATGAACAAACCTGAAGGAATATTAGTAACAAGTTTCTGGAAATTCCAGGGTGCTCAAGCTAGGAACATTATCATAATTGATTATTTTACAGTAGAAGGATATTATCATGTCAGGATAAGAAATATGATACTTAGAGCAATGTCATTTGCGATTGTTATTACAAGCTATTATATTCCTTCAGAAAACAAATTTGGAGCAATTGAAGATGAAAATTTACATGGCTTTATTTATGCTGATAGAAAAGCTAGAGATTGTCATCACTATCACAACAAAGATAAACATGATATTAGTTCCATTACTATGGCAATATTAGATAAGTACAAACTATTGGACAAGGATGAGGGTATTGTGATTGTAACTTACACAAGAATTTCTAAGAATATTATGAAAGATACAAATACAAAGAAGTTTCTTAGTTTAATTAGAGAAGAAAGACAGATACAAGTTAGAGAGAAAATTCAATTAGAAAACAAAGAGCTTTATGAAGAATTGAAGAGAAATATTGATAGGAAATATGATGAATTATCTTGGAGCTACTATGATGCGTACGGAATTGAAGATCTAGTTAACAAGCCAGGACATATCAATTATATCAATATCAATTATGAATCAGAAATTCATTACAATGAAGCAATGAATATTATTGTATTTGCTGATGAGAATATTGATCACAAACATGAATTTGCAGATTGGGGATGGTACTCTACTTTAGATTACTCAGATAATGAGACAAGCATAATGTTAAGTGAGAATGTCAGAAATAGATATGAAGCATATAGCAGAGATTTTATCTGGGAATCACAACCAAAGTTTGCAATAGTTGTTCATGATGGTAAAATAGATACATTTAGTCAACCTAAAGAAGCTCTCAATCTTATTGAAGATGATAACCTACAAACTGAAGAGGTGGAAAAAATTTCCAAATTAATAAGAAATCGCAAAAAGTGTAGTATTCTTTAAGGTTATATATATTTTTCAGAAAAATTTGTATAAATTGTAATTTTAAATAATAATGTATTATATAATATGTATATTAGGGAAAAATATGAGCTTAAAAAATATCTTCTTTTTTTCTATATCTATGACTTCCACTACTCTATAATTTATCTAAGTGGTTTTGTTTCATATAGATTTTTGAGATTATAGTTCTACAAATCGTTTTCATTTAATAGCTTTTCATAAACAGAATGGCTTTTAATTCTACTTTATAACATTAACTTTTATATTTGGTGGGTCAAAAGTTGAGTGATTAAAAAAAGTTTGCACGTTTTTTTACATGCATATTTGGCATAATTAATATTACCACTGACAATCTTGTCCATAGGTAGATTCTTTATATAGATCTTTAGCTTCAGATATAAAATCTTAATTTTTTATATTATACTAGCGGCTATGGCACTAGGGGCACTTGAGAAGGGGAGAGTTGAATTTGATACTTAAAAAATGTCTTTTTTTTCTATATTTATGACTTCCACTACTCTATAATTTATTTTGTTTACAAGTGGTTTTGATTCATATAGATTTTTGGGATTATAGTTCTACAAACTGTTTTCATTTAATAGCTTTTCATAAACAGAATGGCTTTTAATTCTGCTTTATAACAAAAAATTTATATTTGGTGGGTTGGATGTTATTATAAAATTTAATAAAATTTAAATAAAAGTTTGCACATTTTTTTGTTTTATCCCTAGGTAGCTTCTTCTTATAGGTCTTTAGCTTCAGATAAAATAATTTTTGTACTTTATAATGTAGGATAGCAGCTGCTCCCCTAAGATCTAGGTGCTTTGTATTCGACAAGGGTAGGGAAAGCTGATTTTTGTTATTTATCTTGGAAGTGTGGTGGTACCCTCCCCCAAAATATCTATAAACCTGCCCGGGACCTATGAGAAGCTACCCTATTAAGGAGAACCCGATCAGTTCAGCGGATCCTTTGGTACAAACACTCAGACAAATATACATCCTGTTACTTTATTATAAGGGTTATTGAAAGATTAAACCTGGACAAAAATAGACTGCTGAAATTTTCAGGGATTAAATAAGTTCAAGTTTTATTGAGATTTACTCATTGGTTTGGGTGTTAGTTGATTTCTAGATTTTAAGTTTTCAAGGTTTTTGAGGTTTTTTTCCACTCCTTGTCAATTAAGATAGAAGGTGGAAATTGAAAAAATTGAAGAAAAAAATTTCTAAGAGGATAACGCCGATGATTTTTAACTTTTTTAACAGCAAATTTTTATGTGATATAATTATTCGATTGATATGATTTTTGGCATTGATTCCTTAGACAACAAAGTACATTGCGGAGCATCTCTATAATTAAGTCCTATAAATGTAAGTTAGGGCGGGTTCATATCGGTATTTTACAAAGAGGGGATGTGCAACAGATAAAACTGACTTCTGACCAAAAAAGAATTTGAAAAAATTGAGCTTTAGAACACGACCACTTAAAAATGTATTTCATTAGTAAAAAAAGTAAGACGACATTCAAGCCCTATCCACTTATTATCTCAGTTGCTTTTAGTGCTAGATGGCTAATTTTTTGTGCATTTCCCCAGTTTAATAATGAATTTCCGACTATAAGTCAGTCAAAGTCATATTTCGCTTCCTTACCCTTTATTTACCAACGACCAGACATACAATTGTATAGCTATTTGTAAATGAGAGTAAAACATTTTTAAAACCGAAGCTTTTTTATAATTAGGGTTGGTCCGTCCGTCCGTCCGTCCGTAACGGATAGCTCTTTTCGTTAATTTAGACATGTTAGAATTGTCCTATCAATTTCAAATTTTGCATGATAATTCCTTTAATAGTTTGGTACGATTTAGAAAGCGTAGCAACTCTATAATCATCACCAAAATGTCCGTACGTCCATTTTAAACATGTTGATTTTTTTACTTTTTTAACAACAAATTTTTATGTGATCTAATCATCCAATTGATCTGATTTTTGGTATATTGATTCCTGGGACAACAAAGTATAATGTAATAAGCGAAGCCACTCTATTATCAAGTCCTAAAAATGTAATTATGTCCATAAACATTATCCTGAATCAAGCAGTTTTTCAACAAATTTACTAACAATTTTGCTTTGACTCTTATACATTTATATTCTGATTATTCAGTTCTGACACTCTACAAGTAATAATGTTCGCTTTACCTACCGTTTCAGAGCTCCGCTTTTATGGATGTTGTCATCCTTGTTGTATAACATCCTTGTTTATTCAGAAATATTCTTGGTAAAAGCAAGACAATCAAATAATAACATACAAGGGATAAAGTCCCTTTTGTGGCAACGCTCTTTAAGGGGCGATTCATCTATTTACACAGTAGCTTTTCTCCTATTCAATTTCTAGCCTCTGCTGGGGGCTCTAACCCTGCGGGGCCAATTGCCTAACCCTCCAGGGCAATCACCTAACACAATATAACCTAACCTAACCTAAAATAATAAAAGTATGAAGAATCGCCCCTTAAGGGGCGTTGCAACGTAAGGGACTATACCCCATATATGTTACTAGCGGCTACGTCCCTAGAGGCCTCTAGGGGTAATTAAGGAGGGAAAAGTAGAATTTAATAACTAAATTTTTTTTAAGTGGGGGGGGGGGGGTTCATTTTTTTGGGGGGTTGGGGCTGTCCCACCCCCCAAGAAAATAGTTATAAATCTTCCCAGGACCTATAAGAAGCTACCCTGTTAACCCTTACAGCTCGGGCCCCAATTCCCACCTTAATAGATCGGGGGGGGGGGGGGGCTCCAAGAGCCCCCCCCTCTATCTCGGCTCCTGTTACAGATAAAGACGTAAAATTTTTTTCTGGTGGTTCATGTGTATATTTAGAGAAAATTACTTTTTCTAGTCATGGCAGCCAGGCCGCTCCTTAGCCGCTTTTTAGCGGCCAGCCGCTAAATTTTAAAACAGCTGTAGAGCGGCCAATTTTGCAGCTAGGATGATCAAATTTTAGGACGATATTTTATTTTTCATAACAAAAAAATTACTTTTTCTGATCATCGCCAAAAAACGGCAAATAACGGAAACCGCCATTTTCGGCGGTTACGGCGGTAAGACGGCGGTTGGCGGCGCCGATTAATATTTTTATCTGTTTGATGTTGCTCAAGGATTTACCAAAAAAATTTATAGGACTCTAGCTGTAATAGAAGCCACGATATTCATGATATATGTCTGTAGTAAAAGCCGGACAAAAATCGGTCAGGGAGCGGTCAAACGGTCATAACACATTTTTTCTCAGAAGGTCATTGATATCTAAGTATTCACCAAAAAAATTTTAGGTTTCTCCTTATACATAAAAGTCATAATGTAGAAATTAAGATTTTTTTAGAATTTTTTTCTAATTTTGGTGCTACCCAACCGACTTTGACCGGACACCACGACCGACACAGACCAGATATAATAAATCAACTCTTGCCGACGTATAATTACTAAACTTAAAAAGTCATGAAGTCACAGCACTCCATCTTACCTACAAAAAAAATGAGATTGAAAAAACTAGAGGGGGGGGGCTCTTGGAGCCCCCCCCCCCGATCTGTAAGGGTTAAGGAGAACCCGATCGGTTCAGCGGTTAGCGAGATCCTTCGGTACAGATACACAAACACACAAACACACAAACATACCAACACACAAACACACCTCCTGTTACTTTAGTATAAGGATTGTTAACATCAATAAAATTAGATCATTAGTAGTACAAACAATGGTCTTTTTATTGTAATACTTTGCTCATAATATTGTACCTAGTTGTTGTAGAAATTATTATTTAAAGATCAGCTATATGGGATGATTAGATTAAGCAAATTAATAATCTAAAATATTAAGCATCAATTTTGTTATTAAGTTGTGAAAAAAGCTGTAAATAATTTCTGTAATACTTAAATTTAAAACTGCATATTTTCTATAATTAGGGTCAGTTGACGGTTAGCTCGTTTATTTAGACATGTTATAATTGCCATATAGATTTCAAATTTTGCATGATGATTCCTCTAATATTAAGGTACTACTTAGAAAGCGTAGCATTTATATAATTGTTACCAGAATAGCAGAAGTTCAGAACGTCTATTGAAAACATTAGATTTCCATTCAAATGAAGACGACATCAAAAAACAAACTGGGAAATGTTAGAACCAGAGTATTATAAACTTTGCAATTAATTGACAAATATTTATGATGTCACTAACCTTGCAGGGTCTTAACCTTGCTGTGCCTACGTGACCTAACCTAAAATTTTTATGATTCGCCAGTTAAAATTCTGTGTAAAACTGGTTTTGAATTATAACCCATGACAACATTTCCACTTTTTTAGATTAAACCTGTTGGTTGAAACGTTTGGACACTTAAGCAAAAAGTACCCTAAGTTTATTAGCCAATATATAGAATTCGTGGTTATAAACTTTGAGTGCCTGTTTAATTAACAGTCCACTGTCCCCTCCCTCCCTTTTTACAGAGAACTAGAAAAAATAAATAAGGGATTTGACTAATATTTTATTAAAATATTAATGACAAAAAACTTGTAATTTGTACTACCAATTGCGACATTTCATGTCCAACATATTCACAGGGAAGGAGGGGACATTGGACTGTTTATTACTCTGGTACCCAAAGTTTTAAAACCACGTTTTCTTATATGTGTTAGCTTAAAAACTTTGGGTGCCCTTATTAAATTTTGATTGGTTGATTCCAATCTGATAGTGTCCAAACTTTTCAACAATTGCTCTTCATTATTGGGGATTTACATCAGTTCATCATCCATTGTCTTATCCCTTTAGATCCCTGAATATTCATCAATAATAATAATTCAAGTTTAATCAGTTTCTAATGCATATTCTAGTATGGCTTCAAAATCGATTAATATCCGCTGGATTTGAACCAGTTTTTAGCCATAATGAAAACTAATGTATAGAATCGGACTACAAACATTTTCCAACGAATATTAAAATAAAAATCATAAAAATAATACCAGTTTTGTTACCTAGTGCTTCAGGTTCCTTAGGGCTTACAAAACCGCGGAAAGCTGTCTATAATAAGATGCGATAAATAACTATTATCTATTATTAAAAAATGATAAATTAATAATTTACTGATTGGTCATGGTCAATTTTTTTATTGCTAAGGATCTAAAGGGATAAGACAATGATCGATAAATTGATGTGCATTCCCAAAGTCCCCAAAGTTGTTGAGCCTGTGTTTAATCATATTTAATTATTCTACTTTTTAAATTGTTTTTTTGTGTGTGTCTAAAAATATTACTTAAATAGATATAGAATTGTTCTTATTTCATGTAAAATCATTCTAGGAATCTGCATTCTTTGAGGGAACCTTAAGATACAAAAATCATGTTTTTTTGTAATTTGCTTAGCTATTTAATCCATATAAATACCTAAAATAATAAATAGAAGTATGGTTCTAAACGTTCTTTATATTATAGATAATCCATACTTTTCAAAAAAATGATTAATAGAACAAGGAAGACATCATCCATAATCTATAATACAAAGTAGCTTGATATCTGTCCGTCTGTCTGTCTGCCCCTCTGTCTGTAGATCTCGGTAACTACTGAACCAATCGGATTCTACTCTTCAGGGTATATACCTACTGGTCCTGTGGTGGTTTTAAGCTATTTTCTTGGGGGGTAGGACACCCCCAACCCCCCAAAAAACAAAGAAATCCCCCCCCATTTTTTAAAAAAAATTTGCTGAAGATTTTCCTGGTCCTTTTACGAATTTCGACATCTTTTTTTTTTAATTTGCTGGTCCTTTTACGAATTTCGACATAATTTTTTTAAAATCACCTCTTGGGGCCCTAGATGCTAGGGCGAAGCCGCTAGTATATTATATTTTATAATAAAACTTGTACCAGAACCTATATGCATAATATCAATTTGTAAGTCTAAACAAGATTATTCAAAGCCAGGATATTGATAAGGACATACAAAAAAATTTTAAGACTTGATTATGGAGATGCTTCGTTTATTCAAAAAATCAGATGAATAGGATAATTACATCACATAAAAAATTCTTGTCCAAAAAGTTAAAAATCAAAATATTATAAATGGACGTATGGACATTCTAATAACGATTATAGAGTTGCTACACTTTCTAAATCGTATCTAACTTATATAGGAATCATACGGACCGACCTTAATTATAAAAAAGCTTCGCTTTCAACAAATACGTTTTTTTCCAATTACTACTGGGCCAATCAATTTACGTTTTTGAAATTCTACGTAGATAATCCTTACTTTTGAAATGAATTATTTACAAAATGAATATATTTTCTTTCCAAGCACTACTTGGGCAATCAATTTACAATTGTTTAAAATATTCATCAGTTTTTTTAACCTTAATTAGGACAATTAAAAGGAAACTCGATAACTTTGACTTTAATTTTATATTATAATATTATAATTTTGTGGCATTTCTATAATTAGGGATAACTGAAGGCAAAAGTGGTGGAGAAAAGACCCTACTATAATTCATTTTTTTATGAAGGGGATTATTACTAGGGTCAATGTCTCCCCTGGAATAAATTATGATAACTCCTCCCCCCCCCTTATTTTTAAAATGCATTGAAAGTAAGGGGGATATGGGGTAGTTTTTTGTTTGTTTATTACTTTAGGTCAGGTTAGGTTAGGTTTTATAAAAAAAATAATGAATAGCATAAAGCTTTTCCAGGACCTATATGCTCCTTCCCTATAATATTGTACTCAACGGTTCAGTGGTTATCGAGATCTTTCAGGACTGACAAAAAACATTACTACTTACATGTAGTTGTCTATTTATTGTTAAAGTTTCTTATAAAGCAATTTGAAAATATTCTAAAAGGTTTTGTACTAGGTATTGAATTTAAGTGTCTCTTTTTTAATAATTGACATTTAAGTACATATAATTTTTGTAGACTTAGTAGGAATAATGTTTAATAGCTAGATTCACTTTTTTAAAAACATCCTTTCATATTCAGAAAATTCTTTATGAGGATTATTGTAATAATATGGCATAATCTCGAAATTCTTATAATTACCAAAATATTTTTAACCCCCAAACAGTCAGGGAGAGAGGGGACATTGGACTGTAAATAACACTGGTACCCAAAGTTTTATCTTACTCGTTGGCTCAAACACTCTGGGTACCTTTTATTGAATAATGATTGGTTGGTTCAAAACTATTCTTATCCAAACCTCAAAAAACGCGCGGCTAGAGCTATCTACACAACAAGGACACACTTCTTTGTAGAAAATATATTTCGCTTTATTCAAGCCTTCTCAATTCCAATTATTTCTTGAGTTTCTTACAAACCTTCCGTCTACAGAAAGGGTGATTTGGTGATCATCATGGGGTTAGATGTTTTTTTATCATCCATTGTCTTATCCCTTTAGACCCCTGAAAGACAGAATATAATACAAAGATTAAAACTTTAATAACTGGACCATGCTAACAATGATACTCAAAAAATGATTTAGAAACTAATTATTGTTGGGTTTTGTTATTCCAATGTTAATGTGGTATTCGGCAACCGTGAGCCATGCCTATGGCACCCCTGATCTAGGGTTCGGTGGAGGGTCAATGGCCCTCCCCCGAGTCCTGGGGAAGGGGTCTGACGACCCCCTCCCTATGCTTAAAATTAATGATTGAATCTGTCATGTTTATTATGGTTAACTGTATTCTTAATTCTCCCCCACCCTTTTCAGGGATGGGGGATCATTATTGCCCAAACTGACCATTGTATATGTATTATAATGCTTTTATGTTATGATTATTTATTCCTATCCATGTAATTATTGTTTGTTGTATATAGCTTTAGTATCCTTTAAACCTTCAATAAAGTGACAACTGAAATAGATGTTGATCATTATCTAGTGAATGCTAGAGAAGCGTAGCTTCTCTATAGTAAGGTGTCCACGTCTGTCACACTGCCGTAATCTAATTGAACTCCGGTGTCTGCCATTTATCCTCGGCGGATACCACATTAATACAAAAAAAACCATTTTTTTAGCAAAAAGATATTAAATATTGGTTAAATTAAAATTTTGTTGAACATAAAGTTTATTTTTAAGTTTCTACTAAACTAATACATCTTATAAAAAAGTAACATGATGTCTGTCTGTAACTTAAATTCTTGCCAACCGCTGAACCAATAAGGTTTTCCATAATAGCTTTTTGGGGAGAGGATACATCTAACCTTTCTTTATAACCTCAACTGAATATAAATCCGCCCCTTTATTTTTTAAAATAAGGCAAAGTGTATGTGTTCCTTAATTTGCCCTTGTCGACCTAAAATTAATAAATGTAAAAATGATTTTTTATTCGTTATTTTATAAAGCATTTAATACAGTACATAGGTGATTGAAAAAATGGTAAAAAAACAGGCATTTTAAAGGATAATATATTGGGTGATAAAATGTTGTACAATGATAAACAAAATTACCCTTTATTAATATTCTTTAATGAAAAGATAGAAGATTAACGTTTACTCGAATTTTTGGATACATTTATTATTTATTGTCCATTGTTCCATCATATAAGATACAGAGAGAGAGGGGACAATGGGCTGTTTATTACACTAGTCCCCAAAGTTTACTTATTCGTAGGCTAAACAACTTTGAGGACTTTAGTGAATTTTGATTGGTTGATTAATTAAGTTGAGTGTTTGTACGTTTCAACCATTAATTTCAATCTACAGTAGGGGTAATTTTGTGTAACATTATTTGGAATGTACATTAATTTATTAGCCATTGTCTTATCCCTTTAGATCCCTGTTAATCATAAAAACCTCTATGAATCACCTTTTAGAGATATAGGGAGAGGACAATGGACAATTAATTAATTTTTATACTTCTTGCCCAATTGTCTTGAATACCAGAATTATCAAGCAGCGATCTAAAAAGATAAGGCAATGCCGATAAATTGATGTATATTTCCAATAATGATACACAAAATTACCTCTTCTGTAGCTGACAATTAGAAATGTTAAGACATTGAAATTAATGAACATATCAATAAAAATTCAATAAAAGTCCGCAAAGTTATCAAGTCAACGAATATTAATAGTATTATAGTACCCAAAGTTTTAAAAAACTAAAATAATTCTGAATCCATTGGCCCATCCCTTTACCCCATGATAATTATTGAATATTAGCTGTTGGAAGATTGATTGATGGAATACTAATCACAGAGTATCATACAAAACCAAATATTATTTTCTTCAAAACAACGTTTTACTATTAGAGTACTATTGGCCGAAAAACTGATGTACATCAACAATGATGATACTCAAAATTACCCTTTAAGTTTATTTCAATTAGTGGTTCAAACGTTTGGACACTCAACTTGATAACCCAAAGTCAATAAAAGTCTCCAAAATTGTTAGGTCAACTTTGGGGACTAGTGTAATAAACAGCCCAATAACCCCTTTTCTTCTCTGACAAATTATTGGTAATTTTGTGTGTACACAAATTTGATTACCCCTAATTATTTACCATTCAATATTCCTTTCGGTTTTATTTATTAATTTTTTAATAAAAAAAGTGGTCAGTCTTTTTTGATGTTGCTCAGAAAATTGTACTCAACTAAGACTTATTGGGTGCTGTCCCTTTTTTATAGCAAGGTCTCCTATTTCTAGCCCCTGTGGGGGTTCTAACCCTGCGAGGGCTAATTATCTATTCCTGTGGGGCAATCACATAACCGAACATAACCTAACCTAACCTAAAATAACCTATTAAAAGCAACTGTTAAAATACGACTAAACGCCCCTTAAGAGGCGTTGCCACAAAAATTGTTTATTTAGACATGTTATAATTGTACTATTGATTTACAGTTAGGTAAAATTTAGAAAGCTTAGCAACTTTATAAGAGTCCATTATAAAAATGCCGCCCTATTTTTTGTATCATTTATTTATCCAATTTTTGAACGATTTTTTTCTAAACGAACAAGATACTTTATTCTGTATCCCCCCCTCTCTCTCTCCTATAATTCCTTTAAAAAAATGGATGACAAAATGGATAAAAGCAAAGCTCTAAATTTAACAACCAACCACTTCTCCTCTCATCTCCCTAATTTTTATGACATCATGTTTCTGATGTTTGAGTGACTTTCTCCCCCTACAATGTAATCATATACTACAACGAATTTTAAAGAAGAGTAGAAAAATTGGGTTATATAGTCTCTTCGTGGCAATGCCTCTTAACGGGCATTTCGTTGTATTTTCACATTAGTTTTTATAGGTAATTTTAGTTTAGGTTAGGTAAAGTAGGGTTAGGTAATTGCCCTGCATGGTTTGGCAATTGGCTCCACAGGGTTAAAGCCCACCCCAGGGCTAAAAGTAGGGGAAAAACTACTGTAAAAATACGACGAAACGTCCCTTAAGAGGGGTTGTCACGAAAGGGACTATACCCAAAAAATTGGTACCAATATCTTATTTTACAAAAAAAAAACAATAGCCAAAAAAATGAGTTTTGTAATGTAAACAATGAGACCATGAATAAATAATATTTGATTACTCATCAACTAGAATAAAAAAGCCATTAGTATGTACTCATTACAGGGCAGGGAGGAGACATTGGACTGTTAATTACACTAGTACCCAAAGTTTTATATTGATGTTTTCTTAAATTCTTATTCATTGGCTTTTACTAAATTTTTATGGATTGGTCGATTTTGAAGTGTCCAAATGGTTCAACTAATATCCTTTGAATTTAGAGAAAGGATAATTTTAATTGTCATCATTGGGGATGCACATCAATTTATTGTTCATTGTCTTATCCCTGAAGATCCCTGATTATTCACTGATTATTGATTGCTTTTTTTGTCCACGTATTAGTTATCATTCCTGCCCCCCATGAAATTGCCACGTTGTATTTGTGTTAAAAATGTTTATTATTTCTTCATTTGCTAATAAAAAGCCAGTTGTGGCATCTAATCGTTGCTGGGTTCGAATATTTGTCCAAAATTGCATCTGTCTGTCCTTTTTTGTTTTTGTTTGTCTGCTTGTTTATTTGTCAGTCCGTATGTCAGTCTATCCATCTGTCTGTCCGTCTGTCTTCCTGTATGTCTGTTTGTTTATTTGTCTGTCCGTATGTCAGTCTATCCGTCTGGCTGTATGTCTGATAAGTGGTGTAATAACAGATGAAGTTAAATAATAAAATTGCCACGTTATATTTGTATTTCAGTATTTTGCTTATTAAAAGCGAAGCTGTTCTATACTTAGGGCTGGTCCGTCCGTAGGTCCGTAACGGATAGCTTTTTTTTGTTAATTTATGCACGTTAGAATTGTCCTATCGACTTCAAATTTTGCATAGTGATCCCTGTAGTAGTACAATTTAGAAAGCGTAACAACTCTATAATCGTTACTAGAATGTCCGTATGTCCATTTTCAACATTTTGATTTTTAGACTTTTTTAACAACCAATTTTTTATATAATGTTATGAGCAACTCTATAATAAAGTCCTAAAATTGTAAGTATGTCCTTAAACATTATCCTGCATCAAGCAATTTTTCAACAAATTTACTTACAACTTTGCTTTGACTTTAATACATTGCCATGCACAATTAGGACAAAAATTGTCCAATAGCAAAAGTGAGAGAAATACTTTCACTCATGAACAGGCTCGATTTATTAAGATGCTGCATACATTAACTGTATTTTATTAGGGATTTGCCCCTAGCCCATAAGAGCTGAATGGAAGTCCTCCAGTCCATATTTATTTTTGCATTGGACAAAGCTTCGTTTTATAAGCGAAAAAACTAAAAAACAAAACAGGTTCTCTATGTATGTTCCATGAAAAGTAGAGCCCCATTGATTAACGAGATCTTAAAGTTTAGACGTCCTACAGTCAGTGTAAATTATTTATTTTTGTATTATAGATAACATTTTTAATAAAATTTTGACAAAAAATGTGCTAAAAAACCCAGAAAATGTCGCCAAACCCAAATCTAATATATTTATTGCTTGGCACGTGTTTGCTGGCGGGACGTGTCAGTAGAGCTGGCAATTTTCATTTTAGCAGTCTAGAGGCGGGACTTAGGAAAGATGGGTAGGTTTTCATTTTCATTCGAAATCGATTAATATCCAGTGGATTAGAACCGGTTCTCATCCATACGAAAAAAACTATGTCTAGCATCGTACTATATCCAGTTTTCAACAAATATATTTTTAAGACGTTACACATGGCACTTTACGCTATCTCTTTAATCTATAATTGTCCATTTTATATCCGTGGAAAGCTGTTTATAATACGATGCGAGAAATATCTAATAACATATTACTAAATAGAGTCAAACTATCAATTTCAAACCTCGTAAGACAAACATAATTATGATTTTATCATTAATATTCCTAATATTGCTTCCTAAGACGATTAGATCCAATTTGATTATATATTTAAACTACTCTTCATATTTTAAACGTATGTTTAATTCTAAAAGCGCTTTTATATAATAGTCAGGGAGGGAGGGTACAATAGAGTTAGACAGACTGTGAATTACTCTGGTACTCAAAGTTAAACCACTAAACCTTGTTTGTTGGCTTAAAACTATGAGTGAGAATTTTTATTTATTCTGGTTGGTTCTAAACTAGAAGTGTCCACAAATGATTTATTCTTTGAATTTTGAAGTAATTTTGATTTTTTTACCCTAGTAGTTCCCAAACTTTAACCCTTAACGGTCGGAGGGGGGGGGGGCGTTGAACGCACTCCCCCCTTCCGGTTTTTTCTATCTCATTTTCTGTGTGTGAAAGATAAAGAGCCCAAACTGCGTGACTTTTTAAGTATGGGTATGATACATAACTGAAATTGGAATTTTTTATATACCTCCATCCTGGCGGGCACAGGATGCCAGCAAACCTTGCAGGGTCATCCAGGTAAAGAGCAAAAATATTTTTTTTTTACTTAAACAAAGCATTTTATCTTACCAAAATACTAAAATATCCTCTAGTAGTACATCCTCATATGAAATACAGGTGTTCAAGTCATTTTCAGGTTCAAGGTATGATCCCGCAGGTCCTGATCCTCATGGTCTCCAGAAATCTTTAAAAGACTCATTTTTTGACTTAGAGACTTCAAAATTTAAACTTAAGCTTCTCTTACAAGTCTACATAACATATTAAAATTTAAGATCCGCCGCCGTTTTCCCGCCGACCGCCGATTGCGACGGCTGGCAACTGCCAAGTACAGCTGCAGCTGCTGAAATTTATATTTTGATATTGCAAATATAATATTCACATAAAGATAAACATTTTCTGCAAAAAATTTTCTTCTAGCTCCAAAAATTAGAAAATTACAGCTGTTTGAAATTTTTAAGTAAAAAAGGACCTATAAACAAAGGTTGTTAAATAAAAGGATGAAGGAAGCGAAAATTGACTTTGACTTACTTGAGGTTGGAAATTCTTATCAAACAGCGGACTTGCACAAAAAAATTTAGCCCTCTAGCTCTAATAGGAACTGAGATAATAGGACCGATTAAGGTGCGGCAAAGGGCCCGACTGTTAAGGGTTAAAATTAGAAAAGTTCTTTTTGTTTAATAATATTAGGAATAAATGATAATTTATCGTCCATTGTCTTATCCATGATAATTTTTTTTTTATTGTTAAAATTTTAAGTAATGTTAGTAGTATCAATTTCGGGTGTATTATTATCAGTTTGATATTAGCAAAGTATTTAATCATTTTTGATATGATTTTGTAAGAGTTAGATAACATTACATAACATTTATTTAACTTTAGCATGGTTAACTGGTCCACCCCAGCCGCCAGTTATTGGAGGAAAAATTTAAAAACTTCTAGTTTAGAACCAACCAATGTATAATAATCAAAAGTACCCAAAGTTTTGGGCATCAATTAAGATGAGGTGGTTATAAAAACTTTGAGTACCAGTGTAATTTACAGTCCAATGTCCCAAACTTTTTAAAAAATGTTATTGACGATTGGTTTGAGATGGATAGGATACTCTCTACCTCAGCCGCCAGTTATTGGTGGAGAAGTTTGAACACTTCTAGTTTAGAACCAACCAGTAGACAATAATTAAAAGTACCCAAAGTTTTTTGGCCAACAAATAAGATTAGGGGGTTATAAAAAACTTTGGGTACCAGTGTAATTCATTAATTGTTGCTAATATGAACCTCATTTATAGAAATATTGACGATTGGTTTGAGATGGACCGAATACTCTCCACCTCTGCAGCCATGAAACAAAGCATAGCTACTATAGATTATTTGATGCAGGTAAGAACATTTAGCCGGTGGTTTCCCTTAAAGTTTCTAGTTAAGCACAGAATCCCTTTACCTTATTTTAGAATAAAATGAATAAATGGGGGTGGGGGTAGTCTTTTGTTTGTTTATTTGGTACTATAGGCATAGGGAAACACTTCCTCCCTCTTATTTAATTTATATTAAAAGGGGAGGATGTTTAGTGCTTAACAAGGCACTTTTAGGGAATACTCCAAATAATTTCATAATCAAAAAGATAGACATATTTTCATTTTTATAATAGTATTTAAATTGTCAAAAAAAAATTTCATAACAAAATATAAACTATTCTAGTATTATTATATTTTAAATTACAATATTTGGGATTAGTCCCTTTCGTGGCAACGCCTCTTAAGGGACATTTCTTTGTATTTTCACACTTGCTTTTCTCATATTTCTAGCCCTTATGGGGAAATAGCATAACCTAACTTAACCTAACCTAAAATAAGATAACCTATCAAAAGCTACTGTAAAAATACGACGAAACGCCCGTTAAGAGGCGTTGTTACAAAAGAGGCTATACCCAAATATTTATTATTCTCTTTAGGAAAATCTTTTGGGGACAGGTATTTATTTTTAAAAACAAAGATTTTCTAAATGTTAGAATTGTCCATTTGATTTTAAACTTGGCGAGATAATTCTTTTAACAGTTAGGTACAATTTATAAAGCGTAGGAACATTATGATTTTTAGCTTTTTTAAATGCATAACACAATCCTATGATTTTACAACATTGATTACTAGTATGATTAGGTAATATAGTCTATGATTTAATACTTGGATTTGATTTAGTTCGCTTTTATGGATGTTTTCATCCTTGTTATTTTAATTTTTAATGAAGAAAAATCTACCAATTGAAATTTAAAAAATCCTCTAATAAAAGTTTAATCATTTACAAAGGTGAACTTAAATTTGCGACAAGCGGACATAAAAGATGTAGACCCGATTGGAAAAGGTAACTTTCATTGTGGGGGCGGGTGGTAGCTGACAAAATCTTGATTTTATAGGGGGGGGGGGGGGGGTGTAATAAGTTACCACCAACCCACCATCCTACTATTTCAAAAACCATAAGAGGTATAAATTTATATTCTAAAAGTTTGTAATTGTTCCTTTTACACAATTATAATGAGAGGCAAAAGTCTTGGGGGGGGGGGGTGGGGGGGATCTAATCTATATTACCCCCCATCCCGGTTAGGAGTTTATAAGATGAGATATATCTGTAAAAATAAGCCAGAATTTTCAATCATTAATTAACTTAACCAATAATTGATAGAAATTTTAAAGAATTTAAAAACATAATTTAAAAAGATTAAAACAACTGTAATTTAATTTTTTAGGATAAGTGGTGTCATAATAGATCCTGACGCAATCACAGATATTGTTAAACAAGGTATTACATATTACAAAGTAGAAGGATGTTTGTCTGTATGTCTGTCTGGAGCTTTAGGGAGAGAGGTGTTATAATAGACCTTGACGTAATCACGTACAGATGTTGTGGAACAAGGTATTCTATAATACAAAGTAGAATGATGCCTGTTCGTTTTTCTCTTTGTCCGTGTGTCCATATGTCTGAAGCTTTAGTATGAGTGGTGTTATAATAGACCCTGACGCAATCACAGATGTTTGAAACAAGGTATTACGTAATTTGAATTAGAATGATGTCTGACTGTTTGTCTGTCTGAAGCCTTAGGGTTAGTGATGTTATGATAGATCATGAAGAACAAACATATGTTGTGAAATAAGGTATTACATATTACAAAGTACAATGATGTCTGTCTGTTTGTCTGTCAGTCTAAGGCTTATGGGTGAGAGGTGTCATAATAGATCCTGAAGCACATACATATGTTTTGAAACAAGATATTACATAATACAAAGTAGAAGGATGTCTGTCCGTCTGTCTGTCTGTCCATCTGTCCGTCTGTCCGAGGTGTAATAATAGATCCTGATGCAATCACAGATATTGTAAAATAAGCTATTCATAATTTTAATTAGAATGATGTCTGTCTATCTGTCTGTCTTTTTGTCTGTCTGTCCGTCAGTCCGTCTGTCCGTCTGTCTGTCTGTCTGAAGCCTTAGGGTTAGTGGTGTTATAATAGACCCTGACGCAATCACAGATATTGTGAAACAAGGTAATCCATAATACAAAGTAGAATGATGCATGTCCGTCTGTCTGTTTGAATCCTTAGGGTGAGAGGTGTCATAATATATCCTGAAGCACATACATATGTTGTAAAACAAGGTATTACATAATACAAAGTAGAAGGATGCATGTCCGTCTGTCTGTCTGAAGCTTTAGGGTGAGAGGTACAAATTATGATACAAAGTAGAATGACGTCTGTCCGTCTGTCTGTATGTATGTCTAAAGCCCTAGGGTGAGAGGTGTTATAATAGATCTGACGCAATCACAGATGTTGTGAAACAAGGTATTAAATAATACAAAGTAAAATGATGCCTGTCTGTCTGTCTATTTGTCTGCCTGTCTGTCTGAAGTCTTAGGGTAAGAGGTGTGATAATACAAAGTAGAATAATATCTGTATGTCTGATAATTTAAAAATAGTTAATCTTATTAAACTTGCCATCTGAAATATATTTATTTCCCCATGAATTGTAGATAATTTTTGTATTAGTTACAGTTATGTTAAAAATAATATTGTTATTTATTTCATACTATTATAAAAAGCTGTCATCGTATAGTAAAATAAATTTTAAGATTAAATCCCAAGGCCAACAATACTGGTATTAATAATTATAAAAAATATTTCCTAATACGATACCAAACATATGGGTTGAATTTTATATGGGCTTAAAATTTAGGTGCAATTCTATACTTTTAGAATATATATGCCAAATTTAAAAATTCAAAAAAATTCTTAAGTAGATATTGCAATTTTAGTGGTAAACTCGACATATAATATGTGAGATTACCAACAAAATCGGCTTTTTAATCCTTTATAAGACTCATTTTTGACTATTTTGACAATGCAAAATTTTCTCCGGAAAAAAATATAAGAAAAAAGAAACAATGTTCACCTATTATTTTTGTCCCTTGAAATTAATTATAACAACTACCATATAATTTTCATACTTACATGAAATAAAATTTCTCCTGTAAAGTTTTTTTTTAAATAAAATAAAAGTACTTTATACTTTGTTGGAGAATATTGTAAAGGAAGAAAAAATCCAAGATATAAAAAATACTTGATAACTGGTTTCCACTTTATTACAACTATCATTTAATGAAAGCTTTTTATTTCAACCTTCCGACGAAGCCTTGTTTGATGCTAGGGTGTTTGGAGTTCTTAGGAAACCACACTAATTACATAAAATTATCTTGATATATCCAGGTTTTAAGCTATAAACAGACGTATGCAATTGAATATGTCAATATCCAAAATCATATTCAACCTATATTCGCCCTTTAAAGTCACAAGATTAAATCTATTTTAAATATTTTTCAGTGAGATATAGAGCAGATGGTAAATGTGGTGTCGGACATACCCTGGATGGTTCAGATCTACCAGCCATGTGTGATCCTACCTCAGCAACACCCTGCTGTAATGCAAATAACCAGGTAATGGTTCAGATCTACCAGCCATGTGTGATCCAACCTCTATCACACCCTGCTGTAATAATAATAACCAGGTAATGGTTCAGATCTACCAGCCATGTGTGATCCAACCTCTACCACACCCTGCTGTAATAATAATGACCAGGTAATGGTTCAGATCTACCAGCCATGTGTGATCCAACCTCTGCGACACCCTGCTGTAATGCAAATAACCAGGTAATGGTTCAGATCTACCAGCCATGTGTGATCCAACCTCTACCACACCCTGCTGTAATACAAATAACCAGGTAATGGTTCAGATCTACCAGCCATGTGTGATCCAACCTCTACAACACCCTGCTGTAATGCAAATAACCAGGTAATGGTTTAGATCTACCAGCCATGTGTGATCCAACCTCTACCACACCCTGCTGTAATGCAAATAACCAGGTAAGGGTTCTGATCTACCAGCCATGTGTGATCCAACCTCTACCACACCCTGCTGTAATGCAAATAACCAGGTAAGGGTTCTGATCTACCAACCATGTTTGATCCAACCAACCGTTTGATTTTTTTATATTTCATAAGAGCCTGAATTTATGTTTAATCAATATCTTGGAGTTTATGTTTCTTACACTTTTTTTTCATCAAAAATGTAATTGCTTAGAAAGTAGATTTTCGTTAAAACTAAACTTCTACCCATATTTTTATTTAAAAGTGTAAAAATATGACAAATAGTAGAACAAAACAATATATATGATTGATAAATAAATATGACAAATAGTACAAAACAATATATGATTGATAAATTTTCAGTCTAATGTTTTTTTTATGTCAGTCTGAGTTTTTACTATTAATAACTTTAGAATCCATATGTTCTAAATGTGCATACAGATTTTTTTCCCTAGTGTTCAGCTGAGTGTGATTGTTTAGATTGTGTGGACTATTCTATAGGTGAATTTTTAAAAGTAATTTCATTATCACCAACTAAAATAAGATAATTTGTAATTACGCTAAACAAGAATGATCAATATCATTCTTGCAAAGAATATTCCCAATGATTATAAACAAAACCCACTTCTGTAGCCTAAAATTATTAGATTAAATGTTTTGACACTTTGGGTTTAGAACCAATCAATAAAATTTCTATAAAGATTTAATAAAAATACCCCAGGTTTTTAGCCAACAGAGAAGATAACGTGTTTCAATATAATGTAATTGACAGTCCAATATCCCCTCCCTCCATGATTTAAACCTGGAATGACAAAATTAATTATACTTTTATATAGAGATTATAAATTGTGTATTTTTTGCACAACGTTTATATCAATAAATCTTCAAAAATAAGGCCTTTTTAAAAATTGTTTTTTTTAGGCATAACTTGTTTAAGTAATCAATTTTAATATTTGAAACGTATATGTCCCAGAACAGGATTTCCAAATATAAAAAGCATTTTATATAATTGTTTTGTTTTCTATGCATAAATAAGTTTTTTAAAAATACATTTCTCTAGAACATCCTGTATATTGTATATTTGTTATTTGTAGTGCACAAACAGTTGACAGGAAAAAGAAAAATTGTTGGTATCTATACTGCAGATGACTGTGCCAGGTAAAATATATCTTACCAGGGATCTAAAGGGATAAGACAATTGCAGAAAAATTAATGTTCATCTCCAATGATAATACACAAAATTTCCTCTTATGTACATTGTACATTACAGTTGGTTTTGACACTCAACTTAATGAACCAATCAACCAAAATCTATTAAAAGTCCCCAAAGTTGTTAAACCAACCAATAATAATAGTGTTATTATACACTTTGGGGTACTAATGTAATAGACAGGCCAAAGTCCCATCCCACCCTCCATCCTAATTAGATTGTAAAATTGTAAACAGTTTTATAACTTTACATGCTTCTAGAATAATTGATTATTTTTCATACAAATTGCTCAATAATTACTCTTAATAAGCATGCAATATTATTAATGAACCAATTTTGTAATTAATGTCTACTTTAATGATAATGTACTTTCTAAAATGATTGATAATATCCTTAAAAAAACATTAGTGTCCTAATGATAAATATTCATGTTCTATTTTTTTAGAAGTAAAGCTGCTCTATAACTGACTTTGTCTGTCCGTCCGTATTGCTATAGGGGAAATGTAATGTCTTGGCTGCTTTTAAGATATACAGCTGATGATTTCCTATACCAAAGAGCAGCCAGTATATAAATTGGTCTGCCAGTCAGTAATTTATTCTTTAAAGGACATACATACTTAATTTTTTGCTGATCTTTGATAAATTTATCACATATTATTTCTCTCTTTTTTTCTGAACAGCTGATTTATTAATCACTTTGTCTTTTCATCCACCTATGATTTTTTTGTGCTCATGGGTGTTGTCATCCTTGTTTTAATTGTATATTTTTTTTATGTTAAGACGTTGTTTAATGAGTCCAGCCTGTGATATGTTTGAACATTTGGATGATAAATGTAATTTTTATCCATTCATAAAGTTGAAAGGAAGATTTATTAACCAGGTGAATAACATACAAATAATATAAATTACTAGTAGCTGTACCCCTAGCATAAAGTTGAAAGGAAGATTTACTAACCAGGTAAATAACATACAAATAATATAAATTACTAGTAGCTGCACCCATACCATAAAGTTGAAAGGAAGATTTACTAACCAGGTGAATAACATACAAATAATATAAATTACTAGTAGCTGCACCCATACCATAAAGTTGAAAGGAAGATTTACTTACCAGGTGAATAACATACAAATAATATAAATTACTAGTAGCTGCACCCCTAGCATAAAGTTGAAAGTAAGATTTACTAGCCAGGTGAATAACATATAAATAATATAAATTACTAGTAGCTGCACCCCTACCATAAAGTTGAAAGTAAGATTTACTAGCCAGGTGAATAACATACAAATAATATAAATTACTAGTAGCTGCACCCCTAGCATAAAGTTGAAAGGAAGATTTACTAGCCAGGTGAATAACATACAAATATGTACCGGATCGGACGTTCTTATTATCTTTTTAAAAACCAATATAGCCCGCCTCGAGCGGTGTGGCGGCACTACGCGTTGAGTTGGTAACGTTGTGGCTGAAACGATACAAGAGCGAAGCGGCTCGTTCCCTTCGGTTGGACGTCTCCGATAAGTTAAAGAACAAAACTATTCGCAAGTACCCACAGGGGATTTATAAGTTTCTGGATAATTAATGGCAGCTAGAGATAGCTGCATAAAAATTGGAGTTGATACTCTACTAACAACTGTTTGTGCGGAACTGATGTATTTTCAATAGACAAGTATAGTTTACACAAATTAATGAATACATATTATAATATTATACATATAGGAAAATTACAGAGTATTGGAGGGCGTTCTCTGATCATGCAGGGATGGCTAGGGATACACGTAGGTCTGCACATGACATTGAAGCAGGCCGGAGTGTATGTTGAGTTTCCCGTTTAGTCACGTTCAGTTGTTCCGGGGAAATCTCCGTGATGCATTGAGGATGCCGTCCCTGGATATCTGGAGCCTTTCTAATAAAAGTACACAAGTTAAATATTGCCTAAAACCTACACGCGTAGATTATAAAAGGTCAGATATACATATTTATGCACAGCTAAATATGTATATTGATTTCTTGGAAAATTTTAGGACTCACATGATGATATCATACGATTTTAGCAGAATATAAAAAGTACAAATGTTTCATAATTTTAACTCGAGATCCGTCATTTGTGGGCTTAAAAATGCAAATAAAAGTAAAATCAAAAGAGAAAAATAAATGCTTTAAAATGCTACTAATTTCATAAAAATCTGTCCACTCGTTTAGGATATCGAAAATGTCATTCTGCTTATTTTATAAGTATCTCAAGTAAGCCCCACTACAAAATAATATAAATTACTAGTAGCTGCACCCCTAGCATAAAGTTGAAAGGAAGATTTACTAACCAGGTAAATAACATACAAATAATATAAATTACTAGTAGCTGCACCCCTAGCATAAAGTTGAAAGGAAGATTTACTAACCAGGTAAATAACATACAAATAATATAAATTACTAGTAGCTGCACCCCTAGCATAAAGTTGAAAGTAAGATTTACTAACCAGGTAAATAACATACAAATAATATAAATTACTAGTAGCTGCACCCCTAGCATAAAGTTGAAAGGAAGATTTACTAACCAGGTAAATAACATACAAATAATATAAATTACTAGTAGCTGCACCCCTAGCATAAAGTTGAAAGGAAGATTTACTAACCAGGTAAATAACATACAAATAATATAAATTACTAGTAGCTGCACCCCTAGCATAAAGTTGAAAGTAAGATTTACTAACCAGGTAAATAACATACAAATAATATAAATTACTAGTAGCTGCACCCCTAGCATAAAGTTGAAAGGAAGATTTACTAACCAGGTAAATAACATACAAATAATATAAATTACTAGTAGCTGCACCCATACCATAAAGTTGAAAGGAAGATTTACTAACCAGGTAAATAACATACAAATAATATAAATTACTAGTAGCTGCACCCCTAGCATATAAAGGGGTTCTGTATTTGAATGGGTAGGGAAGGACAGAATCATACCTCAAAATTATCCTAAGAATTATATTCCCAGGACCAATGTGAGCTACCTTATCATAAAGAACTGAATTGATTCACTAATTAATTAAATCTTAATAAAAAACCTTATTAAATAATTTTAAACAGGATAAGTATAGTTAAATTACAGGTGATTCTCTTCAAATTATTTTTTTTGTAGGGGGCCTAGTTTTTTTATATGCCTATCCCCTGTGGGGGTCAACCCTGCAGAGTCTATACCTTTGGGGCGTTCAACTTGATGGGCTATGCAGTACCCAATATAACATAACTGATCTACAGTAATAAACAATTTTATTTTGTACCTAAAATTTTATAAATTAGCCCAAATTAAGCAAGGATGCATTAGTTTCAATACTCAGTACAGGACAACCAAAACAATGTAACTGTAAGAAGCGCTCTCTCTACGGAGGGAACATAGGCCGCTGACAATTTGTCAGTGTTTCTGTAACAATGTGGCTTTTTTATGGATATGGGATACGGTTGTCAGCCCTAAGCCCTGTGATGTGGTGTAAAGCGTTCATTGGCCCATCAGACAACCAACCCTTTGATTGCACGACCTTTGTCTGCATGGTAGTGAGTTGCGCCTGTTTGGGGCCAAGGCATTCCCCCTAATCTAACTATTTATGTCGTGCACCTGACATAGCAGCAGCAGGAACCATTTTTAACGTCTTTAGTTATGATGTGGTGTCGGACCGAGATTTAAACCTATCACCTTCCCGACGATGAGCGGATGCGCTACATGTTGAGCCACGGTTGCAAGTCGAAACAATGTTTACATCCTTATTTCCCCAGTTTTATTTTTAAATAAACCTTCTAGGTCCTTTAATGTTTTCAGGTTTTAAAAGAATCCAGCTCTCCTTATAATGTTTATGTTCTTGAATGTGATGATAGTCAGCAGAATGTTTTGACAGAAAATGACTGGACTGGTAAGTTAAATCTATTAATACTCCTCTATTCCCACAGCTACAACCCCTAGTAGTTTTTAAATCTGACAAGTACTGACAAAACCTTGTCTAATCTGAGTTTTGCCAGGTTTTGCTCAGGTTTAAACTTAAATCCCGCCCCTCATCAATAAACTCTGACATTTGATTACACCTGTGTTTTTGCCGTTTTTGTAAGTAAAACTAAGATTACTCAGGATTTGCCGCCAATTTTTAATCTGTTAAGGGGGATTTCAGATTATAATCTGACGAATCTGACTCAATGTTACTAAAGTTCAGGTGATTAAGATCGTAATCTGTGATTAAATTGACCCTCAAAATTTGCCCAGTTAATCCTTTATCTGACAAAATGTGACAATTGGTCATACTCTTATCTGACATTTGATGACAAACAGTCATACTCCAACCTGACTTTTATTGTCAAACAGTCATACTCTAAACTGACATTTGATGACAAACAGTCATACTCTTATCTGACATTTGATGACAAACAGTCATATTCCAATCTGACATTTGATGACAAACAGTCATACTCTAATCTGACATTTGATGACAAACAGTCATACTCTAACCTGACTTTTGATGACAAACAGTCATACTCTAATCTGACATTTGATGACAAACAGTCATACTTTAATCTGACAATTGGTGACAAACAGTCATACTCTAATCAATAGAGGACACAAGGAGGGCTTCAGGTGGAGGGTGGGGGGAGGATAAAAGGAGTTGACCTCTGCCCAAATTTGTTAGGGGGTTGGTCATTTTATTCTCTGCAGAGGTTGTTGGTACCCTCTCCCAAAATAGTTTTTTAATGGACCTATCACAAACTATATGGGAAATCCTTTTTTAAATTTAAATTTTAAGGCGGGGGGAAGGGGTAACAACCCTTTCTGCAAGGCAAAGAAGAAAATTATATAATTGAAAACCTCAAATTTTTCTTGGAAAATAAAAACTTATCACCAACTTGAATTGTACAATTGTCCAGCTTGGACAAAACTGAAATAATACCTTTTAAAAGAAAATATATCAAAAATGCCAATATCATAATTTTTGTCTAAATATTTCATTGTCATTTTTACTAAATTCATATTTACATTCAAATTTGTACATGATATAAAGTTTTAATCCATAATGAATGGCCAAATGCCAGTCGTTCTGGCTTTAGGTAAATTATTAAAAAAGTCATTTATTTTAATAATATATATGGATACGTTCTGAATTGATGCGATTTTACTAAAAGCCAGAAAAACTCTGCCTTTTAAAAGTTTATTTTTATTTCAGGCTAGCCAGGCAGAATCTTTTACCTGGATTCTATAATTTATCTTCTTTGCTGCAAGGTTGACCTTAATAATATTTTCTTTAATAAACAGGAAGTCAACCTCCAAGCTCCTGGACTCTTGATTTTACCTGTTCTGATGGGGTGAAACCATCTGATACTCTAGATTTGACAAGACATAAAAGATACCTAATGGATATTTTACCAGGTAAAACTTATTTTAAAATGGAAAAAAAGTGAATAATGAATTTTGAAATATAAAAAGTAATATAAAACATCGCAGATATATATTTATCTTGTGCTACTAGAAAAAATTTTTTTTTAGCTTGTCCAGAAGGATGGCATGATTATGATAGACATCAATGTATTCACATGACCAACAGAAAAAAAACAAAAGTGAGTTTTTGGCCTTTTTTTTGGGTAGAGGGGGAGGTGCAAAAATCTCTATCTCATTCTTCTTTGGCCGCCCCTGCTTTAAAATGCCAAAATTATTGTGATTTTACACAAACTAACAGATATTTTTGTAGATAAAGGGAATAGGTATACTACATCTAGATGATCAAACTGATCTCATAATCTGTCAAAATTAAAAAGGAAATTTTAACAATCATTTTTGTTAATGCGAATGAAATGAAAAAATAGCTGCCCGTTCTCACCAAAATCTGTACACTTTCTAAACATAAATATGGGTGGGTTTGTCCTCCACTCTTTTCCTATTGGCTGATTTAGAGAGTGTATCTCTAGACTGTCTCTATTGTTTAGGGAAAAGATAAAGACCAAATCAAAGAATGTGCTGAAAATCGGCACAGCAGACCTGGCTACATAGAAAGTGATGACAAGCTTGATTTTCTGATGACTATTGCACCACCAGCAAATTTTCATGATTGCATTAGATATGTGAATATTATTTTTAGATAGAAATTTAAATTAAGCAAATTTACTTTTTGATTTTCCTATAGATATACACAGTAGACATACGAAAAAGTATTTCTCAATATTTCTCAATGAATTATTAAAAGATGCACATGTCCTTGTTTATATATATTTCCAAATCGGAGGATTTTGTTAACATCAATTTACATCAGAGATTTTTAAGGCCAAAGTCTGAAAAAAGTGCTTTTTTATTTGTTTAATACATTTTTTCTACCAAGTAAAAAACAAATTGAAAAAAGAGCAAGTTTACAAAAGATACCTTTTATATTGCATTAAAAAATGTTAGTTTTACATATAAAAAATTACTTTTTAAATTTTGAATGCATTTTTTCTTATAACCGTTTACCCACAAACCATATAATAACTACTAGTTCTTAAAGGAACCCTGAAAGAAATACATTGCTTTACCAGCCGAAAGCCTGCCACGAGTAGACCCAATACCCAATTCTGATTGGCTGGAAATCCTAAATGCCTAATGAATTTGAATGATTTTGATTATAAAGAAGGGTGTTTTTATTGTAAAAATGTTATCAGTTAATTTCATCCTAAATTTCTGCAAAAAATAAGCTCATGGTTTTTTTTGTAGGCAACGTATTTATATTAAGAAAATTCTATTATTTGCGATGAAAAACTTTCAAAATTCTCATTGTACTAAAAATATCATTTTGAAATGTCTATAACTTTTTATTGTTGAAGCTGGAGGCTTCAAATTTTGGGTTTTGGGTCTACTCATGGCAGTCTTTCAGTAGTTAAAGCGGTATTTTTCTTGCAGGGTTCCTTTAACAGGACCTTGTTTGAACCCCTCTCCAATTTATCCTTATGACTGGGAAGGATTAGTGCAACTTTGACCCTATAAATTCACGCCCAGTTATTCAAATTACAAATTAAAGACACATAATAATACTAAATGCTAAATAAAAGTTTTATCTGTATCTTTACCTATTGATTTTAAAATAATTTTAATAAAATAAGTGTTTGATTTATTTTATGTATACTTTTTACCTGCTACTATTTTTATAGGATTTCTTTGTGTTAGGGTGTTATAAAGATCCACTATTCTAAAATGCCTTTTATAACAAGTGAAAAAGTGTTTTCAGCAAAAAAATTTTGTAACATCTTTTCCTAAGCCACATTTTGAAAACTTTAACTCTAAAAATCTCTGCTGTTAATATTTTTATATCTTCTTATGTGGATATCTATAGAGAACAAGGACATATGTATCTTTTAATATTAATTGAGAAATATGGGCTGCAGATGCTAAAAAATACTTTTTCTTGGGTCTTTCTGTACATTTTATCTCTTTTTTTTCTAGTATGATGGAATTGAGAATGATTGGTTATGGCCTGAGGGTAGGGGACCGATGGAGACATGTGGATGTGATTTATTAATATATTATCAACAAGGATGACAACATATGTACGTAGCAAAGCACAAAAAAACTGGTTGGGAATATAAAAGAGTATCTGTTAAAAATATACTGGAGAAAAAATAAAAAAAATCTTTTCAATTTTGATATTTTTTATCATGAATGATAGACTTTGGACCAATTAAATTATACAATGGATGTTCATTGCATAGGAAATGTTCACAAAAAAAATCAGCCATATATCCTAAATAGGAGCTGAGAAAATTCCATTTCCCCATAGAGTTACAAACATACTAATAGACTGACTTATTGCATATTAAATATTGTTCTCTGTTAACCTATTGATCATTATTCTTATAATCAGATGAATAGAACAATTATATAACACAAATTATTGTCAAAAAAATAAAATCAACATGCTTTATGGATATTACTCTTTCTGAATCATACCTACCAGTAGCAGAAAAGTTTACAACGTTTGAAATTTATAAAAATATAACTGAGATATTTTAAATTTTGGATTTTAATAAATATTCAGGGAAATGGAAAGCGTGGAATTTTCCTAAAAGTTGGCTTGGTTTATTTTGGAATAATTCAGGTATAATATATCAAAACATCACATTCAAATTTGATATCTTAAAAAGCTTTTAGATCATCATAATTTTTAAAATAATAATCTAACCTTGTTTACCTTAGACAATTATTGGTCATATATTTTTTTTGTTGACTTGGGGATTTTTATATCAGTAAAAAGTAATTGATTTTTTTCAGGGATTTGTGGGTAAACTTAAGGAAAAGTTTTTGGATCATGGAAAGAAAACAAAGTTGCGGGTTTCATAATATTTTCACAGTAGCTTTTCTCCTATTTCTAATCCTGTGAGGCCATAATTAACATTTACTTAACCTAACCTAACCTAAAATAACCTTTCGAAAGCTTTCACAAGATACTTGTAACACCCTGTGAATTTTTATTTCAGTAAGGCTCAGAAGGTTTTAATCCACTATAATTCATCGTAATTCTAGGGCATAATAAAAATACTATATCTATTTAAACTTTGTAACATTTAGCCAGTGAACACCATTGGATAGATGTTGAAGGAACATGGAGACCTCAGGCAATTTGAGATCTTTTGCAAAAATTTTAATTTTTAAGTATTTTATTAAAATATCAATGGATTACATACATATTGTAAAATATGGTGTAGTATGTGTTATATTTTTTATGATTATTATTTTAAAAAACTGCTTTTTTTCCCCATCAATTCCATAAAATTAAGTAATAGTTATTTCTTGCATTGTATTATAAATAGCTTTCTGCGGATATAGAATGTACACCGGCACCTCGGGGCTAAAATAACTGATTTTAATCTTATAATTGTACATTATTATATTCGTAGAAAACTGGATATAATACGATGCTAGAAATAGTTTTTTTGTATGGATGAGAACTGGTTCCTATCCACCAGGTTCGAATGAATATGAGAAAATAAAATAAAATGTAACAACACTGAAATATTTTTCACTCAAACAAATTTAAACAGTTATATGTAATTTCCAAACATAATCAATTGCAAGAGATCTCATGATTTTTTTTTTTTTTGGTAAGTATTGCTTTAGTTTAAAATATTTATCTTTGAATGTATAATATAAGGACAACATCCACAAAAGCGACGCCCTGAAACGGTAGGACAAACGGACATTAACACTTGTATAGTGTTCAAACTGAAAAATCAGAATATAAATGAATAAGAGTCAAAGCAAAATTGTGAGTAAATTTGTTGAAAAACTTCTTAATACAGGATAATGTTTATGGACATACTTACATTTTTAGGACTTGATTATAGAGTTTCTTTGCTTATAATTTAATACTTTGTTGTCCTAGGAATCACTATACCAAAAATCAACACAATTGGATAATTATATCACATAAAAATTAGTTGTTAAAATTGTAAAAAATCAACATGTTTAAAATAGATGTACGGACATTCTGGTAATGATTGTAGAGTTGCTACGATTTCTATATCGTACCTAACTACAACAGGAATCACCATGCAAAATTTGAAATCGATAGGACAATTCTAATATGCCTAAATTAATAAAAAAAGCTATCCATCTCAGATGTACGGATGGATGGACAGACCGACCCTAATTATAGAAAAGTGTCGCTTTTAACAATGTAACAATTAAAGTACAGAAAAATCTCTTTAAAATATATATTTTTTATATTTAATGAATATACACAAATTGTTAAAATATCAATAATATTTATATTTAGTGAACTAGGCTAATTATTTAACTCCTGACCTTGTATGGAAAGCTGAACACCCTAGAGGGGTAAATATTTATAAATCAAAGTTTAATAGTTTATTCTGGCATCGTATTATAAACAGCTTTCCACAGATTCAAAACCAGCCCTGAGATGTTGAAGGTACAAGCTTAAAAAACTGGTTTTAATCTTATGATTGTACATCTTTATATTTGTAGAAAACTGGATATAATACGATGGTAGACATACTTTTTCCATATCGCTGAGAACCAGTTCTAATCCACTGGATAATAATCAGTTTTGAAGCAATACGGGAATATATATTACTTATTTCTATCATAATTTTTTTATTAAACATTTTTAAAGACAGCAAGGTGGAAACATAGAGTGTGATTATGTATTCTATTGTATTTCATATTTAATTTTGTATTAATTTTACTTTGGTTTGATTTTAATTCTATCTATTTGATTTTGACAATCTTATAATTCAGAATAGAAACTGTGTGTCTTTTCAATATGGAAATATGAAATATATGGAGTCAGTTTTCTGCGGGGGAGATGAAAATAATCAAGTATACTTTTGTCAAACATTTAAAGGTATATATTTAGTTTTAGAAAAATGAAAAGTTGAAGAGAAAAAAAAACATAACACCATTTTCCATATTCTTTATTTAAAAAGAAATAAGTTTATTATTATAAACTCTCCATTTAATAGAGCTAGTTGATAAAAGAGAGGGAGAAGACATTGGGCTGTGTATTACACTAGTCCCAAAAGATACTAATATTTTCTTATCCGTTAACTCAACAACTTTGGAGATCTAATTGAATTTTGATTATTTTGTTTATTTTTTAGTGTCCAAACATTTCAGCCACTAAATGTAATATAGAGAAAATATAATTTTGTGCATAATCATATGTATGTACATTCATCAGCCATTGTCTTTTCCCTTTAGTTTCCTGAGTACACAATCTTGGAAATTATAATTATGGAAATTATATCCATATCTATTAGTTTAGTTGTTGGATCTTATGATTTTCAATCTGAAATGAAGTAATCTTTGATTTAATAACCCAAAGTTGAAGATATTATTTCCCTTTACATAAAATTCTGAAAATATCAGTTGTACAGAATATTCTTTTATTTCTCACCAAATCTATCTGTAATAAATCATATAAATATTGACTCTGTTCAGACAATCTTTGATTTAATAACCCTAAGTTGAAGATATTATTTCCCTTTACATAACATTCTGAAAATATCAGTTGTAAAAAATATTCGTTTATTTCCCACCAAATGTATATTGTAATAAATCATGTAAATATTGACTCTGTTCAGACAACGCCGGACTTGGTGGAGGTGCAGATGGATATTTTGTTGAACATGGTGGTCATTGTCATGACCCTGGTTCTTTACTTACAAAATATGAATTGAAAAAATCTGTAGCCTCTGCTGCAGATTTAGGCTTAAGTGATGAATACCTGACAACATTTCAACCTAGTGCTTTCATTAAGTTTTGGGCTAGGTAAGAATTAGGTAGCAAATGAATTATAAGATGTTCTAATACTAAATACAATTTTTTTATAGATTTTTTCGTGCAGCTGGTCAAGGGGGTGAAGAAGACATAGATGTTAAAGTTAAGATTGGAACAGTTGAAGAGACAATCAGTATTAAAACAAGTGCAAAATCTATGAATGTTCCAGGTATTACATTTTTAAAATATTTTTTTATGTTTTCTAATAAGAATAGAGTTACTCAAGAGATATACTGTCTGATTCCACCAATAGGAGAAAACTAAAGAAACATACTGCAGAGATTGTATTGGTTCAAATTGTACACATTTTGTTACGTAAGGGCAGAATTTTTTCATTTCGTATTATGAGTCAGCTATAAATTGTTGTATATTTTAGGATTAAGTTTTTCCTGGCTAAATTAATTTGTGTAAAAAATTCTTCCCTTGTATAATGTGAAGAATATGATGAAACATATATTAGGTTCATTATGAAATTCTTTCTATAAAATTAGCTTTCTAAAAATAGAATAGTGTATTTTTTTTTTAAAATAGGTTGAAAAACATACTAACTTTAAAATAAAAATTATAATGCCAAATAAATTTGTCTTAAATTCAATTGCCAGTATTATCTAGTATATAACAAAATGTAAACAACAGAGGTGGGTTTTAAAATAGTTACTTTATGTCTATAAGAGAAGTAATGCCATGACAATAAATAGTTTCATGACATTTTCACATTTGAAGTGGCCAAGTAAAAAAATAAATGCATTTAAAAAAAAAAAAAAACTTGGCCACTTCAAATGCAAAAATGCTGTGATCCTGTTTATTGTCGCGGCATTACTTCTCTTATAGTCGTAAAAAAACTATTTTAAAACCCAACTCAGTTCTGTCTGCAAAACTTCCCTTTTTGATTTTTATGAAAAATGGGGTCAGTTATAAATTTTAATTTATTTTAGTTATTATTCCTCTTGTACCCCTGCCATCACCTCCTTGGGATGTTGTTGTCACAACAGAGCCTAATACGCATGCTTCCTTCCTAATATCACCTATAGAAATTATAACAGGTAGATTTTTAAATGTGATTTTGCTTAAGTATAATTCAAAGAAGCTAGGAAATCTTCAACAAATATCTTATCCCTGCTTCCATGATTGTATAATGTATTTGATAAATTTTTTATATAGATTTCAAAAATGATGTTGATCTTTTAAATTTTTTTATTTATATGTTTTTTTTAATCAAATAATTTAATCAATGTATTTTAACAATTTTCCGCCTTCTGAAAAAAAGTTAGATATTTCAACATCTTCAAAACAATGCAATACTAATTATATATATTTGTTCTGAGGTTTGAAGATTATGGTTTGTCACATTTTTTTTACGTTTATTTATTTAAAATACTAAAACAATATTTTATAAGAAAAGCTATCTCTTTAAAAGAAAGTGAAATAAAACGGTAATCTTCAAAATTCTAAAAGTAATAGCATTTATAAAATCTTTAATTAAAATTTCACAAAATTGCATTAACACTTATTTCATTTAAATGCCTCTAGGAAAATTTGCAGAAGAGTTTGCTATTCCTTTTAAAAACTTTATACATTTAGATTTACCAATATATTTGGGTTGTTACTCCATGATTGATACAGAACATACAGGAATTGCTAAAAGTGAACCATTGGAATGTTTGGTACACTGCAAGGTAAATAATTCATACACATGTAAGATATTAAAAAAAATATCCTAATATATGATTAAATCTCAAATATGATCAGGCAACAGGAAGATTTGCATCCATGACAAATGGAGGAACATGTCATTGTTATCCACACATTGAACCTGTAATGGGAGTTGAACAAAAGGGTAATTTTTATATTCAGAAAATGTTATCCTTATATAAAAAGGGGTATTGATCTAATTAGCATTGTAAACAAGTTAGACTCAATACTGTATTCTTTTTTTCTTTCAGTAATATCTCAACAGTATATTTTTCTCTTGTCTTATTGTTTTTTTTACTTTTTTCATCAATTATATTATTTTACCATATGTATTTATCCATGCTAAAGTTGAATAAATGTTATGCATAAATTTTGATGAGAAATATTTGATATTATACTAAATTATATTGATTACTAGGAAAGTGTCAGGTTCCCTGTCCTGGTAATTCCAACTATATGTGTGGGGATGAATTATTTCATTCTTTTTATGTTACAGGTAATAAATTTACAAATTTTATATTTTCAAAAAATGAAAATTTGTTCTTAATAATTAAGAATGGCTGCAAAACGCTTCAAAGTTGAGATATAGAGCTATAAATTTATACAGATACTATTGGGGACATGTACTAGAATAGGTCAAAGTTTGAAGGCCATATCCCAATCAGGGAGAAAGTACTGGCCCCCCAAAGTCGACTACTGAAAATCCAATTTTTTTCTTGCAAAGGGTAGAAGATTTGAGCATAAATAAAATGCGCTAAAACCATTTTTAGACGTTGTCACCTAAGTTTTTAATTTTCAACTTTACTGTACTTTTTCAACAAAAACTGTAATTTTTTTTGGTTGTTTCATAATTTCCCTTAAAAAACGAAGAAAATAAGCCATTAATCATTAAATTCTGATAACTATAAGTGGGGTAAAATTGCTTTCAAAAAAGTGATCATAAAAAAAACACACTGTATATTTCTTATAGAATGTGAAACTGATTGGAAACGACTTGGAAACAGGGACACCATCATTAAATAATTATTGCAATAAAATAAGAATTTATTTATTCTTCTCAATGGTGTGAATTAAAACCCACAGCATTAGAATAATTGGTACAGTTGTTTGCTCTCTTTCAGGGAGGTGTAGGGTTTAGGTCTGAACCACATCATATTATACCACAGTTATCAACATAGATACCTACTGCTGCTAATTCAGTTGTGTGGCATCAAAGGGAGTGTTAATGTAATAATTTCTCATCTGATTATCAAATCTTAACATTTTCATAGCACCTTTTACTAAACTGATCAACCAAAAACGTTCTATAACAAAAATATCGAAGATTTATGTCTTGATTTTCCGGCATTTTGGAAGGGAAAAATGGAAAAACAAGGAAAATCTGAACGTTTTTGTTTATTATAGTGTTTCTAGGGATATTTAACTTGTCATACATAGTTGAAACAATTTACTAACTGTTAATGATTCATTTTATGACATAAAATTGCCAATTAATTTTTTAATAACATATTAATTAATCAGGAAATAAAGATTTGTGTTATTGACAAAAAAGTACCTCACTGTCTACGAAGGGTTGAATCTCAGAAGAAGTTATTATCTAAAATGATAATATCCTTTTTCATTGTGTCGGGCAATAAATAACCCACTTAGAAAATTTAGATTACACTTTTATCAGACTGTTTATAAAGAAATATTGTATATTTATTATTTTAAATTTGTAATTAAAAGTGGGCGAGATAATGGGCCAACTGAAGTTACTTGGTTACTAATAAATAAACCTGTTTTTAGCTTTGTTATTGTATTTGATATTAAATAAAAAATATTGCTTTTTTTATTAATTTCTAAGTAACTATACATTGGTTAAGGGCAAGGATTATGTTAACCCTTACAGATCGGAGGGGGGGGGGGGGGGGAAGGGAAATATTGACCACCCTCTAGTTTTTTCAATGTCATTTTTTTGTAGGTAAGATAGAGAGTTGTGACTTCATGACTTTATAAGTTCAGTAATTATACGTCGGCAAGAGTTGATCTTATATGGATATCTGGTCTGTGTTGGTTGTGGCGTCCGGTCAAAGTTGGTTAATTTCTTCATTATGACTTTTGTGTTTAAGATAGAGACCTAAAATTTTTTTGGTGAATAATGGGATATCAATGAACATCTGAGAATAGTGGTGTTATGACCCTTTGACCGTTTGACTGCTTCCTGACCGATTTTATGACCGGTTTTATGTCCTGCTTTTAATGAGGACTTATATCATGTATATCGTTGTTTCGGTCCTACCCCAAACGTAAGAGTCCCAAACGTCAGAGTGGACAAACGCAAGAGTCCCAAACGCAAGAGTCCCAAACGCAAGAGTCCCAAACGTCAGAGTGGGACAAACGTCAGAGTGGGACAAACGTCAGAGTGGGACAAACGTCAGAGTGGACATTGCTTAAGTAAAACATCAGAGTCTATGCTATTTTAATTATATGACAAAAAATAGACAGTTAGGCCCCCTAGCCTGCCTAGCCGCGGGCGCTCGGCCCCCTAGCCTATAACCTAACCTAACCTAATCATAAAGAAAATGACTCTGGCTGCAGCACTCAGCACCCTGGCCTACCTAGCCGCAGCGCTCGGCCCCCTAGCCTGCCTAGCCTCGGGCGCTCGGCCCCCTAGCCTATAACCTAACCTAACCTAATCATAAAGAAAATGACTCTGGCTGCAGCACTCAGCACCCTGGCCTACCTAGCCGCAGCGCTTTAATGATTATAAAATCGAGACTCATACGTTTTACTTATAAAATGTCCACTCTGACATTTGTCCCAAAAATCCTGCGTTTGTCCACTCTGACGTTTGTCCCACTCTGACGTTTGGGACTCTTGCGTTTGTCCACTCTGATGTTTTTCCACTCTGACGTTTGGGACTCTTACGTTTGTCGTGCTAGAGACCTATAAAAATTTGTGGTACTTCCTTGAGCAATAATAAACTTCCGTGAGTAGTAAGGTCATGACCATTTGACCACTCCTTGACTGATTTTTGACCGATTTTCTATTTCCTACCTGTAATTTTGCCGTTTGTAAGCTGCCAGCCGCCGAATTTCAAAACAGCTATAGACCAACCAAATTTTTTATGTAGTCTTTTATTGTGGTCAGACACAGATAAAAATATTAATTGGCGCTGCCAACCGCCGTTTTACCACCGTAACCGCCGAAAATGGCGGTTTCCTTTATTTGCCGTTTTTCGGCGATGGTCAGAAAAAGTATTTTTTTTGTTATAAAAATTTAGGTTCCAACTAAAATTTGGTAATCCTAGCTTTAAAATTGGCCGCTCTACAGCTGTTTTAATATTTAGCGGCTAAGGAGGGATCTGACTGCTATGACTAGAAAAAGTAATTTTCTTTAAATATGCACATGAACCACCAGAAAAATTTTTTTTATGTCTCTAACTGTAATAGGAGCCGAGAAAGAGAGGGGGGGGTCAAATTAGCCCCCCCCCCCCCCCAATCTATTAAGGTGGAAATTGGGGTCCGATCTGTAAGGGTTAAAAGAGGGCTTAATCATTAGGAAAAATAGAGAACTGTGTCAAAAGTTTTTTTTTTTAAGACCGAGAAAAAGACAATTAATTGCATATTTATATAGACCGGAAAAATTTCTTCCAATCTTGTATTTGGTAAAAATCAGTGGAAAAGGCCGTTTTTTAAGGAAACAAGAGCTCGTTTTGCCCTATCTTTGAGATTATATGAATGAGATGATGTTAAGGTTTGATAATCTGATGAGAAATTTTCTCGTTCACAGTCCCTTTAATAGCAAGTGTAGGAGGAAACAGTTAATATAACAATAATTTAATGTGATATTCTGTAATAGATGTTTCAAAGACAAAGGAGATGAAAAAATTGACAAAGGTACTGAAAAATGCAATGATATTGGAGCAAACCTATGGGTGCCAAAACACCTTGGTGATGAGGAGATGGTTCCTACTTTATTTGGAGGGTAATATACAAATTTGTAAAATTGATGACTAAAGATGTACTTAAATGAATTTTCAAAAATATATCTAGATCTGTTCCTGGTGACTATCATATTGGTCTTTTTGGAAAAACTGACCTCAGTTCTATTCAAATAGAAGATAGATCTTATATTATGGGCTATCATCCTTTATATTGTAAGTTTTCAATATATAGATTTTACCCAGGGAGTAAGGGAGGGGACAATGGATCGAATAGTTAGTTAATCGAGTTAGTTTTGAATAAAGCAGACAGAAAAATTTGTCTTAAGAAAACTGGTTTTAACTAATATTTTTCCCATGAAAATATCATTAGATGTATAGAAACTCTACTGTGATATTTATGTATTAAACGATCTAAGAACCCCTTGAATTTAGGTAGCAGTTAAAAATATATGAGAAGGGTTGACAAAGTTCTAGGGGTGATTTTTCTAGTGATTAATTACAGAATGTTTACTACATTGTGATGTACTGGTAATTTAATTTTCAAGTAAATGATTTTTTTTTAGAACTAATTTTTTTCTCAATTATATTACCATGATCCCTTTATAATTTTGGTCAAATTTTTTGGATAAATCTGGTTTTAATTGCTTTTCAGTGAAAACTCTTAAATTGAATTAATTGCTCATTGTCCCCTCCCTTACTCCCTGGATTTTACCATAGGATTAAATGTGAATAATTAAACAAATCTGTTATAGATGACAGTCCTTATGGAAAAAATGATGAAAATACTAAAGATGAAAATAAACCTTTTGCAAAAGCATGGTACAACAAAGATGATGTAGGTTGCCTTTAATTCTTTGAAAATTTTATTTTAGATTTAAAATTTGTTAACATTATTCATACTTATTGATTGTCTAATTCAAAATTTTTGTGCTGATTAGGACAATAAAGCATTCAAATTGACTGGTGGACAAATTGCATTAACAGATTTTAATACTGATACAAAGATTTTCTGCGAGAAACCAATTGGTAGGTTTATTTATATATCATACTTATCAACTTCGTAATACTATCATATTTTTAACAAATGTAATGTTGCAAATATATTTGCATCATTGCAAAAATGTACAACCATCTCCACGTATAGTGAAGCGCACATTGGTATTCAAGGCTTTGCTTTAAGGCAGTCAGTATGTAGTTATCATGTATTAAACATCATGCAATAAGTTAAGAAAATAAATGTATAATAATGAGTTATCTTTTATATATAGTAAAATGTATTTTGGTATTTTGGTAAGCAAAATGTTTTAAAAGTTTAAACAGTAAGGAGGAAATTGAAGTATTATCAAAATGTGTCTTAGATTACAATTTGCAATTTTAGTGTATGGGACCGGATCTCAGAGTTTATTGGCATCTGCTGAAGTAGAATTTAAAATTGTTCAGACAGGAATTGAATGGTATGAAACAGATGAGACTATTCTACCAGGAACAAATTCTTTAAATCATGTATCTACACTTATTTTATTAACTTAAGGCTTGGACTCACAAATATTGTTTAGGTTGGGTATTTCATATCTATATCCAAGCAAGCTAAGGGAAGGGCCGGGGGGGGGGGGGAGGATCTACCCATTAAGCCAAAAAGACTTAAACTTCCATATGCTGTATAAATAAATTTTCAGAAAATTGTGAACAACTAGTCAAGCAAGTTAAGAGATGTTGCACAAAATATTTCTTTAATAATCCTGCAGTATTTAAAAAATTGTGTTATATGATTTAAAGACTTGGTATTTCATAGATTTCCCTGGAACTCCACTTAAATTGAGAAACCTAAGGTTATTGTTTTAAAATGTAAAAAAAATTTAAAACTTTTTCATTGTTGTATGAATTGTGGTTTGATATTGAATAGTTGACAGTTATTCTTCTTCTTTAATTAATATAAATTTAAAAATTTATAATTCTACGTTATTTTTTTTCCAGAGGAGGATACTTTTTTCATTTTGATGTCCAGTTGACTCATACAGTTTTACTTTCATCAGTTGCAGTATACATAGAGGAAAAATAACGATATTTGAATATTATGTTTTTTAAAGGTTTACTAAGGGGAATGATAATGTCCTTTGAATAGTTGCTCTTAAAGATTTATAATTGTATAATCTTCTTGGGAATTTTTTCTCCAAAGGGATAGTTGCACGAAGTGCATTTAAAAAAAAAATAGCAAACTGTTAGTTTTTTCTATTTTAAATAACGTAATAATGCATAATATAAAGTTATTGATTAAAATTAAAAGATTTGACCAAGGATTTTCCTCAAAAAATGAGTTTTTCATTTTTATTTTCAACTTCAGTAGGACATGTTATATATGGCAAAAACTTTTTTGTCAAATATACAACTTTAGAATGCATTTACTAGTTCATAGAACTTGAAACTTTTTATACAACAAAATACACATAACAAAGAATGACCAATAAAATATATATATATATAGTATAGTACTTAGAGTAGTGATCTTTTATATGTCTTAGTATAATATATTAGGCATTGAATAGATATGATTATGTGCTAAAGAATTTTAAACATTAACCTGGCCAAACTTTTTTTATTTGACAATATCTAAAAAGTTAAAGTGATTTGCCACATAAATTACACAAGAATGGTCTAATTTTTACCTAATATGCATAGCCAAAACACCAGTATTAGAGAATGAATTGCCGCATATTTCACAAGAGTTATAAAAAAATTGAACAGGGGTTCCCCTTGGCGCAAGTTAATTAAAAAACTTGCCCCAATATTTATATATATATATGTTGTATGGTCAGTTTGTAAAAAAGTATCTATATAAAACCTGTCCTACGAGGAACCGGACGTTATTTTTTATGTTTTTTAAGTAACTTGCCCCAAGGGGAACCCCTGTTAAATTTTTTTATAAATCTTGTGAAATATGCGGCAATTCATTCTCTAATACTAGTGTTTTGGCTATACATATTAGGAAAAAAATAGACCATTCTCATGTGATTTATGTGGCAAATCACTTTAACTTTAGAAATTGTCAAATAAAAAAAGTTCGGTCAGGTAAATGTTAAAAATTCTTTAACATATAATCATATCTATCCAATGCCTAATATATTCTACTAGGACATATAAAAGTTCACTACTCTAAGTACCTTAACTCTTTAAATACACTTCATGGAACTATCCCTTTAAACATTTTTATACCTCCCGCCATGTCTTCAATATTATGACCATGGCCACAGCTCTCAACCTCCTTGCCTGCAAAGCCACATTGCTTGGACCTCTACCCTAGGCTGCTTAGTTGTGGGCACTTGGTCCCCTAGCCATAAAACCTAACCTAAAAATTGTAAAAAAGAAAATTTTCAAATTTTTTAAACACATTCCTAAAGAGGATAACACCAATTCTCTCATTCAGTGGAATATAATTTTAGGTGACTTATTCTTGTTTACATTAAAATCTTAAATGTTAAAAAGTTGTTATATTCAAATTCATTAATTGTCATACAGGGAGAAAAACCTACTTCGAGAGTAGAGTGGAGGACATTTGTTGTGAATCAGTTATCACGAATGAATAGTACTGATTATACCTTCAGAAGTGAAAAAATAAATGATGTTGGCCATGCTGTTTATAACTTAAAAGAGCCAGCATATACTGACATGTAAGTTTATTATTTAATTGAAGATTAGTTTGTTTGAATTATCTAAAATATATCATATACAGATAAACAGTCCTGAATTTAGGAATGAGAAACATTAGTTTCTACTAATTTTCATGTTATCTCACAGTAAACTTTGAGTATTAAATAAAAATTCAAAATTCCATATAGGAATAACAAATAACATGCACAATCATTTGGTTGTAAACAATTATAAATTGAATCAAATAAGTGACAAAATACCAATATACTATTGGATGCCCTAATTTTGTAGCTTGATACTAATATTCTTGGATGTTATCAATACTTAGGATTATTGTGGAAATAATTTGAAATCTTTTTTATTGGTAGGATGAGAATAAGCATATATTCAAATTCACAAACTATCAAAATCCGACTGGATCCAAGAGGTTATCTTATTCCAAATATACTGGATACTCAGGAGTTCCTTGGAAAAAAGAAAACTTTACGTAAGAATATTTCTATTTAAAATCTATATTATCAAATTAATGTGAAATCTAATTTATCTTTTTACAACTGTAGAAAAATTGATTGAAACAAGTGGAGATGTTACTGCTGTAAATGACAAACTAAGTGGTCTTCATCTGTCAGCTGTTATTCTTTCCAGTGCTCCCCCAGGCACTAAAGGTTGTTTTTTTTAATATTAAGATTTTTACTTATCATACAACAAATAAATGAACATTGTTATAATTACAGGAATGGAATTGACATTATCAGGAGATGCAGGAGAAATTAAAGTGCCCTTACATACAACAACTGAGCCCAAGGAATTTATTATTATTAATCCATCTCTGCAAAAATAGAAACACAACATAAAAAAACAGTTAAATTACAATATTCTTTCTCGTATTCATTTGAATCCAGTGGATAGGAACCGGTTCTCATGAATACGAAAAAACTATGTCTAGCATCGTATTATATCCAGTTTTCTAGGAATATAGAAATGTACAATCATAAGATTAAAACTAGTTTTTTTTAGCTGGTGCCTTTGGCACCATGGGGCTAAAACAACTAGTTTTAATCTTATAATTGTACATTCTATATCCGCGGAAAGCCATTTATAATACGATACGAGAAATAACTATTCTCGTATTCATTTGAATCCGGTGGATAGGAACCGGTTCTCATGAATACCAAAAAACGAAAAAACTATGTCTAGCATCGTATTATATCCAGTTTTCTACGAATATAGAAATGTACAATCATAAGATTAAAACTAGTTTTTTTAGCCGGTGCCTTCGGCACCACGGGGCTAAAAAAACTAGTTTTAATCTTATAATTGTACATTCTATATCCGCGAAAAGCCGTTTATAATACGATACAAGAAATAACTATTAAAGGATTTAATTCTCTTCCACATATTTAGTTAATTTTCTTCATGTTTGTACAAACCAATACATTTTAATTATTTTAACTATTTTATGTTACAATTATACAATTTGTGGATTTCAAATAAAAAAAAGAATCTAAGGCTTGGATTACTAAATTAGAATAAAAATCTAATAATAAATAATTGACATAAACAGAATGTTAAATTAAATGATGTTGATGTATCTGATGCAGTACTGGAATCTAATGCAGGAATCATCAATATCTACATTACATCTGAGGATACAAAGTTTAAGGTAACTAAACTAACTACTCAAAATAAGCAGCAAAAATATACACTAAAAACATTGAAAAATTATGTAATCTTTTTAGTTGTATGTGAACAACAAAGAAGTTGGAGAAATAACATCAGATGTTTCAAAAGATGTAAAATCAATAAAGCTGGACTTTGAGAAAAGTGTTGCTTTGGTATTTTATTATCTTTTACTTTAAAATTAATTTAAAAATTATCTCTAATTATTGAAATAATATTAATATTGGCATTCTTCTAAACTTAAGCATACAAAATAGATTGCCACCAGAAGACCTTTTTGTAAAATTTGGAATTTTCCTAACATATAAAGCACAGACAACTAAATAATCTCTTTCTGAAATGATAATAGTGGCCTTTCATTTGCTGTGGTTTAAAGTTTTCTACAGGCCTCCTATAAAGTCAACAAAAAAATGAATTCCATTTAGAGCTGGATATTGGAATATCTTGTGACAGAGCAAACAACTAGCTGGTACCCAACTTCAAACATGCCTGATAATCCAATTTGTCTACCTACTTCAAGTATTTATTTTCAAATATATTAATTGAACAACTTACACTTTTGATACTTATTTTAGTCTCTTTTTTTGACTATTAATTTTGACTTTGCTGGAGGACCTTTCTTTTCTACTTTGTAACTTTCCAATTTTGTTTCCAATAGAAAAGAAAATTGGGTTACTTTTATAATATTAAACGTTATATCAGGAAAGAGGGATATATGGAAGTTACATACCCACCTAAAATAGAATAATTGAGTTATACAATTGTATGTTAGAAAATTATATTTTTTGTTTTAGACATTTGTCAAGTGTATATGAAGCGAGCTGCTAAATTGATAACTGTATTTGATGCTGACAGTGGAAATAAGGTTTATTTTTAATCTTCCAAATAAAACAAATGAAGCAGATTAACATTTATATTGAGATATTTTGTTTTGCTAGATCAAGTATATCACTGGTGAACCTGATCTAAAATGTCATAGAACCATGTCACAATCAATAAAGTGCAACTATTTCAAATTCAACTGGTAAGCTGATGATAATTTGAAAACATCAAAAACACATAACATTTGATCAAAGGGTGACAGAATAGAAACAAGGAATTTTCTTATCTTTAGGCACAACAAAAACATACCTGATCATGTCAGTTGTCCATCTGATAATGGAATTATTTCTCTGGGCGATCAATGTGCAACAACCCACAATACCCCTAAAACATATCAGGCAATTCTTGTTTATTTTTTGTTAATAATTAATTAATTAATAAATATTGCTTATCTAACAAAAAGAATAAAATTTTCCATTAATTAAAGATGAAATGGATACATAAAATAGGTTATACAGCCTTTACATTTTGTTAGATTTAAAAGATATTTGTATGACTTGCTTGTGATAATATACATTATTATTAGGAAGCTGTTGATACTTGTTCATCAAAACTGCAATATATTATTCAACCTATGAGTGATATACAGAATCATGTTGTAGGGTAAGAATCTAGTAATTTTTGTAATCAATAGTAATTCTTTTTTTCTTTTTTTTGAAGTAATATTTATTTAAATACATTTAGATTGTATGCATTGAGTAAGAACATGTTGCCCATCTGGATTGGAGTACAGAAAATTGACAATGTGTGGTATAAGCTAAACAGAGAAAATCTAACTGCCATAGATATTACAGTAACCACAGAAGGGGACCAATCTGGAAGTTGTATGGTACTAGATTATATTGAAGGGGATTTTAAAGGAAGAATTGTCAGCTGTGACAGTAAGTTTAATGTAAGTTTAGTTTTTAACACTTCATGTAGCCATAATGGAACAATTTGTAAATGTAAAATTTATGATAATTTAAGTTGTATGTATCATATCATTAGGTAATATGTGATGCATCACCCTTGTGTCCGCCAGGATATACCTGGATTCATCAACTTGGTAGAACTTGTCTTAAGATAAGTCATGGTCTTGGAAAGAAACCAGACTATTGGGCAGGTATGAATTTATCAAAGACAAAAAAATATGTGATAAATAATATCTCTAAGAATATTTCCAATATGATTAGTAAAGTACTATGATAGTGCTATTTCAGGTGAGAAAGTTTGTTTGAGAGATAAAACACGATTATACAACATTCCTCCAGAAACAGACAAAATACAGGCAATCTTTGATTTTGGAAAGATTGCAAATGCTAATCAGGAACTGTTAACAGGTAAGATATCATTCATGTTTTCTTCTCAGATTATTTGTTTTATGTACTAAGTTAAACTTCTCTTAATGCTAAACTAAAGCTAGTAGCCCAGTTCACTAACAACTTTTAGAGGTTGACAAATTTATTCTGTAGGTCAACCTAAACAAGTACAACTATCAAATGACTTTATAAAATCTGTAGGTTGACCTAAAATTTCCAGAGGTTGAGCCATAGACGTCCAAAGGGGGGGGGGGGTAAAGGGGTGATTAAACCCCCCCCCCCAAGTTAATTTGGCACCCCCAAAATTTTGGATTTTCAAATTTTACCCCCCATAATAAAAAAGCTTCCCTCTATGATATAAAGATTACCCCCCCCCCCCCAAATGAGCTTGGGGGTGGCGTAGGCACCCCCAAAATTTTACCCTCCCTCAAATGAAAAAGCTTGGACGCCCCTGGGTAGACCTATGTCTTTTGTGAACTAAGCTAATGTCATCCCTCACATTACTAATAAATTAAATAAAAATTTTACTAATGTTGGAGTCTAAATAAAGGTACTGTATGTTGTGCAGTAATAGGGAAAGAGCTCTCTTGGTTTAGAAGATAGAGGGAAAAAGAGTAAAATGAAAGGTTAGCACCTAAAACTAGATTTTAAAAATTTAACTTTTAGGTTGGAGAAAATATGAGTCAAATAATGAAGTCAAGGTTATCACATCAAATAATATGAAAATTATCAGTGAAGACGATATAGAACCTTTGCATGGCGGAGAGGTTAGTCCGGGACAATGGTGGATATTAAAAACATCTGGTACTGCTCCAACTTCTGCAGCAAGAGGCATACGTCCTGGTACATTTAATTGGGCTTTGTTTAGAGCTTTATGCCATTACACTGAATGTGTAACCAAAGATAACAAAGTTTGTAGCTTCCCATTCCGTTACAAAGGCAGACTTTATGACAAGTGCATTTCATTAGATTCTGAATCTCCATGGTGTAGTCTAAAAACTGATGTGAATTATAATCACATTGAAGGTACTGGTAATATTGGTGTGTGTGCTGATGATTGTGAGGTTCAGAATTGTCCTGTTGGTTTTTCATTCATTACAGGCAATTGCTATCACATGTCAGCTAGAGGTAACAGTGGAAGAGTATCTAGTGTAAGTGAGGCAGAAGAAATATGTCTTGGATTTGGAAGCAGATTGTACCAGCCAAGGGATTATGCTCTATCTGAACAATTAGCAGAAGTTGAGTCAAAGTTTATCAAACCAGGGGGGGCTAAACATTTTAGTTATGATAGTGGTATCCAGAACTCTTGGATTGCTCTGGGAGCATTTAGCACAAATATTAAAGATGTTAAACCTACAATTCAATATAATGATTTGTCAAGAGCTTATTATTTGGAGTCTGTCATAGAAGATCAAGGTTCAATTACTTCTGTAACCATTGCAGACTTAAGCAGCTACACAGACAAAGCATGTATCATGATGGATAAAGATGGTAAAATTGTTGCAGAAAAGTGTGATAGTGAATATGACTATAATAATCCATTGGGTTATGCTTGTGAGGCAAGAATAATAACAACTATCACTGATGATGAAAAAGTTTGTAACTTACCATTCAAAGTTGATGGTTCTGATGTCCTGTATCACTCATGTGTTTACAATGAAACTGAAAGATTTTCCTGGTGCCCAACAATGTTAGATGAAAATAGATTAGGATTAGACAGAGAGTTTTGTCCAGATGAAAGAGAAATTGCATATAAAGGACCCGGTTCTGGTAAAATGTGCTTGTTTCCATTCCTTCATGACAGAGTCTGGTATGGAACATGTGTTAAAGATCCCAGAGATGAAATATGGTGCCCAACTAAAATAAATCCTTCACTTATGTTTGATGAAAATGTAGATGAGTATGGATTTTGTACCAAATATTTAGCAAAATCTGGAGCTGATTGTTCAGTGAATTATGACTCTGTTGGAGGTAAGTGTATCAGAGTATCACCATTCCCAGAAACATTTGAAGCAGCTGCTGCTAAGTGTGTAAAGGAGGGGGCAACTTTGCTATCCATATATGATGATACCATAATGCCACTCATTGCTAATTATATAAATGAAGAAGAAAGCATGAAAACACAATATTTACCAAAGTATTCACCTGATTTGTCTGAGTTCTGGGTTGGAGGTGTTGTTTCAAATCAATACTGGACCTGGTTAAGTTCTGGAAAGAATTTTACAGCATATTCAAATTGGAAAGGTGGTAAAGAGAATGAAGGTTGTGTTCAGTACTTTTGCACTGATAATAACAGGCTGGCAGTAGTTAAGAAAGAAAATTATAAGTGGAAAGCAGCTGATAAATCTGCTGAAAAACCATACATTTGTGAATCTGTATGCCCAGCAGGGTTTATATGGAATACAGGGGCTAAGAAATGTCTACATGTGCAAAAAGACGAGCAAGTAAGTCATGGTAAGGCAATTCTCAAATGTTCAAAATTAGGTGGCCATCTTTTAAGTTTCAGTGAGTGTGAACAGGCTGCTGGATTATTTACATCCATAACGTCACCTGGTGAAGCAAATTCATACAATATTGGAATATTTCATGAAGGTTTGACTGACTACAATGGAAGACGAATAACAAAAACTACCAAGGATGCCCGGCCAACCATTCGATCTAATGGCTATAGTGCTATTAAAGACTGTGCAGATGTACCAGATCCATCAGGATCTGCTCCTGATATTGGTATCCTTAATATTGCAGATGATGGAACTCCTTCTATTACATATGAAGCAATAGCATCTGCTGACCTTCATGGCTATATTTGTGAAGCAAGCTTAGGATGGAAATGTCCTGAAGGTTATGTTGTTTTCATTGAAGATTGTTATAAAGTCTCTGATAGTTCACTTACCTATGTTGAAGCCATGAATGAATGTAGGAAAGACAAAGGGACTTTGCTAAAACTTGAAACAGATTTTCATAAACTGTTCATTGTTGAATATCTAACTGAAAATTCAATTACAAGTTCCGTTTGGGCTAGTTACAGAAAAGATCCAGCAACCATGACTGATTCACCTGACAAGAAATTTGACTCTTTTACCTTGCAAGAAACAACTTTGACCATAACAGGAGGTAATTTATTAAAAATATATAAAAGTTATTAAGATTTAGAATAGTGTGTGTTTAGTTGCTAATGTCGTTTGGGTGAGTTGCACCTGGACTGAACAGTCAACTTGTCAACTCAAGGCCAGACTCTTGGTCCTTCACCTCATACCCGTAGTACAGTACATTACAGACAACCAACTCTCTGTGATGCACGACCTTTGTCTGAGAAGTCCTAACTGTGCATGGTAACGAGTTGCGCCTGTTTTGGGCCAAGGCATTCCCCCTACTCTAACTATTTACGTCGCGCATTTGACATAGTAGCAGTGGGAACAATTTTTAACGTCTTTAGTTTTGAAGCGGTGTCGGACCGAGATTCGAACCTATCACCTTCCCGACGACGAGCGAGCCACGGTTGCGGGTTTATGTGTGTTTAGTTAAATATTATGTAATAATTTTAGGATCAGGTGAATGTTCTGTTTTCAACCCAACAACCAACGCTTTAGAATTCTCTGACTGCACAGGAAATAATAACTTTATTTGTCAAGTTGAACAAGTGGCACATATGGATTTTGTAGAAAAAATGGGATGGTGGCCAGCTTATGTTCATGCCATGGATAACATTACTGAAACATCAAAAGAAAAATTTGTTGGTTTCCCCGAAACACCTTTGAATCTTACTGAACTGTTCAAGCCAGCATTCTTTATAGAAGAATCATTCATGACAGACATTTTGCCAGTAACATTAACAACTTCAGCAGGATTCACCATTGGTTTTTGGATGATGCCTATTGACGATGTAACAAGAGAGCAAATTCTTATTGGAATTGATAATCAAGTATTTCTGTTATTAAAGAATGGAAAGCCAACCCTAAAACTTTGTCCAGATGAAACTTGTAGTTCTCCAGTTGAAATCATTTCACATGCTCTGCTTGAAGCTAATACATGGAATTATATTGCAATGACATATGAAACACCTACTAAAACTGTGAGAATTTATGTTAATGAAACATTTGGGCTTGATAACAAAGAAGGTCATTTTGAGATTCTTACTAATAATATTTGGTTTGGCAAACTACTTCCTGAGGGGGAAGAAGGACTCTCAATATCATTTTCAACCCAAGAAGAAGACAAGGGATACTTTGGCAAATTATCCTGTGTGCAAATTTTTCCAAAATATTTAGTCCCTTCCCAAGTATACAAACTTTCCAAGACGTGTCATGTACCAATTGATTATCCCAGAGCAAAGTCATGTGCAGAAGGTTCTCATAAAATTGGAGATTATTGCTACAAACTTATGTCAACAGCTGAATCTTTTTCCAAGGCAGAACTCAGCTGTACGGCAGAGTCGCTTCCTAGTAAGCCAGGAAGATTAGGATATCCAATTGAATATCAACATCAGCAGGTAGTGATTCATCAATCATATTTCTTAACTAAAACTTTATCTATGTCATTATTTTGATTTTATATCAGGATTTACACATTCTTGCCAAGACTATTTATGGACTGGATAACTTTTACATTGGCATTGACTCAATATCAGGTATACAACTAAACTATGCAAAATAAGTATTAACAAATCAAACAACTTTATTTTGTGAGAAAAGAAAATTAAATTTTTTATAATCATCAATTTATCATAATCAAACAAAAGTAATTTTTAAAAAATCTGCTTAGAAGCCTACTACTTATTGTATATTCATTTGTTTTGCATGTAATAGTTATTTCTTGCATTGTACTATAAACAGCTCCAAGATGTTAAAGGAAGGGGCTAAAAAAGTTGGTTTTAATCTTATATATGATTTTTTATATTCATAGAAAACTGGATAAAATACAATGCTAGACATAATTTTTCAGTATGGCTGAGAACTGGTTCTAATCCACCAGATATTAATCGGTTTCAAAGCAATACAGGAAAACAATATTTTTGTATTACCCTAGACCAGCCTGTTGGAACAATATGGAGACTAAGTGATGGCACAGAGGGAGATAAAATAAACTGGGCTGATTCTGAACCCACTGCAGATAAACATTGTGCAATCATGGATAATACTCAACATGGGTAAGTGTAGGTTAGCACCACAAGGGCTGGGGTGAAGGAGGGATTCCTACCCAGAGGTCTTTTCTCATGACACCAATTTAACAGGGTAGCCTTACTTTATCAAAGGCTTTACACTTATGCTTAAATATGTTCAAAATGAGTACCCTACCCTCATAGGGGAAAACTTGTTTTGTTACAGATAACCTGTCACAATAGAGTAACTGTCTGAAAATTGAAGTAATTATTAAGAATTATTAAGTAGTATAAACTATCATATTATTTTTTTTTACCATGTACTTATTATTCATAACAATAAGATTAACTTTTATGTAATAAAATTCACTTTATTTTCCTTTTCAGAAAGCTTAAATCAGTGGATTGTACTGAGAAATACAGTTACTTCTGCAGGTTAAACATTAACATTGATAACACTCATTAACACAACATGTAACTTAATATTGCTAAAATATGTTAGAATGTATAGCATTCTTATTTCCAATGAAGTTCATCAGCAACAGCTGCCTTTTTTGTATCCAGATTGATTTTAAAGTAATTTCAGTAATTAAATATTAAAAAAAGCCTAACTTTGTATTAGGCTTGTGGGGCCATACCTAACCTAACATTTCACTGATTTCTCTTAAAATGACTAGTGAGCACAGATAATTGAAAAAAAGGAAAGTTGGTTAACCCTGTTTTTTTCTAAACCCACCGTACCCCTCTCCAAGGGGCTCCTAACATAACCTGAGGTGAATTCTTAAGAAAACTTTTGCCCCACTAAAATCAGTTTGCCTCACTAAAATTTTAGTGAGGCAAAATTATCCTCTCTAAATTTATAGTGAGCCTCACTGATTTTAGTGGGGCAAACTGATTTTAGTGAGGCAATTTTTTTTAGAATTCACCCCTCTGGCCTAAAGTGAAATGAATTAAAAAATTCCTCAATTACAATCTATATTTCAAAATAAGAAGGTAAGGGGGAGTTTATGTGCCCTCTTATGCACTTAGAGGGAATATGTCAACATTTCACATTATTTTATTGGATATAATATTACTTTGATATTTCACAAGATTTTCATGTACTCTAATGAAGTGATACTCGCACTTGGACAAAATATCAATACTCCTTTTTCTTATTCTCTCCTTTCCCACTGAATAAAAGGACAAACTATTAAATGAGATCCATATAATGTTTTTCTTGTTGATATATTCATGTACTATATATCTATTGTTATATTTTGTATGTTTAGTGTTCCAGTAGAGTATATCCAGCCCTGCCCTGTGGATCATATATTCTACAAGGGTGCATGTTTGGCTAAAAGTAAAACTCAGCAACTCATTCATGAGGCTAAACACACCTGTGCAAGGAAAAATTTAAACTTATATCAATCAATTTAAATCAAAGTGGACAGCTTTTTAGTATATTCTCATCTATTGGGGAATCTTCACAAAAAATAGATTTTGTACTATCTAGTCACTGGCAGCATCCTAGTTTAGGAGTGGAGATACCCGGTATCATAAAAATTAACCCCCCCCCCCCCCGGGGGTATGCATCTATTTTGACTCCATTTCATGGCAACGCCCCTTAAGGGGCGATTAGTTATATTTAAAAAAAGGCTTATAGATTATTTAGGTTAGGTTAGGTTATATTGGCCCTGTAGGGGCTAGAAATATGAGAAAAGCTATTGTGAAAAATACGAAGAATCTCCCATTAAGGTGCCTTGCCATGAAAGGGACTATACCGGATCTTTTTTGTTCATAGCAAAGGATCTTGCTAATCGATGAACCAATATCATTTTCCTTAACAGGAAAGCTTTTTAGTCCTACGGTGGTTTTAGGCTCTTCATTTTCATAAAAAAAATCTGGGTATGGTTATTTTTCTCCCCTTTCATATCCCTTTGAATATAGAGCCCCTGGGTGTTAGGGTAGCAGCCGCTAGTTAATAATATTGCATAAAGTTTGGCAAGGGGTATTTTCACTGCAGTCTATCTTAAATAAGAATAGAGAAAATTATAATTCCCTGAAGCATTAAATAATGACAGACTGACAGCTGTTTTAAGTTTAAAATCATAGACAAGGAGGTGTTATTTTACCCATCAAATCTAAAGGCATGTATGAATATATCAGGTAAAATCTCTTTTCTTGTATTTATTCAAAACCATTTAATATCCAGTAGATTAGAACTGGTTCTAGCATTGTATTATAACCCGTTTTCTATGAATATAAATTTAGCCCGTGGCTGACTTTCTCACTAAAATTGTGAGGCAAAATTATCCCCTCTAGATTATTAGTGAGCCTCATTGATTTTATTGAGGCAGTGAGCCAAAAAGTTTTTTAAGAATTCACCTGAGGTAATTGTCTGGGTTATACATCTATACTTATACATTTATTGTTTAGATTGCTGTCAGTGAAACTGAATTTACAAAACATCATGTTGGGAATCAACCTGACACAAGCTAAATATTTGGATGGATCTGATTATAATGCTCAGGAATGTGATGAGCAGGGATTTTAGGGGATAAGACAAATGACTATACATTGATTTATATTCTTGATAATAATCCAAATTACCCCTTCTGTAGATTAAAATTATTACTTGGATAGTTTGAAAACTGTTAGTTTGTAACTAACAAAATATGTATTACAAAAGGATCCAAAGTTTTTGAGCCAATATAAAACTTTGGGTATGATTTTATTGATTTTATTGCTCTGATGCTAATTGATATAGACTTTAAATTTCTTTTGAAGATTCTCCACATCTTATTTTACCATTTTGTTGTACCAAATATGCTATAACTTAGCCATGCTTAAGGTAAAACACTATCATTCGAAAAACATACTAAATTCATGCTTGTGGAGGTTTTATTCCTAGTCCAAAACACTTATCACTTCTTGCAGTCTTATGATTATGACGGTGAAAATGTGAAACTTGATGGAAAGCTGTGCGCCTATCTGAAGAGAGGTATCGGGTTCAAAGCCCGCGGATTTGACTGCACAGACCCTATGGACTACTATTGTTTATGGACTCGTAAGTATTCATTTTTTTTACCCAGCCAGAAAATCGTAATACTATCACACTACAATCGCAAGCGATTTTGCAGAGCTATTGCATGTGATTTCTTGCAATATTGCTAGCAATTTGATTTGATTTCAATGATCCTATGGACTACTATTGTTTATGGACTCTTAAGTATTCATTTTATCCTTTTAATAAAATTCAGAAAATCGTATTACTATAACACTACAATCCCAAGCGATTTAGCAGAACAACTGCATGTGTTTTCCTGCAATATTGCTAGCAATTTGATTTGACTGCACTGACCCTATGGACTACTATTGTTTATGGACTCATAAGTATTCATTTTTATCCTTTTTTTAACCCAGCCAGAAAATCGTATTACTATCGCACTACAATCACAAGCGATTTTGCAGAGCAATTGCATGCGATTTCTTTTAATATTGCATGCAATTTGATTTGATTGCATTGATCCTATGGACTTTTATCCTTTTGTTATAGTGTGAGGATAACTGTCTGCTTTATTAAAGATATCTCTTACTGCTGAACTGATATGGTTCTCTTGTATTATGTAGCTTCATTAGACGTGATACTCAAAATACACTTTTTTCAAATTTAATTCCTTTGCTGGATTATTATGGATTAGGGTCAATAGCCGGATAGAAGTATAGGATTAACGTTCTTTCCCTCAATTAGTTAATTTCAATGTATTAGTGTACCTATTACTTTATTTATATAAACATTAAACATTATACATAAAATCTAAATTTTTAAAAGGTTTGGTGATTATATTTTTAATATAACATTTACATTTACCAATCTATCTATCTAGCACCAGAGTGTCCAGCTGGCTACAACCTGTACAAGCCAGAACCGGATGGCAGAACCTGCTATGGAGTTACTACAGGTAAAAAACTACAGGGATATTAAGGGATAAGACAATGGATGATAAATTTATTTACAACCTCTGTGATGGTTACTTCCCCCTTCTGTGGCTTTTATTTCTTGGTTGAAAAGTTTGAACACTACCATTTGAAACATTAATAAAAGTAACCAACGAATCTGATTATAAAACTTTGGGTACCAATGTAATATACAGTCAAATCTCCAATCCCTACGATTTAACAAAAAAAAGAGGAAAATGTATATATTATTACTTTGATTTTACACCAGATTTCTATGTACTCTAAAATAATGAAACCCTGCATCAACCCCTTTACGAGCTGAATGAGCTCCATATGAGCAATCCAAATTGACAACAAATTTTCCCCTGTCCATAGATCCACGTATTCCATATCCCACACTGCGTTCGAAGGTGCTTTGACTTTAGTGTCAGAACCTAAATTGGGACATAGTGTATTTCATTACCCTAGGTTAGGTAACTTCATTTCACTTTTCAATAAAATCTAAAATGCAGCCGTTTTTGAGAAAATTAGATTTGAAAATTTCAAGTTCAATTTTCACCCACTAGGAGTTACTGCATAATCATGACAAGAAAAGCAAAGATTATTCATTTAAAATTTTGAACAAGTTTGCTTTTATAAAGTTCTTGCTTTTCTTGTCATGATTATGCGGTAACTCCTTGTGGGTGAAAATTGAACTTAAAATTTTCAAATCTAATTTTCTCAAAAACGGCTGTATTTTAGATTTTATTGAAAAGTGAAATGAAGTTACCTAACCTAGGGTAATGAAATGCACTATGTCCCAATTTAGGTTCTGACACAAAAGTCAAAGCACCTTCATATGCACTGTGATCCAATTGTTTTATATGTCATTTAGTTTCCGAAATAACAGGGCGAAGAAGGGGGAAAACAAGCCCCTTGTCCCCATCCCTTAATATTTAAAAAAATAACTTTTCTTGGTTTATTTGTAAGTTGAGTTGATTTATTTTACGGTATGGCCACTGAAAAATCATGTATACAAACAATTTTCCACGAATATTATTATATAAAACACACAAAAAAACTGTTTTTTTAGCACATTCCTTTGGCCTATTGGGGCTAACATTTTTTTTTCATTTTAATATCTACAGAAAGCTTTCTATAAAACAATGTGATAAAAAACTATTAATTATCAATTCATATCAATCAACCAAAAAATGCATCTCATTACTTATTAAAGACCTATTGGTTTATTTTTGAATTAAAAGTGTAATTGGCTATCATAGTTTATTTTAGAATAACTGTAAAATATTAAAACACTGTGTAATTTTTTCCAATTTTCTTTATACAAAAACAAATACGAATTAGGTTAAGAGAGAAAGAGGGGACAAAGGGCAGTTCATTACACTAGTCCCTAAAGTTGTATAATAACGTTTCCTTATATTTTAGCTTAAAAACTTTGGAGACTTTGAATTTTGATTGGTTGTTTCATTAAGTTTAGTGTTCAAATATTTGTCCACTTATTTTAATCTACAGAAGGGGTAATTTTGTGTATCATCATTTGTACATCAATTTATTGGCTCATAATCCTTGAATTAGGTTAACTATAAAGGTAGACAAATATGGATATGGTTTTCCTTTACAGGGAAGGTTTATAAATATTTTGGGGAAGGTTATACAAAAATTCTATACGTACTGATTGAATTTTGTTCAGATTTAGGATTAAATCTTCAAATATGATAGTCCCTTTCGTGGCAACGCCTCTTAAGGGTCGATTCGTCTTATTTTTAGAATGTCTTTTTATAGGTTATTTTAAATCGTTTTTATATTTCCTTAAAATAAACTTCTTAGCGGTTCTAACGGTATGCGTAGTATTTTTCTACTTTTAACACAAGCCGCGCAATTCAAATTTTAAAAATGTCTGCATTTTTTTGCACACCCTTTAGGTTAGGTTAGATTAGGTTATATTGGGTTAGGTGATTTACTGATATTGTCATTCTTGATCTAATTAAGGTTAAAGAAACCATATATGAAATAAACAAGGGTCATACCTATAATTAGATGCATTAATAAATATAGAATATGTTGTTAATATGGAAATTTGTATCACGCAGAACCAGTTCTATAAAGATTTGCTTCTTTCACTCTATTCTTGACCTAATTAAGGTTAAAGAAACCATATATGAAATAAACAAGGGTCATACCTATTATTGGATACATTAGTAAATATAGAATATGGAAATTTGTAACACGCAGAACCAGTTCTATAAAGATTCGTTTCTTTCACTCTATTCTTGACCTAATTAAGGAAGAAACCATATATGAAATAAACAAGGGTCATACCTATAATTGGATACATTAGTAAATATAGAATATGGAAATTTGTAAGACGCAGAACCAGTTCTATAAAGCTTTGTTTCTATCACTGTGTTATTATTTAAACATGTGTTATAGGCATTTACAATCCTTATAGTAAAGTAAAAGAATCTTGCTAACCACTGAACTGATCGGGTTCTCCTTTACAGGGTAGCTTCTCATAGGTCCTGGGAAAGTATAAGACTATTTTCTTGAGGGGTGGGACAACCCCAACCCTCCCAAAAATGAAAAATACCTCCCCCCCAAATAAATTTTTTTTTCTTTTTAAAACTAAAATTAAAATAGTGGAGTCGACTAGCCCCCCCCCCCCAAAAAAAAAATTCCGCCCCCTGCAATTTATTTTAAATCTACAATACGAAAAATTGGTTTGATCAAACCTCTTGGGGCAAAGTCTCTAGAGGCTAGGGGCGAAGCCGCTAGTCCTTATAATAAAGTAAAAGGATGTTTGTCTGTCTGTTTGTTTGTACCAAAGGATCTTGCTAACCACTGAATTGATTGGGTTCTCCTTTACAGGGTAGCTTCTCATATGTCCCGGGAAAGTTTTAACTATTTTAGGGGTGGGTACCACCACCCTCCAGAGAGAAATATGCCCCTAAAAAAAATTACTCCATCCCCCCCAAAAAAATTTAATTAATTTTTTTAAAAACTAAAATAAAAAATGGGGTCGGATGGGGGTCGTCGCCCCCCCCCAATTTTTTTTTTACTTTTAAAACAAATCTAAATTTAAAGAAAATATATTTTGGGATTCAATTCCCCCCTCCTCAAGTGCCCCTAGAGGCCTCGAGGGGGCGTATCCGCTACTCCTATTATATAAAGTAATACGTTTTTTGTCTGTAGCTTAATAATTCTAGTTTTTCATTTGAGAGAGGGATCATACAGGTCCAGGAACCGAGGTACCGAAGGCACAAGCTAAAAAAACTGGTTTTAATCTTATGATCGTACATTTTATATTCTTAGAAAACTTGATATAATACGATGCATAGTTTTTTTCATATGGATGAGAACCGGTTCCAATCCACCGGATTCGAATGATTACAAGAAATTTACTTACAATATATAATACTTTGTCCGTTCACCTGTACTATAAGATATGATAGACATGGCCTTTTTAAAAAGATCGTCTCATTTAATGTAACAAATAACATACCACTACCGTCCGTATGTTCAGCGCTTATGTCTTAATTATAGAGCTTTATTAATTACTAGCAGCTTCGCCCCTAGCCTCTAGGGGCTTTGCCACAAGAGGTATAATTACATCTTCTATTACTTACCCAGCAGAACGAATCGCAAATTTTCGCACCTACCCAGCAGGAAAAATTTTTGCGATTAAATAACGAATTCGCAAAATTCGTAAAAAAAATGGGTGGGGGATTTTTTTTGTTTTGGGGGGGGGGTTGGGGGTGTCCTACCCCCCATAAAAATAGCCTAAAACCACCACAGGACCAGTAGTTATATTCCCTGAAGGGTAGAATCCGATTGGTTCAGTGGTTACCGAGATCTTAAGCTCCAGACGTATGGACGGACAGACAGACGGACGGACAGATAGACATGAAGCTACTTTGTATTATAGATAAATGTTGTCATCCTTGTTCAAAATACAAAATCAACTTATTATGAATTAGGTTAATTAACAGAGAAATCTCTTTTTTAATGGCCATTATCTTTTCTTTTGAATCTGCTTTGAATGAAAACAATTAATTAGGGATCAGGACAAAAATATGATTCTAAGTATTTATTCAGCTGCTAACTGCCAAGCGGCTGCACACACAGCTAATTTAAAAAAAAACATTTCTCTAAAAATGTCTGTTGAACACCGGGATTCCCCCCTTTATTTTAGAGGCTTAGGGGTATGGTTAGTTAGTTTTCCTATGTCCAACCCTTGCGGAAGCTTTAACCCTGCGGGGATTTCCAATTCCTAACATAACCTATCATAACATTCCCTTAAGTAATATAAAGTAAAATCAAGGGGTGGGGGTTGCAGTGTTCATTAGGCACTTTAGAAGGAAACAACTTAAACAACAAAGAAACTGTTAATTATGCATAGGAAATCCGCAGTTGAAGTATTTTTCTTGTGCATTAACATGAATTTGTTACTTGATCCTAACTAGTAGTGTGCACAGATATTTTTCATGGAAAAAGTAAACCTAAAGGAAGGCAAGCCTCTAAATTTCTAAAAGAGAAATATGAACATCCCCCCCCCACATGATCCATGATAAAAACTGTATAGAAACAACACTATTTAATTCAATTTATTATTTTTGGGAAAAATCAAAAAGCATTGATCTATTGAAAAGGTCCATTTTATTGTCCTGTTATATGTTTAAGTAATCCAACATTTTTTATGAATTGGATTTTATATATTTTATCTTCTAAGGATTAGACAATAAATGTATGTACATCCCCAAAGATAATAAGAAAATTGAATACAGATTAAAATCATCGGTTAAAAAGTTTAAACATTGCTTTGTATGAATCTTCCAATTTGGATCTAATAAAAATCTATGTAAAATTAATTAACTACAATGCGCTATATGATTTTTCAGCACGGACAAGGACTGGCGTTAGCTCAGTGAAAACGTTATTCATACGATATCCTATTTTCCGCATAGCATTAATAGGGTTTGGAGCCATGCCCATTGTTTAGACAATCATCAAAAATCACGACCTCGACTATCTGTAGCTACGCCTTTAAATGTCTCTAGGGAGGGTAAGGGGGGGGAGGGATTGCTTAGTTTCAAAAAAAAGGAGAATGGTATCAGCAAATTGCAAGAAAGCCACAGACATACAGATATACATCCTATTACTTTTATATAAGTATCAAAATTATGGATTTATCATTTTTGTGAAAACATCACTAAACCATTGTAAATTAGAATAATAGTAGGAGGAACTGTACTTTAAAAAAATCTAATATCCTGTGTATTATTTAAATTTTTAATAAAACTAAGGGGTCTTAAGGGATAAGACATTAGACGATAAATTATTGAATATCCCCAATGATGATAAACAAACTTTGTACACATCTAGTTTAAAAAAAACAAACAAAAATTCAGTAAAAGTACCCAAAGTTTTTCAGATAAATATTAAAATTATGTTATTATAAAACTTTGGGTACCAGAGTAATCTACAGTTCCGTGTCACCTTTCTCCCTTAATAGAAGTCTAAAGTTTTAAATCCTTATATTTGTAATTGGTAGATTTTTAATTTTTTAATTGATAAAATAAAGAATAGTTATTTCTGGTAAAGTATTTTAAACAGCTTTCTGCGGATATAAAAAAGTACTATTATAAGATTAAAACAATTTTTTTTTAGCCGAAGGCACGGGCTAAAAAATAGGTTTTTCATAGAAAACTATATATAAAATGATAGACATAATTTTCCTGTTCTAATCCACCGGATATTAATCAGTTTTGAATAAATACGAGCAATTCACTTATTTATGTTTTTCTAGCTGAGAAGAAACATACAGATGAACATTGTGTTAGCTCAGACCACGAACTTCTTAGGATGGCCTTGTCAGGTATCAACTTTTTATTCTTCTATAATTCACTTTGTCCGTCCGTCAGTCATAAATGCTATGGGGAAATGTGATTTATGCTTTATAAGAAGCACAGCTGAAACTATTTTGACAAGTATTTGGTTTTCATAAGAGATTGATAATAAGAGGTAAAAAGAGATTAAAAGAGGTAAAAAACTTAGGTTTTATTACTAAAAGCTCTTAAAATAGATATACTAAAAATGAATCAAACACTAGTTTTAAGTCAAAGATACATTAATTACAAAAGAAATTAGAAAATTAAAGTAAAACACTAAATAATATCCCCATCCCAAGGACCAAGGACCTTGTGCTGACTCTTAATTGGGTCTTTGAAATTAACCAATAGTGTTGGGAATATTAACACAGCTATGTAGCAGAAAACAATTTGCTTGCAGACGAAAAAGGTCCTTGGAAAAGGGGGGCAGGTAGTTATCTAAACTATAGATCTGTTATTAGAACTGATTACCGGCTATCTAATTAGATGGGGGTGTCGAAACCCCAGCAAAATAGCATATAAAATTATTTAGTCTTTTTTTTAACCCATGCCAATACACAGACACACATCCTGTTACTTTTATCTAAGTATACATATTTTGTAGGTGACATGAATACAGCAGCTTTTATTCTACAGCCAGATATGTATGTATAATTATTTATCTATGATATAAAGTAGAAGGATGTTTGTCTGTCTGAAGCCTAAGATCTCGATTACGTTTGGGCCGAATATCTGGTTTGTCCGGATATCTGGCCGAATACCGGATATTGAAACAATCCGGTTACCGGATTTCCGGCTGATTTCTAATGCCAGATATCCGGTAATTTGCCGGATATCAAACGTTTGTCAGATTTGTTTCTAAATACAGGATATCTGGCATTAAATATCAGCAGGATATCCGTTATCTGGCCAAATAAGTATCTGACCAACCCTAATCTTGATAGCCGCTGAACTAATCAAACGATTCAACTGTGGGATAAAGAAACATTTAAAAATATTTCTGTGACAGCTCTTACACAAAGTCACTGCAAAGATTCCCTTAATATAAAGTTTCTACAATTGCCAAAGTTTACCTACTTTTGAAACAAACGAATTGAATTAAAAAAAAATGCTTAAGATGATTGTTAATGATTTTAATTTTATTTTAGAGAAATTTATATTGATGGAGGAACAATGTTTAAAAGTGAATGGACTCCTCAGGTGATTAGTAGTTAAGGGCCCAACTATCATATTACTGTCCGCTTGTCTGTTAATCCCTTTTTTCCCTATTTTATATATATAAAACAGTAAAGTAGGGTAGCAAATTTAATTTTAAAGTATATTATTGATCCTAGAAAAATAGATTTGAAAAAAAATATATTTTTAATAAGCAGTCTTTTTAAAAGCTGTTTTAACACAATCCTTCAAATCTAAATGGGTTGTAAGGGCTTTATTGCCTTCATTGTGGCCTTTGCATGAATATTTACTTTGCAAAATCTACAAAAAAATATTTCTAAAAAGGCTAAAAATCAACTTACCATTATACCCATCTATATGAAAGGTCTTCGACTAGGAGCTTCGAAAACTTTTAGATTACCTCAAGATAAATAAGTTGTTTTGCAATTCCATTTTCTATTATATTTTCACAATATAAACGTATTTATAAGGCTTAAACTCAAAATCTTTATTTTGTTGTTATTGTCAAGTCTAACATTAACTTCCAAAAACAGCTGAATTCAGCTTTTCTTATTTGTGGATGGTTTTAAAAGCTTCAATTTTGTAAAGGTTGGCCGACCATATGATTTCAATACACCAGAGACAATTGAAGATACCTCACCTGAAAGAAGTTGGAGAAACAATGTTAAATCTTCAGGTATTCTTACCTACACAACAATCAAACATCATATAGAAAAGCACAAAAACTTATAGAAAAAACAAAAGCAATGTTTTGGTGTGGGTAATTGTTTAGCAGTGATAGCCTTCAGTAAAAATAAACAGACAAACATCCTGTTACTTTTATATAAAGATATGCTAGAAAATTATACAACCATAGTGCCCTAAACCCATTTTAACAATTTTGGATACTTCTACATTAATCGGCAAATAATTGAAGTATAAGCCTCAAAATTCAACATTGCTAAGGCCTAACAATTGAAGTTTGTTTCAGGATTAAGTGTGCATGGTGTGAAAGCCCCCACAAAGATAAATTTTGATGCTGGCGTGTGTGATAGTCAAAATACGCAATATGTTGGAATTTTCGGGGAATTTGGTACCAGGAGATTGTCCTCCAAGAAGCCAGTTGTAAAGTTGGTGATTGATAAAGAAAATATTCCACTTAAGTGGACCTTCCATATGGGAGGTGTTAATGGTGATAGTGATACTCACAGCTTTACTATAGGTAAGTTAAATTAGTTGTTGAGGAGTCTATTCTGTTCAAGTGGACCTTCCATATGGGTGGAGTTAATTGTGAAAGTGACAATCACAGCTTTACTGTAATTAAGATTATTTGCATGTTGAAATGTGACTATTCTTTTAAATAGACTATCCACATGGGCAGTATTAATGGTGATTGTGACTATTAAGGTTTTACTATAGATAAATTAAATTTGAAAACGATATGAGAATATCCCATCAAATGGATATTTAAAATGGTAGGTGTTATTGTTTACAATTAAACTCACATATTTTGGTTGATATATTATTTGTGATATATAGTGCAATATTAATTAAATATAGTGGATAATAATCTGCAAGATTTCTATTCTAGCCTTAAATTTTTTTATTAATAGTTTAGATATCTTTAGGCATCCTAAACAAATACTTTTTAATGTATTTTTTACATAATTTTGAAGTTTTGATTTGTTTCTGACACCTTTCCAAATATAGTTAGTTAGCGAGGACTTCATTATGACTTAAATTAGGGATGTCAGACCCAATTGTATTTTGTCAACTAGGTTTCTAATAAGATAGTCCCTCTATACCATTGCTCTGTTCAGGTTCCATAACAGCTGGAATAGCAGGACCAGAAACAGAAGTTCCTATGGAAGGATATGATCTGGAACAAGCAACTAACTTCACTCTTCAAATTGGTTGTGATGATAGTAAATTTTCGGTAATAATAGTTTTACATAATAAAGGACACTAATGTAAATATGTAACACAGGGATTCCTTTTAGAATTGAATTCCACAGATTGGGGACCATATTGGTTGCTCCAGCATTCTTACAACTGCATTTGGTAATGTAATGCAAAACAGACAATTTGATGTTAGATTGCATCTTGTGTTGGCCATGGTAAAAACTAAATAGCAAACAGTTATGTTGTCATTTAAGTTCTTAACAACTAGCAGTAGTAACAAGACTATCTCTGAATAAGTAATGTCATCTTAAAATAATGTATATATAGGTTAACTTTGAGAAGAATTGGTCTGGCTCTCTAGATTATGATGCCAATGTAACAGTTGTGACTGATATCACTGAAGTTCAGTTGATGGGATCCATGGATATTATCCAAGCTGGATACACGGGTCAGGTATGTAACAAATAGTGAAAGTTTAATTTTTCTCTGTATTATTATTCTCTGTATTATTATCAACAACAGCAGAAAAACCACATTTAGGTTTTGTAATTTGTTTTCAAATTAATTTCAGAATTGGTATAAGCAGAATTTCCCTTCATAGTAATTTAATTAATTCTTGAAACATTTTGGGTTTAAAGGAAGCATGCAAGAAATACCACGCTTTAACTGATGAAAGACTGCCACAAGTAGACCCAATACCCCAAATTTGAAGCCTTCAGTTTCTATAACAAAAAAGTTCTAGGCATTTTAAAATGACATTTTATGTACAATGAAAATTTTGAAAGAATTTCAATGCTAATGTTAGAAATTTTGAAATTAAACTACGTGGCCTAGAAACAAAATTATAAGCTTATTTTTGTCATAAATTTAGGTCACCAGTAACTATTTATATCTTTACAATAAAAATGCCTTGTACCGAGTGTACTGTGGCCAATCTGAAGGCTGAATCAGCTAAGCAACCAATCACATTTAAGCTTGTATTAGTTTCCACCTTTGTTTCCGCTATGATTTTTGTTTACAAATGCAATTTAAATCAAATTTTTTTCATAGATTTTTACTATGAAATGTGGTGTTTTTATTGTAAAAATGTAATTAGTTACAAGCAATCTAAGTTTCTGACAAAGATAAAGTCATAATTTTGTGTCTTGGCGACGTAATTTAATATTGTTTTTTCTTTTATGAGCATTGGAAATCTTTCAAAATTTTCATTGTACATAAAATGCTATTTTGAAATGCCTAGAACTTTTTTGTTATTGAAGCTGAAGGCTTTAAATTTGGGGTATTGGGTCTACTTGTGGCAGTCTTTCAGCAGGTAAAGCGTGGTATTTCTTGCAGGCATCCTTTAAATGATGTCACACTCATAAAATTCAACCCAGGTGTAAGAATAAAATGGCAAAGAATACTAATTAATGATAATTTTTGTTCAATTTAATTATATAAATTTATAAATTATATGATTTGCAGGGATGTATGACTTTGGCACCAAATGGGAGAGTTATTCCAAGGTTTGTATCCAAAGTGGCATAATCAAGTATTTTTCATTTTTCTAGATTCATACCTATAACATCCATTTAAGAAATTTTATTCATGCGTAGATTTTTGCCAGGCTGCCTATCCTTATACTAAAGTAACAGGATGTTTGTTTGTCTGTGTATCTGTGTGTGTGTCTGTACCGAAGGATCTCGCTAACCGCTGAACCGCTGATCGGGTTCTCCTTAACAGGGTAGCTTCTCATAGTTCCCGGGAAGGTTTATAACTATTTTTTGGGGGGGTGGGACACCCCCAACCCCCCCCAAAAATGAAAAATCCCCCCCCCCAAAAAATTTTTTTGTCTTTTTTTTTTTAACTAAAATTAAAAATGAGGGGGGGATGGGGCAACCCCCCCCCAAAAAAAAAATTTTTTCGCCCCCCCCCCAATTTTTTTTTCATTTTCCTTTAAAAAATTAAATTTGACTCTCTCCTCATGTGCCCCTAGAGGCCTCTAGAGGGCGTAGCCGCTAGTATTAGGATAAACTAAAACAAACATTTGCCATATTGGATACAATAATGTCAAGGCTTGGAGCAACCTGTATGAATGACAAAAAGAAATCTGTGTGTGAATATCAAGCCTGCTATACAATTGAGGTATATCTTAAAATTGGTATCAACGGGATTGCAACCATGGAATTGCATAAAGCAAGACTCCACCAAATGGAATTGCACTCAAACAGGATTCCACTTAACATAAGTGCACCCAAATAGGATTCCACAGTGCAATGCCAATGTAATCCTTAAATTTATAATGGATATTTCAATGCTAATTTTGTACCAACTGAAAGTGGCCATTAAATAAACTTATATTATGCAGGAGTTACTACAGCACTTTAGGATTGTAACTCTGCATGGTTAAAGCAAAAGACAAAAATAGATTTCAAGTCATATGTATTCCAAATATTTTACTTTAATATTAAATGTGTTATTGTCAATACAAACATGGGTTATGATTGATAAGGAAATTATAAACAAACTTTAAAAGTTTCAAAATCTATATTACACATTGATTTTACAAAATTTAGGGTTTTGAATGCAAGTTCCCATTTACTTACAAGGATGTCCAGAGAAAAGCTTGTATCAAAGATGATCTCTTCAGGCCCTGGTGTCCAACAAGTAAGGAATATTTTCTTTAAAGTAATTTTATGTTTGATTACAAATATCTCAAAAAAGTGTTAGATTTAAGCCATATACTGCAGTACATTGCATAGTTTAAGCCAAGAACATGCAATGAAAGAAGTTTAGGATATTTAGGTTTCTGATATTTGTATGAAATGATTAATTGTATCTTTCATTATCTATAGAACTTGATGGTAATGATATAACTGAATGGGGTTACTGTGTTGAAGATTGTCCAGTTGAAGATTTCATTCCAGTTTGTCTTCAGCCTCCACCAATACCACAGTTCCCACTGTTTGATTCTGTCCAAGTGCACTATCATTCCACTTGGTTTACGGTATGTTTATTGTCATTGGTGCAGCTCTTCTTTAACCTACCTCAAATCATAGAGGATGCTGTCCATGACACCTAAATGTTAGGTCCATCAACCTGGAATAACAAAGGAAAATAAAAAAAACTCTGTGTTGTTGAAACACCCTTGGTATTATAATATAATAAACATCTAACAGATAACCAATTCATTAATTTCAGCCCTAACAATACTTTTACTATTTATGTAACACATCATAAATAGCAGCAATAGGAACCAATAATATCTTCAATCCATAGTCAGCTATCTTCAGATACCTACATTTACATTTTTCTAGTAACATTTACTATATTATATTTTAAGAATTCGCCCTTAATAAATGATTGAAAAATGGTTCTGTAACTTTAGGAGAAAGAATGGGTCTCAAGGCTAAGGTAGATGCGTCCAGCTTGAAAGTGCCTTTAGATTGGAAGGACTGATTGAGAGAGTCATAAAAGCTTATTGAATCTTTCTTGATTTCTATTTAACTTGATGTTAGTTTACTGTTATTTTCTTCTGAAATATTGTTTCTTGCTGTTCCTGTGCTTTCTGATAATTTTAGTATGTTGTTTCAGGCTGTAAATGAAAAACCGAAGTACAAAATAACCAACACAAGAGAACGGCTTCACTTTCCAACCTGGCCATTTGATGCTAACAATGTGACAGATGATATAGAAGTGTTTATAACCAGCCTGGATGATAATGTAACTATTGCTGAGCTGTATGAAGTGAAACAAGAAAATGATACAGAGACGTATACCTGTCCTGTGGGATATATTTTCAAAGGAATTTAGTAATGCTTAAAGTGTTCATTTATCAAAGAGTAAATGGCTGTGTTACTTATTTACTAAGTATATTTGCGATAACTTTTATTTAATGAAATCTTCCAATTTTTAACATGTACAAAACGGCCTGCTTAATTGCTTCAAGATCCATGTCAGATCTATATAGGAAATAAATGTCTATAAACGAGCTCAAGTTTTCCAAGGAATATTTGTTTAAAACTCATAGTGCTCCAATAATCCATAATAAACTCTCATTGCCCAGAATGATAAGACCCATTATTTTACTTTATTGAAAATAAATTCCTTTTTTTAATTTCATGTTGCTATTTACCTTATATCAATGTATTTAATTTCTAATCATAAAAAAGAAAATTTAGATTTATAATATAATAAATTTAAGAAAACTCTGTTTTAAAAGAATTTGATTGTGGCGACACTTTGTGTGTTCAAATATTAACTTTGTGTGTTCAAATATTAAACTAAAATTGTAATCATCATCATTAACCCTTTGGTGATGGTAATGTAAAGAAAAAAATATAATTTAAAAAATCTTTTTAAAATCATTTAGATTATTAAATGTTTACTTTCTTTTAGATAGTAATGCCGGATGAGGAAAATAGATTTATTGAGAAATAGATATGCATATAGAAAACTAGCCAATAGGCAGATAATTATATCGAGCCAACTCTAGTCTATGATATGATTGATAAAAACAAAAACTCGCTTGAAGGGCTTCATTGATCATATTTAAGGCAACAATATCAAAATATAAAATAAGGAATATGGTTTTATTCTACTGCCCTATAATGCTCAAACCATTTATAGAAAAAAAGCAAATTAACAATATAGCCAAGAGCCTCCCCAAGAACTTTATGAAGCTTCCCTATGATAAAAAACTAGATATGTTTTGTGGTTAGTGAGATAATAACTGATAAACAAAAACAAGTGCCTCTAGAGGCCTCTTGTTGGACCTAGAAACATATTGGTCCAGCAGTTATTGAGATAAATTATTACACACAGAAATATAGACAAACACACAGAGAAACCTGTTACTTTATTAAAAGGATTGTTTATCTTTGAAATAATTGTAGTTTGAACTAAAGTTTACTAAATTTGATGTTAGATACCCATGACATATCTGTAAGCACAATCTGTAAGAATGGAACCTGGGAGTATACTTTCAATACAACACTTATGTGTGTTCGTAAGTAATGTTTTCTTTAAACAAAAGATAAGAAGTTTGATCTTGTTTTAGGCATAAAATATATTTTAACAAATTTAACTGAGTGTAAGGCTATATAACAAAGCATTCCATAATTGTTTTTAGGAGGAAGATACAAATGAATCACTCATATTCTATTTTATAAGATTTAAAATATGAAGTCTAAAATTTATTCAAACTCTTTTAAAGTTTTTCTGAAAATTTTATTATCATGTTCTTACAAGAAGATATAAAGGGTCACTACTCCAATTACCATTTATAACAATGGATATGAGATACGTGGATATCTCTCAGAATATACACATATTTTATTTTCATTACCTAAACTCTTTAATACACTTATTGGAGCCTAAAATTGGATTGACTGTCAATTATTTTCAGCTGTCTACTGTGATGAGGAGGTACCATTACACCCAAACAATTCCAGACCTTACATACACAATGCTGAAGAAAGAATGAATAATGATACAGGTTTTTGTTAGAACTTCAGATACTCTGTAGCAAGTATTTGTCCTAGTCTGACCATTTGTCTTAGATTTCTCAGTTTCTGTTTCAATTGTAAATTTTCTTTGCCAATGAATTCATATCATGCACAGGAATAATTATACAAATGTGGGTCACTGCTAAACATTAGATATATGCCTTCAATGTTTTTAGATTGGAATTCATACACAAGAGAGCTGGAATACTCATGCCCAGAAGGTTCTGTCTTGGAGTTTCCAAACATAACAGATGAACAGGTGACTAAAATTTACTTGATATCATAATGATTAAATGAAATCCTGAATTATTGGTTGGAAAGTTAGAGCACTTACAACTATAGCCTACCAATAAAGATATGAAAAAAAAACAAAAAAAGTAAGCCAAAGAATGAGTGAATTAATAAAAGTTTGGGTACCAAATTAATTAACAGTCCAAAATCCTCTCATTCTCTGATTATATTTCTTACACTGCACTGGGGAAAGGACTCTTCCAATAAACCAAATAAGGTTTCTGAATATCAGAGGGAATCATAACTATTATCATACTTACATTATTACAAATCTATATATTAAAACTATATAACAGGTGACTGCAATCGATGAATTTACAGTACGATGTGATGCAGACCGACACTGGAGACCTGTCCTGGATCATATTGAGTTCCCTGACATTCCCATCATGCCCAGATGTATAGGTAACACTGGATATTTTAAGAATTTACACCCTTTCCATTATTACCTTGATTGATTGATTTTACACAATTTATCATAATGTTTAAAATGATTTTAAAACAGTGTTAAAATAGCAAGAAAATTATTAAAAATAAAACTTTATTTTGTATTCTAACAAAATAATGGTATCTTTAATATAGTCCCTTTAGTGGCAACACCTGGTAAGAGGCGTTTTGTCATATTTTCACATTAGTTTTTATAGGTTATTTTAGGTTAGGTTAGGTTTAGTTGGGTTATGTGATTGCCCTGCAAGGTTAAACAATTGGCAGCACATGCTTAGAGCCCACTGCAGGGGCTAGAAATAAGGGAAAAGCAACTGTGAAAATTCGTCGAAACGCTCCTTGAGAGGCATTGCAACAAAAGGGACTATACCCAAATAATGTGCTTGGTTTGAAATAAATTAACTGATTTTACTTGATATACACATACAAACAACTTAGTTGTTGAAAAGTTTGGTTGTTTTATGAGAGGATTAGAATAGTTATTTCTCGTATCGTATTATAAACGGCTTTCCGCGGATATAGAATGTACAATTAAAAGATTAAAACTAGTTTTTTTAGCCCCGTGATGCCAAAGGCAACGGCTAAAAAAGCTAGTTTTAATCTTATGATTGTACATTTCTATATTCGTAGAAAACTAAATATAATACGATGCTAGACATAGCTTTTTCGTATTCATGAGAACCGGTTCCTATCCACCGGATTCAAATGAATACGAGAAAATATATTAAATTGATACCAGATAAATCAGAACATTAACACTAAACATCTTACAATATTATTTTATTATATTTTATTTAGCAATCAACTGCACAGATGCACCCTTTGCTGTAGAAGCAAATGGTCTAGCATTAATGAACTGGACAGAAACTGTGGGAAACCCTAGGCCTTATGCCACTGAAATAACATACACTTGTACCAGAGAAGGAATTTTGATACAGCATATTGATTTAAAGTTTTAACATGAGGAGTATAATAAGGTTTTCAGCTAGCAGTTTCATTTTAAGACTATGAAAAAATCTTGTAGAAATTTTATTTTTTTAATTCAAATTGTGAAAACTATGGGGTTAAAATATAAAATATACAGATTATCATGGTCAAAATTACAGATAATCATGGTCAAATAAATTTTTAAAACTACAATAAAACAAATTTTGACTGACCTACATAAAAATACTTGCCACCATAAATGCTTTCTGAAGTGTATCAAAAGAATAATTCTAAAGGGTGGGGATACCCCTCCAATGGAATGAACACAACCTTGTCTGTTTGTCAGAATGATGGAACTTGGAGTGTTACAGAGGTTGAACAGTGTGTCAGTAAGTATCAATATTATCTGCATGATTTCTAATTAACTAGCGGCTTCGCTTTTAGCCTCTAGGGGTTTTGCCCTAAGAGGTTTTCAACCTAATTTTTCCTATTTTAGATTTAAAAGAAAAATATTTTTAAAAATTATTTTTTTTGGGGGGGGAGGGGTTTAGCCGACCCCACTATTTTAATTTTAGTTTGGAAAATTTTTTTTGGGGGGGCGGGTATTTTTCATTTTTTGGAGGGGTTATGGGTGCCCCCCCCCCCCAAAGAAAATAAACTTTCCCAGGACCCATGAGAAGCTACCCTGTAAAGGAGAACCCGATCGGTTCAGCAGTTATCAAGATCCTTTGGTACAACAGACAAACAAAGAAAAAGACAGACAGACAGACTGACATCGTTCTACTTTGTATTATAGATGTGCTGCATCTGCTAAGGGTTATTTTTGAATACACCTGGTAGAATCTTTTGGTATATCTATCATACATGTCAATGGGATATAGAATATGGAAATATTGTTATAGATTCTCACTAACCCTGATACTGAGGACAAATTCCTTAATTAGCAACCTAAGATGACAACAAAAATCACATATTCTATATGCAATGATCCACTACTATTTGGAATTCTTATTCCAGAATTGGATTGTCCAGCCCAACCTCCACCAATTCATGATGGTCCTGGTGCTGAGCGGATTTATGGTCTATTAAGAACAAGGTTGGTCATATATATGGAAAATCAATGAAAAAAATATTTTTTATTTTATTTTATTTTTTGGATACCACAATATGATTTATGCTGTCTTGGGATAAATCTTTTTCTATATATAAATTTGTTGAAAGTAAAGGGTTTACTTTGATTTCTGAGTCAAAATTATTTTAGGTATAGATGTAAGAATGGGTACATGTTTACCAATGGAGATTTCCCCTACTGGTATAATGAGTGCCTTCCCAACAGACAATGGAAAGAACCTGATGATCCTGTGCCTTGTATGAGTAAGTTAAATCAAATGTTATTTAGAGGCCTCTAGGGGCACTTAAGGAGGAGGAAGATTTAGATTTTAAAAAAAAAGTAATAAAAAAAATTTTAGGGGGTGTATTTCTCTTGGGAGGGTGGTGGTACCCTCTTACTAAAACAATTATTAACCTTCAAAGGACCTAACAGAATAAAATAAAATAAACTTCCTCTAGATTTGATTCTAATCATCATATTTATTCAGAGCGTCGCTGTACAGAACCACCACCTGCCCCGCCATTGGGACATGAAGTTATCTGGCCTTATAGGTAATAATTCGTACCTAGTAATAGTGTCTAACTTTTTATCTTAGTGACGTAACAAAAATCCATCTCTTTTTTAAAGGTTTCCTTTCCCACCTCCCCTCTCATCCTTTGATTTTTGTTACGTCACAAAGATAAAAAATTAGACACTATTACTAAGTTCAATAATTCACAATGTATAATTCATATTCTCTCTCTATGTTACTGGTTTTACCTTTGTTCCATTTTTTGCCTCAAAGAAAGGTGTATAAGATTATTTCTAGAAAGACATATCAAAACTTTAATGAATGGTGTATCTTGATTAGACATAATTCAAAGCAATTCTCTCACAGCTGATCCAACTCAATCTTTATTCATGTATTTCATAAAACTTTTAGGGTAAATGAGAAGGATGATACAGTAATGTTCAGATGTCCAGCTGGAAAGAGACTGGATATTGATTTACCCTGGTAAGCTAATGTTTGATTGACATTTATATAAAATTATACATTACTATTTAACAATTTCAAGTGACATGCTTTGAAATTCTAAAGGGATGTATGGAATGTTTATTTAAGAATTTAAAGAACTGTTATTATTCAGTTGTCTTATGATGAATTCTACTGATTCTAGTTAAAGTACACCACTTTCTAAAGAAGAAAATCATTTTCTAGAACTCTAGTTTTGCTATTGTAAATTTCATTTATTGATTAAATGGACTTTTAATCATAGGGGTTGGCCATCTCTAGATGGAATGTCATGGACAGAATATGGTACTATGGAACATCCACAAAGAGGTTACAAATTTTATATAGCTATTAATCTATTAATTTCCTTATAGATTTTTCTATAAATCTATCTTTCATTCAATCTATCTATTCATTGTCTATCAATTTACCCATTGATTTGTTTTGTTATATCTGTTGACTTTTTTCTTCATTACATACCTTATTAAATTAATATCCTATGTGGACAGTTGATAACAATCTAGGACCAGACTTTTATTGTAGGTGCCAAAGTATTAGCAACCCAACTATTGTAGATTACACGACCATTGTCTTTCATGTCTTTACATTGAAATCACTTTTTGGGCCAAGGCTGACCATACTTTTACTATTGATGCTGCACATCTGATTTTATTTAAGTTTTGGTAGATTTTTCATATGATTTTAAAGAATTTTTTTTACAAAAGACAATTTTGGTGATCTGGCGACACTTGCCGATTATAGCGATCCTTTTTTTTTAAAGAATCCACCTCTGACATAGCATTATTTAGTTATAACCTTGATTTGGGTCATGATTCAAACCCTATTGTGGTATTTATACAACAGAAAACAGACGGTAAATAGTTAGTTATAGAGTAGCAATACTTAATATATAAATAACATACACTTTGAATATTCACTATGTTTAAATCAGATTAGGGTAGGTATAATAAATATCTAATTACTGGGTGAAGCTATGATCAATAAATATATATAACGAGCTCTAAAATAGACTCAGAGCTCGTTATGCTGTCCAGGCCCCACTCTTAGTGACAACCTGGCTAATAAGTCCTATAGTAGTAACTATATAGAACTTTTTTCAAACTTATTGCTTAATTTATTATTCATAGCTTCATACATATAAATCAAAGGTCATTGTAAAACACATTGAGTCAACTCTACAATTCAGCCATTACGACACTATGTGTTACTGTTCAGTCATGAGATTTTTGTTAACTACATAAATTTATCTTTACTGAAAAAAATTAACCTGTAGATCAACTGGTGACCTGTACCTGGATGCATGATCCTGCCAATGGATATAATGATACTATGGTCTGGTTGCCAGAGGAGGTTCAGATCTGTACAGGTATAATGTTATTGTATGGAATTATTTTGTACAAAGAGATGAGATACAAGGATTTTTTTGGTGCATCTGCTGTTTCAATATTTGAAAAAAGTGCCTCCAAAAATAATATCATATGATGAAAATGAACAATGAGAGACCAGTATAAATTTTACCATTGGTCAATTACAGTGGTTACTTTTCTCGCATTGGTCAATTTTATTGTATGACGTCATTTTTTGCTGGCACTTTATGCTGTCTATTTGAAAAATATATTATACTAAGCTTTTAAGGAACAAATACCATATTAAAGGCTTTAAGTTTGTTTTTTTCCACGAAAAAACTTCTGTTGGATTGAAAAAGTTTTTAAGGGGTTACAATTTGTAACATTTTGATATTATTTGTAGTGATTCATAATAACTATGTTGCCTTATTATAGGCCAGTCAATGTTAGCTCACTTTTAAGTCTAAATACATATTTACAATTTGCCTTTTGCCTCAGAAGAGGAAAAAATACCCCCCAAATTAAGTTTATATCTATTACTATCTAAAAAATGTCCCCTTCCATCAAATTATCTGAAAAAAATACCTGAAAAATATTGACATGTAAGGTAAGATTTTACAACCATGAACAATAAAAATTATAGGCAAACAGTCATGAAGAGATCATTATGATTGTTTGTAAATCCTTATAGAAAAGTAACAGGATGTCTATCTTTGCTTTGATATGTACCGACGGATTTTGTATCCACTGAACTGATATGGTTCTTCTTTACAATGTAGTGTGTCATGGGTTCCTGGAAGGTTTATAAATATTTTTTTACAAGAGAAATCACCCCTATTAAAATGAACCCCACTCCTTCCCCCCCAGAAAAACAAACCTATTTTTGACATGGTCTTGTTAAAACTAACCATTTGTGGTAACTTTTCGCAACCTCCAACTACTGAAGCACCCTAGAGGCCTCTATTTGCTAGTTTTGTATAAACAATTAATATTTATTTTGTTTTAGTAACTTAAAAAAAACTAGATAAACCAAAGAAGATGTTTTAATTACAAGGTAAAAAATGAATTTTATATTTTGAAGATGATATGTTTTGAAATAAAGTTTTTTTGAAGTACTAAAATAATATTTTTTTTTTACTATATTATTTATATTAATTGCTATTGATTAAATAGTAAATTATATAAATGTTATACATATATAAATACAACTATTGAAAGTTTTAAACCACTTTCCCCATACATAAAAAAATCTTTGAAATACCTTTATATTTTTTTGAATATGCCCTTGGTTTCTACAAATCAGGTAATTTTTTAAAAATCTTACACAAAAAAGAGTTTTTGTTCTTTCCCGCCACAAAAAAAAATTATGGGCGTTACGCACAACCCGATTAAAAGATTTTGCTTTCAAATTGAGACCCCCCCTCGTAAAAAACTTGGACATCCCTACAACCCCACTTAGAATTATTACACACCTTATTACATCCAACTGCTGTATGTTTCATAGTTTTATCGCATTGTATTATAAACAGATTTTCGAGGTTATTAAAATGAAAAGTTATGAGATTAAACCAATTTTGTTACTTCATTTATTATTTTAATTTAAAAAATCGTGGAACATTTACTGTAATACATTGCTACTTTATGATTTTTCAATATAACTGAGAACCGGTTCTAATCCAGCAGATATCAATCGGTTTCAAAGCCATATTAAAAAGTTTTACCCCTACAAACTTAAACTGAGAATAGAGAAATCAAAGGTTATTTGCAATAAAATATATTTAGATTTAAGATTAAAGAATTTTCCTATATCTACTTTACAACTTCTTAATACACCTTTCTGATAAAAACTGTTAATAATTCACCATTTATTTACGATTTTCCTTTAAATATAACAATTTAGCGGTAAAGCTACTTTAAATTTTTTAAAGGATTGTACAGTTACTTATATATTTCCGTCCAGTCGTTTAATAATCCTTATAATAAATTAACAGGATCTCTGTCTGTTGTATTGAAGGATATCGCTAACTGCTGAGCCGATATGGTTCTCCTTTACAACAGAGTAGCTTCTCATAGGCCCTGAGAAGGTTTATAGCTATTTTGGAGGAGGGTACCACCATTAATCTTATTATTTTATCAAATAGTATTTTTTGTCCATAGAAAATTTTGTTTTGCTTCGCTACTTATGGACGTCATAGTTCTTTTTCATATATTATCGTAAAAAAAGAAAAGTATCCAGTGACTTTTATAGAAAGATTTAAAGGAAATTTTACATTTACATTATTACTTTTTTGAAGAAAAAAAACATTAAAATATTTGTTTAAACCGCTTATTTATTTGGAATAGCAGGTTTTGTTATCTTTTTTTAGAAAGGGGGGGGGGGGGTTGAAGCATATAGATTGATCCAAAGATAATATTAGGTAAGAAGTGCAGATGGGTTCGGTGGTTTCTGAGATCTTGATGGATAAAAATACACACATACTGAAGACACATGTAAGTATATTTGTTCTTTAGATCTTTATATATATTGGCTGCAACGCCCTTCGAGGCCTTAATGTAATGTGGAGGTTGAGTTGTATCACATTTGAAAAAAAAGGAAAAATTTTTTTGATGGGGGTGGGCTAGATATACCACACTTTTCTGGGATCTTGCCAGATCAAGTATCAACTGTGGGGAATACCAAAGGATGACTCCATGCAAAATTTGAGCCGGCTCCGGCCAAAACCGGCCGGGATTTTTATGAAAAACCGGTTTTTTCCGGTTTTTAGGGGGTATCTGTAAATCAAGCCCCCTCCTGGGTACCCCCCAATGATGATTTTTGCTTTAAGGTCTGATCTGAATTCCTCAACACTGGATATGACCCCTAGAGTTGAAAAAATGGTTAAAATCCGGTCTTTTGACCGGTTTCCGGCCATTTCCGGCCCAAAAAAAAAATTTAAAAAATCAAAATTTCATCTGAAATAAAAAAAAATATGCTTTAAATTCCATTTTTCATGAATAATTTTTCAAAAAACAAAAAGCTTAGGTAATGAAGATAATTTTAACAACTTAAAATGTGAAAAAAGGTTGAAAATTGACAAACTTATGTCAATTTGAAAAAAGTTGGTAAATCCTAAAAATTTGACGGATTTATACATACATTTCAGAATTTAGGTTGACTTTGGTCTTTAACACACGCAATATCCAACAAAATTACAATGAGAGGCTCTAAATGTTTTTCTTAATCCAAATTCTACATTCCCTGGCGGTTCCAGGGATATATCAGTAAGGCTTGTCAGCTGGCCAGAAAGCTTTTAACAGGCGGCCGACTAAAGGCCGGATTTGATGGTTTTTAATAATGTTTGAGTCAATTTTCAATGATAAGATAACGAGTTCAATATAAAGGGTGAGCAAAAAAAAATTGAAATTGTGCGGCTTGTGTTAATAGTAGAAAAATGTTATGCATATCGTTAGAACCGCCATGAAGTCTATTTTTAGGAAATATACAAACGATTCCTGTGCTACGCATAGTTTAGGAGCTACGTGTTAAAATGTCCCAACTGACTTAAAACTTGACTTGCGAGTAAATTTTGGGACATTTTACAATCTGGCTCCTAAACTATGCGTAGCACAGGAACCGTTCTTATATTTCCAAAAAATACAGTTCATAGCGGTTCTAATGGTATGCGTAACATTTTTCTACTATTAACACAAGCTGCGCAATTTGAATTTTAAAAATGTAGGCATATCTTTTTGCAAAATATCTTCTCTAATTTTTAGTTATAATTTAAAATTTAATCGCAAGTCAAGTTTTACATCAGTTGGGACATTTTAACACGTAGCTCCCTAACTATACATAGCAGAGGAATCGTTTTAATATTTCCTAAAAATAGACTTCATAGCGGTTCTATCGATGTGCATAATATTTTTCTACTATTAACACAAGCCGCACAATTTCAATTTTAAAAAGGTACGCATTTTTTTTGCTCACCCTTTATATCAATTTGGAATTTGTTAATTACAATATCACATTTAGTTTTTTCATAAATTAATTACAATTTAATATACAATTTAATAGTTTTTTTGTAGCGAAGCTACTCCACAATTTAAAATGTGTGTCTGTCCGTATGTCCATATGTCAGGGGATGAACCTCTAATTAAGATATATGTCTGAGTTTTTCTGTGTACATTCCTCTCAGCATCTAATCTAATTCCGTCTGTCTGTTGGTTAGGTTAAAATAGTTTCATTAATTTTTTGTTTGTAATATCTTAGTCCACATCTGCTCTATAATCCACTTTGTCCATTTGCACACTTTGATCAATGTACTACTTATGTATGTTGTAATCCTTGTTGTTTGTTATTACAAAAATTTATTTATTGCCAAAATACAATTCTTATATAAAACTATTCTTCCGAAAGTTCATAGTTTTTAATGATGCTATTGTAGGTAATTTTTTTCCTGGCTTCAGAAATAGCTACTGCCTTGCCCAATTTAGACTCAAAAGGAATGTCTTTCATAGCTACTGACGATGTCAATTGGACAGCAGCCTCAACTCTCTAGAAAACAAGGATTAATGCATCCATTTGTAATGTAGCGTAAGAACTACAGAAAATATCAAACTACAACAAGTGATTTAAAGCTATAGTATAGTAGAGTTTATCATAAAATCACAAAACAGCAAATAAAGTTAATTATGGATAGCAGGAGAGGCCAAAAAATGTATAAAAAGTAATTTGTTATAGTGTAGCTGCGCTACTTAAGTAATTTTAAAAGATGAATTCAATCAAATATCAGAATGTAATATCTATAACTTGTGAATGGCATTCATAAGGCACAGAAAAGCCACCATTCTGTGCCCACTGCATTAGTTGGTCATCGTCTATTCCTTTGAGAACAGGTGGCTCTATGACCAATGCATCAGAAGTGACTTCTGACAGTTTCTGAGCATTGATGTTAATATCTTTCGGTATTCGAAATACCCTCCTTTCTATAACATTATTTCTCCTGGATTCCATGATTTGAAGATAAGCTTTGATGCGTTCTTGCTCATCAGGGGAAGCTAACATCCCCACAACTAAGTTTTCTTTATGGAGAAAGAAACTATTGTCAGATAGTGCTTTTAACACGACATTTTGAATATCAGAAGGAAAAAACTCCCTAAAACAATTTATTTTGTATTGCAAAAGTTGTCTTTTAAGGTCAGAAGTGATTAATGTAAAATAAAAATTATAATTTCCAGAATAGACAATTCCCCAAAGTTAAAGTAATGGTGTTTATTAATTTCTATGCTTTTTAGTAGCGAAGCTACTCTATAATTACTAATGTCCGTCTGTCAGGATTTGGGGGAAACACAATTTTCTTGGTCCCAAACTGAGATAGCACTTCGTTACTTATGGATGTTTTCATCCTTGTTTCTGTCTTTTTATTATGACAAAAAATTATTTGAATATAAAGATTTCACCTTGTATATTAAATTGTAATTAATTTATGAAAAAAACTAAGTGTGATATTGTAATTAACAAATTCCAAATTGATATATATATGGTGCATTATTTGCCAAATGTACCACTTTTCTGCAATACCTCTTCGATTTTGTTAATACTCTATATTTTGGTCCGTTGGATGATTCAAGGATGCTGGATGGCCAAAAAAAAGTTTCAGAGTCCCTGGATGTCTAGATATCTAGCTATCTATGAAGGTAGGTAACAAAAATTTAAAAAACACCCATTTTTTCACAATTTTAAAAATTAATTTTTTCATCAATCTTACATCCAACCTATACATTTTATACACCAAAATGATCGTTTATTCATGTAAAAAGCGCACATAATGCTATTTTGGCCAAAACTCTAATTTTACAGGGTGTCCAACAAAAAGTGTATTTTGGATATCTAGCGTAATACCCAAAATACCTGTCCGAAAAAAATCATTTTTTTGGCTTAAATCCTGTGTTTAATCTGTGGGCATATGTGGTATATAATGGTTCGGAGGACCCGGGACTATAAGGTTGTCAAATTTCATTTTGGAACACCCTGTAAATGTGATTTTTGTGTCTGTAGAGCTAAAACTTGGTCCAAATTGGCTATTTTTTTCAAATTACTCTAATATGTGTCTTAGTATGTTTGGCCATAGTGTTTTCTGACCAGATCAATATTTTCCTATTTTTTGGACACCCTGTATTTTCAAAAAAAGAAAAAAAAAATTTTAGTTTTTTTAAAATTTTTTTTTCTATTTTTAAGTTACTTAAAACTGTCATATAGATACAGATTTTGACTAATAACAATAATATTTGCCTATTTTACAAATTTTAACACTTTTGGGACACCCTGTGCATGTTTTTGAAAAATGATGGTTTTCGCCCATTTTTGGGAGGAAGGAGTCGTTTTAAGGCCATAGACTATTTCTTCATTTTTGTAGAAATTTTCAAGATACATCATTTGTTATTTATGCAAAAAGCGCAAAAACCGAACCGTTTTGCCGTTATTCACTGCCAAAGGAGGAATTTTTTACGTTTTTTGCCGTTCCCGAGGATTTAATGCGCATTTTAGGTAGGAATACGTTGATTTTTCAAGATAACTGTGAAATACTTTAATTTAGGCATTTTATTTTACTAAATTTTATGTGAAGTAAAAATTTTTGTATATCCAACCGATTTTTGTCAAAAGGAATTTCAAATGCACATGTTTATGTTTATGTTTCTTTTATTACTTATGTTATAGCAATTATTTATATTATATACACTTCATTTTCTTGTTTTAACAATTGAAATCCATCTCGACGAAAAACGGTTAGCTGCACAAAAAAAATTTGACTTAATATGAATTTTAGAAAATTAAATTTCCTAAATAAAAGTATTTCAGAAAAGTGGTACATTTGGCAAATAATGCACCATATATATATTGAACTCGTTATCTTATCATTGAAAATTGACTCAAACATTATTAAAAACCATCAAATCCGGCCTTTAGTCGGCCGCCTGTTAAAAGCTTTCTGGCCAGCTGACAAGCCTTACTGATATATCCCTGGAACCGCCAGGGAATGTAGAATTTGGATTAAGAAAAACATTTAGAGCCTCTCATTGTAATTTTGTTGGATATTGCGTGTGTTAAAGACCAAAGTCAACCTAAATTCTGAAATGTATGTATAAATCCGTCAAATTTTTAGGATTTACCAACTTTTTTCAAATTGACATAAGTTTGTCAATTTTCAACCTTTTTTCACATTTTAAGTTGTTAAAATTATCTTCATTACCTAAGCTTTTTGTTTTTTGAAAAATTATTAATGAAAAATGGAATTTAAAGCATATTTTTTTTAATTTTAGATGAAATTTTGATTTTTTAAATTTTTTTTTGGGGCCGGAAATGGCCGAAAACCGGTCAAAAGACCGGATTTTAACCATTTTTTCAACTCTAGGGGTCATATCCAGTGTTGAGGAATTCAGATCAGACCTTAAAGCAAAAATCATCATTGGGGGGTACCCAGGAGGGGGCTTGATTTACAGATACCCCCTAAAAACCGGAAAAAACCGGTTTTTCATAAAAATCCCGGCCGGTTTTGGCCGGAGCCGGCTCAAATTTTGCATGGAGTCATCCTTTGGTATTCCCCACAGTTGATACTTGATCTGGCAAGATCCCAGAAAAGTGTGGTATATCTAGGGTGGGCCCGGGGATTATTATGCGCTATTTCTCTTGGGAGGATGGAGGTACCCTCCCACAAATCAGTGATAAACATTCCCTGGACATTTTATAAGTTTCATTGTAAAGGAGAACCATATAGGTCCAGTGGTTAGCAAGATCTTAAGCTACAGACATACAGACACAGAGAGACATCACGCAATATAAAGATATAAATCTGAATTTATTTTAATTTTGAGCATTCAGTCTATACATCGCTTTGTCCATTGTTCTGTCGGTAATGCGAAAGAGTTGTTTATTTTTTTATTGCACGCCCCCAAATCAAACGTTTTGTCAAAGTCAAACATACACAAATTTCCAATTATAAAATCAGAGAGTGAGAGACAAGTGGTTGTTGATTACACTAGTCCCCAAAGTTTTATAATAACGTTTTCTTATTCGTTGTCTTAACAACATTGTGGACTATGGCCAATTTTTATTGGTTGGTTTATTAGAATGATTCTTCAAACGTTTCAACCACTAATTTTAATCTACAGAACGGTTATTTTTGTGCATTATCATTGGGGATATGTAATAATTTATCGGCCATTGTCTTATACCATAAGATCCCTGGATATAATTAAATGAACTAATAGTAAATCAATCCAAGAACCTTCAAGGTTTTCATTTTTTGATGAAAGTAATGTCATGTGTCGCACCCTAATGATGTCCTAAAACATGTAGGAAAATTCGTTTGGAGGGGTGGAATGAACCCCTCTAACGTCCTTGAAACAATCTACATACCTTTTGTTCATCATATAAAAGTGACAGGATCAATTTTTGGTAGCGTACGTCCATAAAACTATGAAAGAAATGTGATATTCTTGGCTGCTGTTAAAACCTCAAGATAGACTTATAAACTTCTTTAAGGAAATCCATGGAAATCGAAACGAACCAAAAAACGTTGGTGAATTGAATTACTTTAGAAATGCAACGTACATAATAGCACTTTAAATTGTGTTTCCTTTTATAATATTGAATTGATTTAATGGTTTTTATTCACCCATTTAAATTAACTATTATTTTATGTTATTAACTATAGAAATTAGCCTGTGCTGGATTTGAAAAATTTTGTTAAAATTTTGGCCCTCAGCCAAAATATGGTTGATTTATGCAAAAAAATGACCCATGCAAAGTATTTTTTTCTGTAATGCAAAAATTGCGACGGTTCAAGCACTTTGAAATTTGAGGCCCCCCTTGCATCAGAATTAGGGCTTCATGGTGCTCCCAGGAAAGGCCTTGAGGAGTAGAATCAGAAAACTTTGTCCGTTTCAAAATATCTCGTTCCTTGCCATAGAATTGACTAAGAAACCACCATTTGTAAAAGTTAATTGAGAATGATCCAATTTGTAGAGGTTTTTTGAAATTTTCTTAGGCTAGGAACGAGATATTTTGAAACGGACAAAAGTTCCTGATTCTGCTCTTTAACCCTTTACAGTCGGGCCCCTTGCCGCACCTTAATCGGTCGGGAGGGGGGGGCGTTCAACGCCCCCCTAATTATCTCAGTTCCTATTAGAGCTAGAGGGCTAAATTTTTTTGTGCAAGTCCCCTGTTTGATAATGAATTTCCGACCTTTTATAAGTCTAAGTCAATTTTCGCTTCCTTCACCCTTTTATTTAACAACCTTTGTCTTTTGGTCTTTTTTTATTTAAAAATTTCAAACGGCTGTAATTTTCTTATTTTTGAAGCTAGAAGCAAAATTTTTTTCCAGAAAATGTTTATTTTTATGTAAATTTTACATTAGAAATATCAAAATATAAATTTTAGCGGCCGCAGCTATACTTGGCAGCTGCCAGCCGCCGCAGTCGGCTGTCGGCGGGAAAACGGCGGCGGATCTTCATGAAATTTTAATACGTTATGTAGACATGTAAGAAAAGCTTAAGTTTAAAATTTGAAGTCTTTAAGTCAAAAATTGCGGCCACAGGAGCCTTTTAAAGATTTCTGGAGACCTGGAGGATCAGGACCTGCAGGATTATACCTGGAACCTAAAAGTGACCTGAACACCTTTATTTCATATAAGGATGTACTACTAGAGGATTTTTTAGTATTTTGGTATGATAAAATGCTTTGTTTTAGTCAAAAAAATATTTTTGCTCTTTACCTGGATGACCCTGCCAGGTTTGCTGGCATCCTGTGCCCGCCATGATGAAGATATTCAAAAAATTCCAACTCTCAGTTGTGTGTCATACCCATACTTAAAAAGTCAAGCAGTTTGGGCTCTTTCTCTTTCACACACAGAAAATGAGATAGAAAAAACCGGAGGGGGGGGGGCGTTCAACGCCCCCCCCCCCCCGACCGTTAAGGGTTAAGGCCTTTCCTGAGAGCACTAGCTTGATGTGTCCTATACTGTTTTCTTATTGGTCCTATTATAATTTTATAATTTTATTTGAAATAATTATGGGTTTAATGGAAAAAGTTTTACATTAACTTAATGACTAAATAGTTGAGTAATACCTTTCAACTCCTTCGTATGAAATAAACTTTAATATAAGATTAGTAATCAGACAGTAGATTTTGAATAACCTGTTATGAAAAAGTTTTTAAATTGTTAAAAGAGAATTCGAAATGGAGAAGCGTGCATTATTTCGATTACTTTTCCAGCTAACTGCTTTTGGAATATTTCTATTTCAAATGCAGATCTCGGTTAACAAATTTGTTGATCAGCCCATTATCCAGCAAACAAGGACTGTTACTCTTGCAGAAGTCAACCAACCTGTCTTTTATGTTTGCAAGAATAACATGTATGACTTTAGACTGTCAGAGAAGGTGTATGGCTACAATTATATATATAATTTGCTGGCTGGAAAAATAGAAAATGGAAGTCAAATAACTTGGAAAGGCAGGCACAGAAATGTTTCTTTTGCAGATTTGGAAAAGATCCTCTATAGAAATAATTTTGAGAATTTTTCAACAAAGCATAGCAATGCTAGAAGTGTATTTTCTCCTGTTAGAGGTCACTGCAAAGAGCTCTCCTGTTGTCATCGGTTGTTGTCATCCTTGTTTTTATATATATCTTAAATAAATAAAACTGGATATAGAATTATGGATACATTGACAGGGGAAAATTGGTTGTCAGTTCGGGTAGACATCATAAATTGGTAAGTTTAATCATCCAGTAGGAGAGGAGGGAATGGTGTAGAGGGGGCATTGTTAATTTAGCCAGCTGTAAGTATCACTTTATCAGAGTACAGAAAAATCTGGTGCAACATCCAAGTATTAATATTTTGATTTGAATAAAACTACATTATTTAAGAATATTTTATTAAATTATGAGATTCAAGTATTATATTTTTACATTTTTAATAATGATTTATGATTATAATTAAACATTGCAATTTTGTAACAACTGTAATTTATACATCTTTATTAAAATATACAGAAAATAGATTTTTAAATCTTATTTTATTAATTTCTAACTGATTTTCTTAATAAATATTGAAATAATTTTTTAATTATAGATTAAGATAAATAGATAATTTATATGTTCTAAACATTCCCTGTACCTGTAATCTTCACTGTAAAGGTGAACCATATCGGTTCACTGGTTAGTAAGATTCTTCAGTACAGACAAAAACATATCTTGTTACTTATGTAAATTTTTTATAAAAATTAATAATGAAATGAAGGAGTCGACCCTTTACACTTTTCATTTTAGTTTTAGAAAGAAAAATAAAAAAATGATTTTTTCCAGGAGAGATATAACTTTGGAGAAAGAAGGTACCTTCCCTCCAAATTTTTGCTTACAGGGATATAATATTTTTATGATTTTTATAGTTGGAATTTAATTCTGATTACGATTTCATGACGCTATCGTTAATTACTTTAGTATCATTTCGAGATTATTTTAATTTTATAAGCACAGTTACTCTATATCTAGATTATGTCTATAAATCTCTCTGTATCACTCCGTCACAGTATTAAAAGTACTTTAGCATTTGCGATTTTTTGATTTTTTATTTAGTATGTACTATTTTTAACCAGGGAGAGAGGGACATTTTAATAGCCCCCAAGTTTTATAACAACGTTTTATTATTAGTTGGATTATCAACTTTGGACAACTTTATTTAAATTTGAATTGGTTGGTTCATTAAGTTGAGTTTCCAAACAATCCAACCACTAATATTCAGAAGGGGTAATTTTGTATATTATTATGGGGATGTACATAAATTTATTGGCCCTAGTCTTCATATCTCTGATATATATCAGTGAGACTTATGTTTAATTTGGGCATGTTAGAATAGTCCTATCCATTTCAAACTTACATTATGATTCCTGTAACAGGTAGGTTTGATTTTTCAAGATGCGCTACTTATGGAGTTGATTTTTATTGTTTAATATTAATCTCAAATAAAATACATTTATAATTTTTGCATAAATAATGATCTTTAAATTAAAAAAAACAATAATGTGCATTTTAATTGACAATATAGCCAATAATAAAAACAAAAAAATATTTCTAGTATGGCTTTGAAACGGATTAATTTTCGCTGGATTAGAACCTGTTCTCAGCCATGCTGAAAAATCATATATCACACAATTTCCCACAATTGTAAAAATAAAAATCATAAACTTAATAGCAGCAGTTTTGTTAGCACAGGACTTTGGCCCATTGGGGCTAACAAAACTGGTTTTAATCTTATAATTCTTATCTTAATAAACACGGAAAGCTGTCTATAATACGATGCTAAAAATTTAAATTACAAACCTATTACTCGAAGAATGAAAATGTACAAACTCATGGACATACCTATATAAAGAGCTGGGATATATACAACAAAAATTTAATTTATTTCTAACCAAAAATATTTAATTAAAGCTTAATGTCTTAAATATACTAATGCTTCTTATAACTCATGGATCTAAAGGGATAAGACAATGGCTGATAAATGGATAAAAATATACAATGATTATACACAAAACTACTCCTTCTGTGAGTTTCAGTTAGTGGTTGAAACGTTTGAACATTTAACTTAATGAACCAACCAATAAAAAATCAGTAATAGTCCATAAAGTTAAGTCGACGAATGTGAAATGTTATTATAAATCTTTGGGGACTAGTGTAATACACAGCCTAATGTCCTATCCCTCCCTGTTAAAATTAAAGAATATTTAAACAAGGATGACAACATCCATAACAGCAAATTTCTTAAATCAGACTTAAATCTTAAACTGAAACAGCCAAAAACTATCTAAGTACTTATGTGAAGCTTACCTAAAAAAAAACTTAATCAGTTCAGTGCCAGTGGTTATTAAGATCTTTACCTCAGATAAAAAAAGCCATACTACTTTATATTACAGGACTAGCAGCTGATTTCCGAGACCCATGAAACAGCCTAAAACCATCACAGGACCTACGTAAAGCTTACCTTAAAAAAGAAAAAAACCTAACTACTTTATATAATAAAGTACAACCAATGAATAGGCAATAGAAGTGAAAAAGCAAAAATCTTTGGGTTCGAACCCGCGCTATTGTATGTACTAAGTAATCCTATTATATAAAGTAGTTAGCTTTGTCTGTAGCGAAGGATCTCACTATTCACTGTACCGATATGGTTCTCCTCTATAATAAATCTTCTTACAGTTCCTGAGATGGTTTTAGGTTATTTTATTTCTATAAATAAGTCTGTGTATGGTTTTAGGCTATTTTTCAGTCCTTCAATATTTTTAGAATATGGGACCCCTAGATGCTAGGGGCGCAGCCACTAGTTTTCATATAATTTAAAAAAACCTTTTATTATTATATTTATTATATATATTATTATATTATATTATATTATATTATATTATATTATATTATATTATATTATATTATATTATATTATATTATATTATATTATATTATATTATATTATATTATATTATATTATATTATATTATATTATATTATATTATATTATATTATATTATATTATATTATATTATATTATATTATATTATATTATATTATATGTATTATTATATATTATTATATAACGATAGAATTATCGTGGTGATAGTAAATAGAAAATCACAAAACCTTTAAAATTAGATAAAACACTAGAGGGAGAAAGGGTTAAATAACTGTATCTCCCCATTGCAACCACCTTGTGCAACTTTTATATTGAGTGATTGAAAATCAACCAATGGTGTCGCTTATATTAACACAGCTAAGTAGCAGAAAATAATTTAGAAGGAGACGAAAGAGGTCTTTGAAAAAGGAAGAAAGGTAGTTGTCTGTATATACATCTATACTATAAGGAGGGGGGGGGGGCTCGTCTAGGTATTCAGAGGCAAACTTTTATTTAAGCTTCGTATAGGTCGTTGGAAGACTTTTAACTATTCTGGGGAAGAAATTGCCCCTGGAAATTTTGTAGAAAAATAAAGGTGGACGTTTTACTTCTCTCCTTCCCTCACATGCCCCTAGAGGCTCCTAAAGGGCGTGGCGTAGCTGCTACTCACAGGATTAAATCATTAACCAATAAATATTAACTATGGGCTAATAAGAAATTTCTCTGTAAAGGAAGATCTTACGGCACAAACACACAGGCAAACAAACATCCTCTTACTTTATAGAAATGTTTAATTTAAAAAAAATGAAAATAAGTCAAAAGTAAGCTAGGTCTTATCTTTCAACAAACAAAACTCAATACTTTTAAAAAAAATCTAAGCTATTCTATAATTAGGGTCGGTCAGTCCTTACGTCCGTGACTGATAGTTTTTTCGTTAATTTAGGCATGTTAGAATTGTCCTATCGATTTCAAACTTTGCATGGTGATTTCTTTAGTAGTTGGGTACGATTTAGAAAACGTAGCAACTCTAAAATCATTATTAGAATATCCGTTCGTCCATTTTAAATATGTTGATTATTTTTACTTTCTTAATAACAAATTGTTATGTGATCTAATCATCCAATTGATCTGATTTTTGGTATATTGATTCCTGGGACAACAAAGTATAATGTTATAGGCGAAGCAAGTCCTAAAAATGTAAGTATGTCTACATTTTTGCTTTGACTCTTATACATTTATATTCTGATTATTCAGTTCTGACACTATACAAGTGTTAATGTCCGTTTGTCCTACCGTTTCAGTGCTTCGCTTTTATGGATGTCATCCTTGTTTTAAAATTCGCTAGATGGTGTTATTTTAACTCCACTATTAACTAATTTTACTTGACTTTTCTGGGGGTCCTGATAGACCAAATACACTTGAATAGTTATTTATGGCATTGGGTTATAGTCAGCTATCTGCGGATAGTAAAATAACAAATTATGATTGACCCAAAGAACCAACAATTATATTTTATTATTCGTAGAAAATTGTTTAAAATATATCGCGATGGATGATTTTTTAGTATGGCTGAGAACCGGTTCTAATTCCACGGATATTATCCGGTTTGAAAGCCACTCTGGAAACAGTTAATTATAATTTTTAGCATGTTGGCTAGCATGGTGAATCATAAGAAAAAGGCTTAGATTTAGAGATAAGAAAATTTTAACTCAGTTAAAATTGTTTCCCTATAATAGCAAGTTAAAATTAGCAAAAAAAATATTTATATTTTTTTGAAAAACTTTTTTAGTAAATATGATCTGTACTTCCGTCCGTTCGTTGAGGTTTAATTTGAAATCGAATGTACTTTCCCTCCCATTCTATCTAGATGCTTTGCTTACAGGGGGAAGGTCGACTACTTCAAGTGCATCTAAAGTCTCTAGTGACCATATAACGTGACTATACAGCCCAATTTTATTAACTAATGAAAATAAAATTATACTTTTCAGATATTTACACTTTGTAAAACAAATTTTTGTGTTTGATCCTAATTTCTACAGGTAAGTTTTTTTATAAGAACGTATTCAGAGGAATGATATTTAAATGAAAAATTATAAAATTTAAACCTGTTTTTTATCCCCGAGGTGCCAAAGGTCAGGACTAACAAAACTGGTATTAATTTTATGATTGTGTTCTTAATTTACAGCTTTAATTTTCTTACTTTAGAATAGATTTTTTTTCAAATTTGAGGTGAAAATTTATTATTTTAATAATAAAATGCTTTGTTATGTGTCATACCCATATTTACAAAGTCATTTAGTTAAAGCCCTTTCACACACAGAAAATGTGATAGAAAAAACGAATAGAGAGGGGGGGGGGGTAGTTCAACACGCCCCCACCCTGGGTAAATATCAACTGCTTGATTACTTAAGTTTTGGCACCATTCAAAGACATTCTTAAAAGCAAAGCTTTTCTATATTTATAGATGGTCTGGGTGTATAACTAAAGTCACTCTATATTTGTCTAATTTATTAAACATTACTTTTTTGATGTTGTCATACTTGTTCCTTTAAAAGAGGTCTTAAAAAAATAAAATAAAGATATAATTTACTTATGAAATAACAAAATGTCTGTCAGTCTCTGTTTATCAAAGAATCTCACTAAACACTGACCTGATATGTTTCTCCTTTACAGTGTAGCTTCTCATAGTTCCTGGGAAGATTTACAACTACATAGTTTGAAGGAAAGTACACCACACTTCTAAGAGAAATTAACATGAGAAAAAATGTCACCTAATACTTTTTTACTTAGAAAATTTAAATTGGGAACTTAACTTCCTCCACCCACCCTCTCAATTGACCCTAGCGGCCTCTATGACGTACTCACTATGATTAAATAAAACAAATCATTAAGGATTGAAGTCATGGAGGACGTTAATGAAGCAAGACCTGTACCTGGCCTTCAAGATGACATAGAACATCATGATGGTAATCTTCAAAAGTTTCCTAATGATGAATACGAAAAGATGTTGAGTTACCTTAGCCCCAGGGACAAGAAAAATCTGAAGCTGGCATCCAAGACATGTGAAAGAAGGGTAAATAAATTAGATCCTGTGATGATAAAATGGAAGGTTAGCCTGACTGACTCTAACTATCTTAACACAATGGTTCACCTGATGAAAGCTAAGACAAGACACTATTTGGATGAAACCCTCAATGATATTCAGCTCTCTCTAAACCTTTCTGAAGTTTCAAAAGCAGAGACTCTGTTTCTAATTAGTGATAGTATTATTAACCATTGGAAAAATAACATTGTAAGTCTTGACATAAAGATTTATGGTGCTGAATTCTTCCTACAAGATCCACTGTTGAACATGCCTAAATTAAAATGTCTAAAATTAAAGACATATCATCATTCTTTCAAAGGATTGAAGGAATATGAAGACAATAAATCTCTGCTTACCTCTTTACTGATAGAAAATCAAGCTGACACACTTGAAGATCTTCAATTATTCAAGATTAATGTTGAAGTTACCAAAAATCTAAAATTGAAGAATTTTACAACAAGTGAAGTTGATGGTAAGACAGTTGCCTCTGTACTTAAATGCTCTTCCACAAGTCTAGAAACCCTAAAGTGTGGAGGGTTGAAAGATTTCCCAGAGGAATTTTCTTGCCCTCCATTGAAAATTAAGTGTTTGGAAATTGTTGGCAATCCTTCTTTTATATCATTAAAAATAATCACTATGGCTAGCCAATCATATCTTAAGAAATTAATCCTTTTTGGGTTGGATGATGAATTCATGAACCAATGGGATTTAACCATGCCTAAGCTGAACATAGAATATTTAAGAGTGAATCACTGTTCAGTTGATCTAATCAGCAAAGCTTTAATATCTTTTTCTTCAACATTGAAAGCTTTAGAAATTATATATTTTCATGGAACTTATCAACAATTCAATTCACCATGCCTTAAACTACACAAGTTGAGTGCCATGTACACGGAAGGAAGTCTTATACGAGACATTATCAGTGCATCAAAGAATACAATCAAAGAACTGCATTTGGATAATGTAGATACTGATATTGATTTGGACTCATCCACCAAACTAAAGTTGCAATCATTTAATGGCTCTAGCCTTTCAACAAACTCTATCAATTCAATTCTGTCAGCAGCACAACAGTCATTACAAGATTTGAGAATATTGGCTCCGGAAGGTACTGAACTGTTTAATCATAAACTACACAACATTGAGAAACTTGAATGTTTGGGAATGACTACAGACCAAGCTGCATCATTGATCACTGCATCACAATCTACATTGAGGAACCTGAAACTTTGCAGCCTTAAAGGTAACAGTTTCTCCTTCACCAACAAAAACCTGCAGTTGGATCTAATTAGTTTAGAATGCTCCAATACTGATTCAGAAGTTGTTACAGCAGTACTCAAGGCGCTGGAGAATCCTTTACAAACCTTGAAGCTGTCTCAAATCGAATCAGAAAATAAACAGTTTGACCTCAACCTCTTACAAATTGTTCTTCAGACTCTCAAAGCAAATCCACATTTAGTTTATTATTTTAAATAGTTTTGTTATAAGTAGCAAAGCTACTCTATAATCAAAAATGTCTGTCAGTTAGTCTGCCCGGAAGAAACAGCTTGGGGGAAGGATGATTTTCTTGGCTGCTATTTAAGAAAGACAGTGGGTTTTTGTTTGTTTGTGAATATTTCCACTACCATGAAACTTCAATCCTTTATAAAATTTATTTAGCCTGTCAGCATGTTCAAGTTCATTCTTCAATTCATAAATTCTTGATTTTATGACAATTAAACAACAACAACTCACATTGTCCAATCCACCCCAAATTTTTGTTTGCTGAGCTACTTCCATGTATGGTGCCAACATTGTTTCTCCTTTACTAAATTTTATGTCAGCCTTTTTTACAGATTTATATCTGGCGGATTAGAGCCAGTTCCCCTCGAAACAAAAAAAAACTATATCTAGCATCGTGTAATATACAGTTTTCTACGAATAGTAAAATTAGAAATTAACAATAATAAGATTAAAACCAGATTTTTTAGCCTGTGCCTTCGACATCTTGGGGCTAATAAAAACTGGTTTTTAATCTTATAATTGTACATTTTATATTCATGGAAAACTGTTTATAATACAATGCGAGAAATAACTATTCTCTTGATTAAAACTGATTTTGAACCGAATGTATGTCATAGTAACTACAGAAAGGAAAAAAAACTTATGTACATATATGTCTATAAAACTTTACTAAAAATCCTATCCTAACCTACCTAATATATAAAGTAGTAAGCTTTTTTGTTTGAAGCAAAAGATCTCGCTGACCTTATATGGTTCTTCTTTACAGTGAAGCTTTTCACGTCCAGGGAAGGTTTTTAACTATATTTGGGGAGGGTATATCCACCCTCCAAAAAAATAGCCCGCCCCCCAAAAATTACATTTTTTATTTTAAAATTTTCTTTTCCCCCTTGCTCCTAGAGGCTTTTAGGGGGCGTAGTCGATAGTATATTATAAACCACTATTTGTATCTTCTGTAATTTTAAATAAATACTTCTTAATATTTCAATGTTTGATTTTAAACTGTGCATTCTATTTGATTTAATAAACTTGTAATATTTATTTATGGTAGAATTTTTTTATTTTTAAATTTTAAATAGCGCAACTTCTCTATAACCGAGCTCTGTAAGACATATCAGTCTATTTGTAAAACTTTAGAGATATCAAAATTTAACAAGAATTATAACTTCTTTTTTTGAAGGTGGGGTTTCACAATCCCCCCTTTTTCAATTTTAGTAGATCAAAACTATTGGAAATTATCATGTAGGAGCCAACCAATCAAAGTTCAATAAAAGTTTTAAAGTCAAGGATTAAAAGTACAAGTGTATTTTAAAGTCCAATATCCACTCCCTCCCTGTGTTTTACATACCACATTTTATTGTTAAAATAATGCTTTCTAAAGACCCATAATCTTAACATTTTTAAGCCCTAAAAGTCTCAAAATTGGGTAGATTAACCCTTAACGGTCGGGGAAGGGGGGGGGGAGGGGCTTTGAACGCCTTCCCCTCCGGTTTTTTATTTTCTGTGTGTGAAAGATAAAGAGCCCAAACTGACATTTTAAGTATGGGCATGACACATAACTGAGAGTTGGAATTTTTTGATTATCTCCATCCTGGCGGGCACAGGATGCCAGTAAACCTGGCAGGGTCATCCAGGTAAAGAGCAAAAATATTTTTTTGACTTAAACAAATCATTTTATCTTACCAAAATACTAAAATATCCTCTAGTAGTACATCCTCATATGAAATACAGGTGTTCAAGTCAATTTCAGGTTCCAGGTATGATCCTGCAGGTCCTGATTCTCCAGGTCTCTAGAAATCTTTAAAAGGCTCATGTGCCTGCAATTTTCGCCGCCGTTTTCTCGCCGACCGCAAGCTGCGGCGGCTGGCAGCTGCCAAGTACAGCTGCCAGAAATTTATGTTTTGATATTTCTAATATAAAATTTACATAAAGATAAACATTTTCTGCAAAAAAATGTTCTTCTAGCTTCAAAAATAAGAAAATTACAGCCGTTTGAAATTTTTAAGTAAAAAAGGACCTTAAAACAAAGGTTTTTAAATAAAAGAGTAAAGGAAGCGAAAATTGACTTTGACTCACTTAAGGTCAGGAAATCATTATCAATCAGGGGACTTGCACAATTTAGCCCTCTAGCTCTAATAGGAACTGAGATAATAGGAGGGTTTGTTTAACGCCCCCCTCCCCCCCCCCCCCCGACCGAAAAAGGTGCGGCAAGGGGCCCGACTGTTAAGGGTTAATTGTATTAAAAAATTGCAAACCACTATGAGAGAGATATAATTAATAAGATATATAAGTTGGGAGGAATTTCAATGTTAGAGGTAGATTTGAAATCTGTATCAAATTTTAAGGATTTTTTTTATAAAATTCATTTTTGTATAATTCTTTATTTAAAAGCGCAAATACAATTAAAGTTAATTTATTTTGACATCCGTGATAGGTGGATTGAAAACTATCTGCGCTCTTATTGGTTGAATGATGTACGACACTTAAGCTTCTCAAATCAGAGCGCAGATAGTTTTCAATCCACCAATCACAGATGTCAAATTAATTAACTTAAATTGTATTTGCGCTTTTAGAATTCAAATCTACCTCTAACATTAAAACTCTTTCCAACTTATATATCTTAATAATTCAGTATTCTCTAAAACAATTGGTAATGCAAAACATGTAATTATAAGAAAAACAAATTCTGCTTTTAAAATTTGTTGTTTTAGATAAAAGTTTGTATGATGGTATTTATAAATCTATTTCTGGTATTCATTCGAATCCGGTGGATAGAAACCGGTTCTCATCAATACGAAAAAACTATGTCTAGCATCGTATTATAAACGGCTTTCTACGAATATAAAAATGTACAATCATAAGATTAAAACAAGTTTTTTAAGCACGTGCCTTCGGCACCTGGGGGCTAAAAAACTGGCTTTAATCTTATAATTGTACATTCTATATCCGCGGAAAGCCGTTTATAATACGATGAAAGAAATAACTATTAACAAATTCTAACCTATTTTTGAGATGTTTGGAAGTTAATTTTCAGTAAGACTTTAGGACCAATTAAAATCTGCTCGATCAAAGCCACGCTGAAAAATCATGTATCGTTTCGTATTATAGACAGTTTCTCCAAAAAAATACATTGATACCAGAGGTGAATTTTAAAAAACTTTTGCCCCACTAAAATCAGTGACAGTTTGCCCCACTAAAAGACAAAGTAAAAATTTAGAGGGGATAATTTTGCCTCACTAAAATTTTAGTGGGGCAAAAGTTTTTTTTAAGAATTCACCTCAGTTTTGTTGACAGCGAGAACAATTTGTTTTACCATTCGCGGAAAGCAATATCTCTGTCTATCTCTCTGTGTGCGTAAAACATATATTTTGTTTATATTGATTTACTTTCAATGACACATAGAAATAATCTTAATTGCCGTAGGCCATTTTAATGGATATGTTATTACTTGGATGTTGCACCAGATTGTCATGTACTCTAATAAAGTAATACTCGCAGCTGGGTAAAATAATTTTACCCCCATCCAACCCCTTTACCCCATTAACTCCCCTCCTATTGGATAACCGAACTGACTAATAAAAGAGGTCCATATTAGCTAGATAAATAACGACAAATTTTCCTTTGACAATATATCCAGGTTTTCTATATCCATTGGAACTTTCAAAATCATGATACACGCAGTTGGAAATCTATCTGTTAAAATGTATTTTAAAAGAAGCTTTACAAAGTGTCTCAAAAAAATCGGCCATGTGACATCATAAAATTGAGGAATGAGAGGAGAAGTGGGAAAGAAAATCCCTCAAAAAGAAATGAATAATCGCTTATTTTTAGACCGTCATATGGCTGATTTTTTGAGACACTTTGTAAAACTTCATTTTAAAGAGAAGAAAGGGGGGGGGGGAGGTGTCAGTTCTCGACAATAGGCTTGAGGGGAAATTCCCAATATTCAGTATAAATGTAGTAAAGAATTTCTGTCTGTCTGTTTGTACGGAATGATCTCGCTAACCGCACAACCAATATGGTTCTCCTTTGTATTATAGCTTCGAAGGTTTAGAGCTTTTTGAGGTAGGGTACCAACACCATCAAAAGAGAAATCGCCAAAAATAAAATAAAAATATTACACAGTGCCGCCTAGCAGATATTTTTTTGGTAAACAGCTGATCTTAACATAGATTGAAAAGACTTTGTACATGCCCTAGAGGACTCTTTTTTAGGGGTATTCTTTTACACTTCTCCTCTCCTCTCCATAATTTTTATTACGTCACATGCTGATTTTTTGAGCGACTTTCTCCCCGTACCTATATTGACATATAAAGCATAAGCTACATTGGACGGTTGTTGTGTCCTACGAACTGACAGACAGGCATAAATTTAGGGAAGCTTCGACTTTAAATATATTACTTTTTTTGATGGTTCTGTTGTAATATGTTGAAAATGACAAATTGTAATATAAACAAGGATGACAACATCCATATATAGCGAAGCTCTGAAACGGTAGGACAAAATGAACATTAACACTTGAGTAAAGTGTCAGAACTGAATGATAAGAATATAAACGAATAAGAGTCAAAGCAAAATTGTGAGTAAATTTGTTGAAAAACTTCTTGATACAGGATAATGTTTATGGCCATACTTACATTTTTAAGATTTATTTATAGAGTTGCTTTGCTTATAATATTGTACTTTGTGGTCCTAGGAATCAGTATTCCAAAAATCAGACCAATCGGATAATTAGATTAAATAAAAATTTGTTATTTAAAAAGTAAAAAATCAACATGTTTAAAAATAACGTACGGGGACATTCTGGTAATGATTACAGAGTTTTAAATTGATAGGACAATTCTAACATGCCTAATTTAACGAAAAAAGCTATCCGTTACGGACGTACAGACGGACGAATCGACCCTTATTATAGAATATCTTCACTACTAAAAAGAATAAACGTTGGATTATGAGTGAGTCATAATATCCATAAAATTGCCTCGCACTATGAGAAACGTTCTTTCAAAATGACAAATAGGGAAAATACAATAATTTACATCCCAAATTATTATATACAAATTACCCCATCATATGGTCATAAGTATTGGTTGACACTACTCTAGTTTATAATACACCAATCAAAATTCAATAAATATCTTGAAAAATATCCTTTTTGATATAATTTTTAAAAAAATCTTATTATAGGTTACGCCTCTATCATCTAGGGGATCTGTAATAAGGGGGATGGATGGGGCAATAGCCTAAAATCAGCTAAAAACTTTCAAATTTATCAATAAATGGCCAAAAACCATCTAAAATATCTATGCGAAGTGTCTCAAAAATGGGGAACCCAATTATTTCAGTGGTCAGCGAGATCTTAACTAACATATACATATATAGATTTTTATAATTTTTATTTTCACTTGTGGCTTCGCCCATAGCCTCTAGGGGCTTTGCCCCAAGAGGTAATTTTTAAAAAATTAAGTATTTCAGGTTCTGTCATTTATTTTGAAGTAACTGCCTAAAAACAGTTTTTTTGGGGGCGGTTTGGGGTGTCCCACCCCCTAAGAAAGTAGCTTAAAACTACCACAGGACCAATAGGTATATACCCTGAAGAGTAGAGCCTAATCGGTTCAGTGGTTTCCGAGATCTTAAGCTTCAGATGGACAGACGGACAGACGAACAGACAGACGGACAGACATTAAGCTGCTTTGTATTATAGATATATTTTTTTTTGATTTTTCACAATTTTTTTTTGGTTACATTCTATAAACATTCATTATAAAGCACTTTTTATCTAATTGGAAATCGGGGGATTTTTTATGTCATTTTTAGTACATTTTCTATTGTGTTTTGATGGTAAAATTTTTATATTCATTGTGACGAATCTTCTCTATATATTACTACTAGCGCCTGCGCTCTTAGCATCTAGAAGCTTTGTATTTAAAGGAAAGAAGGAAAATAGCCTAAAACCAAACTTAGATGCAAAAATCAATTACGGACCTATAAGAAGCTTTTTAAAATAAAGAACTTAATCGGTTTAGTAGTTATCGAAATATTAAGTTAATTAAATGTCCAAGCTTTGCTTGATGATTCCTATAACAGTGAGGTACGATTTAGAAAGCGTAGCTACTCTATAATCGTTACCAGAAAGTGAAAGTTCATTTAAAACATGCTGATTATTAAATGTATTGACAACAACTTTTTTTATGATATAATCACCCTATTAATCTGGCTTTTTAAATTATGAATACTACGACAACAATGTACAATATTATAATCTATCTATAATACAAAGTAGTACGATGTCTGTCTGTCTGTCTGTCCGTCCCTTAAGATCTCGGTAACCACTGAACCAATCGGATTCTACTCTTCAGGAAATATACCTACTGGTCCTGTGGTGGTTTTAGGCTATTTTCTTGGGGGGTGGGACACCCCCAACCCCCCCAAAAAACAAAAAATCCCCCCCCCATTTTTTTTTTTTTTGGGGGGGGGGATTTCCTTTGTCCTTTTACGTATATGCCAATTTTTTTTATCACCTCTTGGGGCAAAGCCCCTAGAGGCTAGGGGCGAAGCCGCTAGTCCTAAAAAAATTTAGATTTGATCCTGTATTTATGTATATATTGAGACTTAAAAATTAATGTTCTTAATGATCCTTTGTTTTTATGGATTTGCTATCCTTGTTTTACTAAGTTTCACACCAAATTATAACAATTATTTGATGGATGGACTAATGGATTCACCACAAACATTGATAGATGGACAATTTTAACTCTGTAATCTAGAAATTAACTTTTTTTTTACATTATCATAGACTAAAATGTTATTAGATATGTACTTTTAAATAATTTAAATATTGAAGGGGAAACTTTTTGTGTGTTTATATTTAAGTCTATGTTAGTTAGGTTATATTGGGTTCTCTGAAGCCCCGCAATGTAAAGGCACTGCTGGGACTGTGGGCCCCGCGTGGTTATGGCTCCCCGAGAGAGTTGATTATTTAGAAACAAAAATTAATCTCCTTTCTTACTTTAAATCAATTGAAAAAAATGTTCGATGCCTATACTAGGTACCTAATTCAAATAATATGCATTTTAATTTATATAGTTAATAATTTGTCTATGTGTTAATTTAACTCTTTTCTATATAGCTCATACAGTGCTGAAATGTTAGATAGATAGATAGATAGACAAATAGATAGATATATAGATAGATAGATAGATAGATAGATAGATAGATAGATATATAGATAGATAGATATATAGATAGATAGATAGATAGATAGATGGAATAGATAGATATATAGATAGATAGATAAATAGATAAATATATAGATAGATAGATTTTCTATTTTGTAAAACCACAATAGAAAAGAAACGTATCCAATGAAACAGTTTGAAATCCACACGAGACCAACAAATTTTGGACCAATCACAGCCCAGCAATCCATTGTCTGTTTTTCCACCAATGAAAATCCATAGCGGCAATGTTTATATGTTTGCTTCTTTGCCAGGGATCTAAAGGGATAAGACAGTGAAAGAAAAATTGGTGTACATCCCCAATAATGAACATAGAATTATTATTAGTGGTTGAAACGTTTACACACTCAATTTAATAAACCAACCAATCCAAAATTAATAAAAGTCTACAAAGTTCCTAAGCCAACGAATAAGAAAACTTTATTATAAAACTTTAGGGACTAGGGTAATGACCAGCCCAATGTCGCCTTTGTTTCCCCCCTTTTGTTGTATTTGTGAGTTTAAAAACAAGCAGGGATCTTAAGGGATAAGACAATGAACGAAAATTTGATGTACATCCCCAATAATTGCAAACAAAATTTAATTAGAGTAAGACACTAGAGGGAGAAAGGGTTAAATAACTGTATCTAACCATCGCAACCACCTTGTGCAACTTTTCTATCGGGTCATTGAAAATCAACCAATGGTGTCGCTTATATTAACACAGCCAAGTAGCAGAACATAGTTTAGAAGCAGACGAAAGAGGCCTTTAAAATGAAGGGAGGTAGTTGTCTGTATATACATCTATACTATCGATCTGTTCAAAATTACTCCATCTTAAAAAAATTTGTTGAAATCTTTGGACACTAAATGTCTACCATCATCACATTCCAATAAATGTTCCCAAAGTCTTGATGACGAATTAGATAATGTTGTTGCTGTAAAACTTTGGGTACCAGTGTAATTTACACTCAATAGTCCCCTCCCCACCTCAAAAGTAAACAACTTTTCGCCGCATGACAATGTGCTAACAGGTCCCTAACATACAAATATATTTCCAGGGATCTAAAGGGATAAGACAATGATATACATCCACAATGATGATACACAAAATTACCCCTTCTGTACATTACAATTAGTAGTTAAAACGCTTGGACTTTGAATAAACCAACCAATCAAAATTCAATAAAAGTCGTCAAGGTTGTTAAGCCAACGAATAAGAAAATCATTAAATGACTTTAGGTACTGGTGTAATAAACAGCCTAATGTCCCCTACCTCCCAGTATATTTCTCATTTTAATTTCTAATCTCATGTAATTTAAAATGTATTTATTTTGAGAAGATCTTAATGGGAAGTGATCAGGTTTTAGGCTATTTGACAACCCAATTAGGATTAGGTCAATTTTAATAATTTTTTTATTATATTAAATGATATAAAAGAAACAATTGGAATATAAAAGTGCTTAATTTGTCATTTATCCCATTAGTGCCGAGCGCCACTTTTATGGGCCGATCGAGCTGAAAATTTCAGGGAAGCTTAATAATGGTCAAAACGGAATTCCATTTTTTTTTGGTTTGCTCTAGTGGCGTGCACAGGAAAGTGGCAAAAAAAACCGGTTCGGCATGGCCATAAATGCACAACGGGTATTTAAACCCGTTTTGGGTGGTTTTCTGCCGGCATTAAAAGCCGCTTTTTCCTAAATACCCGGTTATTTCGACAAAAAAATGAAAAATTTAATTTTTGAACGCCCAAAGTGAGATGAACACTTTTTAGAACTTTGATACGATCTGTAATTGAAAACTACACAACCTCATGTAATCTATAGGGCTACAAGTAATATACGAAGCGATTTATTTCAAATTTAGTGTTTCGGCCGGTTTCGGCCGCTTTAACCGGGTAAAAAAGCCCGTTTGTCGAAGTTTTAAAACCTGACATACACAAAAAAGAACATATAAAAATTGGATGATACATATCAGAAAAAGAGCATAATAATATTGGAGGACACATATAGAGATTACTAGGGTATACTGATTAGGGTGGCTCAAGAATAATAAATCATAAACAAATATTTAATGGTTGAAAAGTTAAAACCGGGTAATAAAACCAAAACCGAGCCGGGTTTTAAAACTGTCGGGTATTTATGGCCATGCCAAACCGGGCGTAAAAAAATGATAAAAAAAATCATATAAAAAGTAATAATTTGAATAAAACGAATTCACAAATAGATGTACTTGTCAATAAACATTAGATTTCACAAAAAAATCAGCAACTTAACCATAAAAACAAAAAAGTTATTAACGTTTTTCTAAAGCACCTTTTTTTTCGCGGTTGATCCATATTATAGGATGATGAAATTTGAAGACTGGAAACCGTTTTTTTCCATTTTTCGGAACCGGGTTTTAATACCCGGTTCGTCACTAATGGGTTATTCAAGTAGAATAATACCTGTCCGTCTGTCTGTCCGTCTATCTGTCCATCTGTTGGGCAGTACCTTAAGATCTAGCTAACGGCTGAATCAAATAGAGCTAACACAAAAAACAAGTAACTGAAAGAAAAGAAAAGAATAATAAAATATTAAATAAAAAATGTTCTTTATGGAAAGTTTAAAAAGATTAATTCAATAAATACTTTTGATTCTAAAAATCAGAGTACAATGCTTAAACATAAAATTTTCCTTATATCACATTATTTTCATGGAGGGAGGGGGAATTGAGCTGTTTATTACACTAATCCTCAAAGTTTAGTGTCCATTAACTGATTGTTATCCACTAATTGTCATCTACAGAAGGGGTAATTTTGTGCATCATCATTGGGGATGTACATTAATTTATCGGCCATAGCCTTATCTCTTTAGATTGTTTTGATTAATATCACACATTTGAGTAAAATTTTGCAAAAAATATCAGTTAACATTACCTACTTGAAAATTTAGTAAGATGTATGATAACATGAAATTAATTTTTAATAAAAACAAGGATGACAACAAACATTAAAGCAAAGTTCAAAAAATAAGACAGCTAAAAATATTAGGTCATTTGAAGGAAACGAAGTTGCAGGTTTCGTCATATATTTTCACAGTAGCTTTCCTCCTATTTCTAGCCCCTGCGTTGGGCTCGAACTCTGCAGGGTTAATTTTCTAAACCCTGCGGGGTAATCAACTAACCTACCTAAACCTAACCTAACCTAAAACAACCTTTCAGAAACTTTTCAAACATTCACACATAATGAAAATGGCCTGACCATAAAGAAGCTACACCTTTTAAATTGTATCTAACTGTTACAGGAATCATCATGATAGGTTGTTAATTTATAGGATAATTCCTAAAATAACTATAAAGCTATTATTTATGGCCGTACTGGCCGACTGACCTTTATTATATGTATATTTTAAAAAGGATTTAATAATAATAGTTCAGAATAAGATTAAAAACGAAATAATAGTTATTTATTACATCGTATTTTTGACAGATTTCCCCGGATATTAAAATGAAAAAGTTTAAAACTGGTATTAATTTTATAAATGTTATTTTAATATTCGTGTGAAATTGTCTGCAATACGAAAATTTTTTATTATGGCTTAGAACCAGTTTGGAATCCATATTGAAATACTTTTTTTCCTAGGTCTTTTAAAAGATGATTATTAGTAAGGCTCCGAAAAATTCCCTATAGCTGAATGAAATAGATATCAAACCTTTTTTAGAATAGAGAGAGAGAGAGAGGGAGAGGAAGAGAGAGAGAGAAAGAGAGAGAGAGAGAGAGGGGATTTTCAAAATAAGGTTTAAAAAAAACAATTAGTTTGACTTTAATTATACTTAGACAATTCAATATAACGTAATTAATGGAATTAAAAAAGTTGGGGTTAAAGTGCTCAATAGACACTTTGAATGAAAGCCCCTACAGGGGTCCTAGGACAAACGTCGGATGGGACACTAAACCTAACCTAACCTATTTTAAACATCTTATAGGTTTTTAATTGCGAAACTTCTGCGGGGGCTTATTTGTATTTTCATATCCTAACCTAACCTAACCTGTATGGAAATAATTAATTAACTTAATACTTTTGTACACTCAACTTAATGAACCAACCAGTTAAAACTTAATAAAAGTACCCAAGGTATTTGAGATAACAAATCAGATAATGTTGTTATAAAACTTTGGGTACTAGTATATTTGTAACCATAGGTATGTCATCCTTGTTTTGGGTGCCAAGTTTAATAATGTGGTGTAAAGTGGTGTATATGAGAGGTATTTTCATCATACAACAAAGTTACATCATCAGCAATTTGCCTCGTTCAAATGTTATCATTTTGTTAACCCTTAACGGGTGGAGGGGGGGGGGGAGCTTTGAACGCCCTTCCTACCTCTTATTTTCTTTTAAACCATCTTTTAGGTTTTTCAAATGCCTAACCCCTGCGTGAATAAATGATGACCTATCGGTCCAAAAAAAATATTCATTCCTAAACAAAAAACTGAATAGGAATACCCCAGTTAAATTAATATTTTAACACTCCTGCGTTTGTCCACTCCGACGTTAGGGACTCCTGCGTTTGTCCTGGAACCGTTTAAGGTTCAAGGTATGACTTTGATACTTAAAATGTTTAAATCAGGCTTTTCTAACATAACTTGGTCTTGACATATTAAAATTTGATTAAAATCCGCCAATTTGCTCCTTTAAAAAGTTGAGCTAAAACGAACGGAGGAGTAGAATTGGTATGATATGTTTGGAATAGAGTTGGTATACAGGGACCTTAAGGGATAAGACAATGGGTGATAAACTGATATACATCTCCAATGATGATAAACAAAATACTCATTCTGCAGATTAAAACCATTGGTTGAAAAGTTTGGATACTAATTAAAAGTACCCAAAGTAATTGAGCTAACAAATAAAATAACGCGATAGTAAAACTGGATGTAATTTTAAGTCCAATGTCCCCTCCCCCCCGGCCCTGGTGGATGGTATGATATGTCTATTTCATGCTTTAATATCTATTGATGTTTCCATGATAATTTACATTTAGTTGCACAGACCCATTTATACGGAATGTATATCATTCTAGTTTATAAAAAGTATTAAGATGTTCATGTATCTGCTTTTTAAGATCTCGTGAACGGCCGAAGCTGGCATTTCATTTATTAGCTAAAGCAAGAAATTCAAATTTTAAATTTTAGTTATGGAAACCCATATATACTGAATGTATATCATTCTAATATATTAAAAGTATTAAGATGTTTGTGTGTTTGATTTCTAAGATCTCGTGAACGGCCAAAGCAAGCAATTGATATATGTAATAGCTAAAGCAAGAATTTCAGTTTTTTTTTATACTTTTGCATAAGAGGCCCATTTATACTTATTTATATATATTAATCTAGTATCTATAAAGTATTAAGATGTTTGTGTACCTGTATGTTGATTTTTAAGATCTCGTGAACGGCCCACGCTAGCAATTATTATATTAGATAAAGCAAGAATTTAAGTTTTTAAGTTTTAGTTTTGGAAACCCATTTATACTGAATGTATATCTATCTAGCATATAAAAAGTATTAAGATGTTTGTGTGTTTGATTTCTAAGATCTCGTGAACGGCCAAAGCTAGCAATTTATATATGTAATAGCTAAAGCAAGAATTTCAGTTTTTTATACTTTTGCATAAGAGGCCCATTTATACTGAATGTATATTAATCTAGTATCTATAAAGTATTAAGATGTTAATGTGCCTGTATGTTGATTTTTAAGATCTCCTAAACGGCTGAAGCAAATAATTTATATATTATTATATTAGCTAAAGCAAGAATTTCAGTTTTTAAATTTTAGTATGACAGACCCATTTATATTGAATGTATATTTATCTAATTTATAAAAAGTATTAAGATGTTCGTGTAAGTTAATTTTTAAGATCTCGTTAACGGCCCAAGCAAGCAATTAATAAGGAAGTTGTCAAGTTTACATTAAACATTAAATTTAATACTTGTTTTTCTTGCGATTCTAAGAGATAAGACAATAGCCGGAAAATTTAATTACATTCTTATTGATGATGCAAATAATTACACCAACTATAGATTAAAATTATTACAATAAAAGTATTTAAAGTTACTTTTCAATAAGATAACTTGGTCTTAAACCTTTGGATATCAGATATATATAGATTAAAGTAATACATATTAAAGTGAAAATATTACAGAAGGGATAATTTTGTTTATCATAATTGTAGATTTATATTCATTTATCTTTCATTGTCTTATCCCTTAAGATCCCTGAATATTAAAATCTCTATAATTATGTTAGACTTAAGTAATAATTGTTAAAGTGAAAATATTACAGAAAGGGTAATTTTGTGTGTCATAATTGGGGATTTATATAAATTTATCGTACATTGTCTTATCCCTTAAGATCCCTGAATATTATATATTTTCTTTAATTATGTGTAGATCAAAGCAATAAATGTTAAAGTGAAAATATTACAGAAGGGGTAATTTTGTGTATCATAATTGGGGATTTAAATTAATTTATCGTCTATTGTCTTATCCCTTCTATAATTATGTGTAGATCAAAGTAAATGTTAAGTGAAAATAACATAGATAGGGATGATTTTGTGTATCATAATTTGTGGATTTATATAAATTTATCGTCCATTGTCTTATCCATTTAGATCCCTAAATATTTTATATTTTCTATAATTATGTGTAGATTAAAGTAAATGTTAAAGTGAAAAGTTTCAAAAAGGGGTTGATTTTGTGTATCATAAATGGGGATTTAAATCAATTTTTCGTACATTGTCTTATTCCTTAAGATCCCTAAATATTAATATCTCTATAATTATTTATAGAATTAAGTAATAATTGTTAAAGTGAAAATATTACAGAAAGGGTAATTTTGTGTATCATAATTGGGGATTTATATACATTTATCTTTCATTGTCTTATCCCTTAACCCTTACAGATCGGGCCCCAATTCCCACCTTAATAGATCGGGGGGGGGGGTCATATTGACCCCCCCCTCTATCTCGGCTTCTGTTACAGATAAAGACGTAAAATTTTCTTCTGGTGGTTCATGTGTATTTTTAGCGAAAATTACTTTTTCTAGTCATAGCAGTCAGGCCGCTCCTTAGCCGCTTTTTAGCGGCCAGCCGCTAAATTTTAAAACAGCTGTAGAGCGGCCAATTTTGCAGCTAGGATAACCAAATTTTAGAACTAACTTTTATTTTTCATAACAAAAAAATTACTTTTTCTGATCATCGCCGAAAAACGGCAAATAACGGAAACCGCCATTTTCGGCGGTTACGGCGGTAAAACGGCGGTTGGCGGCGCCAATTAATATTTTTATCTGTTTATTGTTGCTCAAGAATTTACCAAAAAAAATTATAGGTCTCTAGCTGTAATAGAAGCCACGATATTCATGATATATGTCTGTAGTAAAAGCCGGACAAAAATCGGTCATAAAGTCGGTCATGGTGCGGTCAAACGGCCATAACACCACTTTTTTCATAAGGTCATTGATATCTCAGTATTCACCAAAAAAATTTTAGGTTTCTACCTTGTACACAAAAGTCATAATGTAGAAATTAAGATATATTTAGAATTTTTTTTTTAATTTTGGTGCTACCCAACCGACTTTGACCGGACACCACGACCGACACAGACCAGATATCCTAATAAAATCAACTCTTGCCGACGCATAATTACTAAACTTAAAAAGTCATGAAGTCACAGCTCTCCATCTTACCTACAAAAAAAATGACATTGAAAAAACTAGAGGGGGGGGTCAATATGACCCCCCCCCCGATCTCTAAGGGTTAAGATCCCTAAATATTATACATTTCCTATTATTAAGTCTAGATCTAAGTAAATGTTAAAGTTAAAATATTGGACAGTAAACAGTATTTAGACAGTATCTCAACAATGCAGGAAGGTTAGTCAATTTTCAATTTTAATAGCGAAGCTACTTTAAAATTCACTTTGTCTGTCTGTCAGTTTGTTTTTCGAAGCTGCTTTTTTAGATAGACAGCTGAAAAATTTCTTGTACTAATGAACATCTATGATGTAATTTACTTGGTCCGGTGGTCTGTCAATCATGCTTAAAAACATAAAAACTTATTTATCTTTTAATGACAACTGAACATCTGCTCTATAACTCATTTTCACCGTTTGTCCATCCATGATTTTTTATTATGCGTTGCTACTAGAATATTATCCTTAATGTTATGTGTTAATTAGAGAGGGACGGGACATTGGTCTGTATATTACAATAGTCCCCAAAGTTTTACAAAAAGATTTTCTGATTCGTTGGCCTAATAGATTAGAGGAACCTTTATTGAATTTTTTGGTTTATTAAGTCTAAACGTTTTAGCCACTAATTATAATCTAATGAAGGGGTCCTTTTGTGAAACATCATTGGGGAAGTACATTAATTTATCGGCTATTGCCTTATCCCTTTTAATCCCCGATGTTAATAGTTGAAATGAAACGCCGCAATTTTTAACCCCCCTTTTTTTGCGGGACCACCGGCCGCTTTTTTTCATTTTAACAGCCGCATAATGGTGCTTTCTCTCAAAGTGCCTAGCAAGCAGATTACCCCCCCCCCCTCCCTCCCACTACTTTAGCGGACAGACAGATATTTTAAATTATAGAGAAGCTTCACCTCTACAAATATGATTAATTTTCTGAAAAACTTTTTCCAAATTGAAAATTTCGCAAGTTAATTCTTATTGATTTGGTGATGACCTCATTTTTATTGGATGAATGCAGGGATCTTAAGGAATAAGACAATGGACAATAAATTGAATTATCATAAATATCTACAAATTGCCACTTTTGTAGATACAATTATTTGTTGAGACAATTTTTGTGAAAAAAGTTTAAACTAAATAACTAAATCAAAATAAATTAACAGTACCCAAAATTTTTCTATGTAGAACTTTGGGTACCAGTGTAATTTATATTCGTATGCTGCCTATTACTTCCCTTGATGAATTAATACGTTTTTTTTATGATTTTGTGTATTTTTGGCAATGGATACAATTAATGCTTACTAAAATATATCTTTTCTTTAAATCCTGATTTTTTGGTTAAATATTTGCAGTGCTTAAACTTTTTAACCAATAATTTTCATCTACAGGGTAATATTGTTTATCATTATTAGTTGGGTAATTTAATCGTCCACAGTCTTATCCCTTAAGATTCCTAAGATTTAAGATGTACAATTTTACTAGCAACAAAGTGAATTATATAATAACTTCGCTAGTATTAATATAGTAAAATACACTTGTAACAAGGATGACAACATCCATAAAAGCGAAGCACTGAAACGGTAGGACAAACGGACATTAACACTTGTATAGTGTCAGAACTAAATAATCAGAATATAAATGTATAAGAATCGGAGCAAAATTGTAAGTAAATTGTTGAAAAACTGCTTGATAAAGGATAATGTTTATGGACATACTTACATTTTTAGGAATTGGAAAGAGTTGGTTTGCTCATAACATTATACTTTGTTGTTCCACGAATCAACATACCAAAAATCAGATCAATCGGATGATTAGATCACATAAAAATTTGTTGTTAAAAAAGTAGAAAAATCAACATGTTTAAAATGGACGTACGGACATTCTTGTTATGATTATAGAGCTCCTACGCTTTCTAAATCGTACCTAACTACTAAAGGAATCACCAAGCAAAGTTTGAAATTGATAAGACAATTCTAACATGCCTAAATTAACGAATAAAAGCTATCTATCTCCGTCGGATTGACGTACGGACGGACGTACGGACGGACGTACGGACGGACCGACCCTAACTATAGAAAAGCTTCGCTTTTAAAAATGTTGGGTATTTTTATGATATCATGTAGATTTTCACAAGTTTCTGTTAATTCAATAAACAATAAAAATAACTACGTCATAACACTATAAAAAATGTATAGAAATATTTCCAAAAATGCATAAACATGATATATTATGAATTAACGGCTAGGGACCTATGTGAAACTTCGCTAAAATGTATAACTACTTGAGGTCGAGGGTGGTGGAATTCGACCCGCCCCCCCAAAAAAAATTTATAATTTTAGTTTTAAAAAGAAGTTTTATTGGGCTGTTTATTACACTAGTCCCCAAAGTTTTATAACAACGTTTTCTGAACAACTTTGGGTACTATTTATCAATTTGATTGGTTGTTACCTTGAGTTCAGTGTACAAACGTTTCAACCATCGAATATATTCTACAGAAGGGATAATTTTATGTATCATCATTAGGGAGGTACATCAATTTATCGGCCATTGTCTTATCCCTTTAGGTCCCTGGACTATTATGTCATTATGCCAAGGAGAAATTTTATTTTTTAGGAAACACACAACAATGTTTGTTTTGAGTAATTTGTGCTGAGATAGCAGCTACTCCATAACTAGGATATTGAGTACCTGTAATTATATTGGTACCCAAAGTTTTTAATATATATTGTCTCGTAAACTTTGGGTGATTTTATTTCATTGTATGGTAGCTGGACAAAGTGTCTAAAAAAATCATCCATGTGACGTCATAAACATTTGGGAGATGAGAGGAAAAGTGGGAAAGAAAACCCCTAAAAAAAGATCTGGACGATACCTCATTCTTATGACGTCACAAGTCTGATTTTCCAATTGTGTCCAGCTACATTGGATGGTACAAAAATAGTTGTGTTATAACTTTTCAACCAATAATTTTAATATACAGAAGGTGTTTTGTTGGTTATAACCATTTCAGTTGTAGTAGTTATTATTGCACTGTATTATTGTTAGCTTTCTGCGGATATTAAAATGAAATTATATGATTAAAACCAGTTTTGTTAACCCGAAGGCCCAGACTAACAAACTGGTTAATTTTAAGATTCTTAATTTCAATATTCGTGAAATATTTTCTGTAATACTAATGCTATAATGATTTTTCAGTATGGCTGAGAACCGGCTCTAATCCAGCGGATATTAATCAGTTTCGAAGCTATACTTGAAATCAACTTCTCATCTATTGTCCTATCCCCGTGTACTTCCCCTTAGCTGCTATATTATTCACTTTGTCCGCCCGTCCTGGGAAAATGTGATTTTCTCGGCTACTATTCAAGATAGAAACTTGATTTTTTTGTGAAGATGGCTAATACCAAAGAGTATACGTCGGTATATATATCATGCAAGAAATTAGAAGACGAAGTAAGTCCCTTAATGAGGTCATAAAAATGAGGGATGATAGGAAAGAAAACCTCTAAAAAAGAGATGAATAATCCCTCGTTTTTATGACGTAACATGTAAATTTTTTGATGGACTTTCTTCGTCTTCAAAAAATTACATAATAAATATATTTTGTAATAATATTTTTATTTCCTTCTTTCTTTATCTCTCTCTTTTTAATTGTCACTAAACATCTGCTCTATAACTTACTTTTATCATTTTCCCATTTATGATTTTTTATGGCTTCGCAACTTATGGATGTTGACGTTGTCATCCTTGTTTTTATTTATAACTAAAATAGCTATTTTTGGAGTTGTTTATCTTTTCGTAAAAAACTGTGTAAAAAGGTACAAAAATATGTTAAATATATATTACATATAAATTTATATAATACATTAGAAAGACCCCTAAAGTAACACTAGGTCTATGTGTCTGTATGTATGTGGGTCGGCCAAGATCACGTAAATGGCAGGATTGAGTTTCCTATTGGTCTAGAGTTGGCTATGGATGGGGCTAGCTAGGATACGCCCCCCCCCCCTCCTTTTTTGTCCAGCCCTGTTTGTTTATGCAGTTAATCAAATCTTTACAAAAAGTTTGGGGACTTTACTGTTAATTACACTGATACCCAACTTTGGGTACTTTTATTAAATTTTGATTGGTTGGTTCCAAATTACCAAATTATGTCCAAACATATTAACCAATAATTTATATCTAAAAAAGAGGTAATTTTCGTTGTCATTATTAAGAATGTATATCAATGTATCAGCTATTGTCTTATCCCTTTAAATCCCTGCTAACTGTTTACTATTTATAGCCACGAAAGCTATTTTTGGATTTGTTTGCTTTGTAGTAATTTTAGGTAAATAAATACAATCAGAAATTAAAGGAAAATTGCACCGAAAATATTTTTCTTACCCCTCAATTTTTCAAAGTTTGTGGAAAAACTTTAGAATCTGTTTTCCAGTAAGGCTTCAAAACAGATTAACCCTTACAGATCGGGGGGGGGGGGGGGGGGGGGGGGCTCATATTGAGATAGAAACCTAATTTTTTTTTAGATATCAATGGGACTTCTGAGAAAAGTGGTGTTATGACCGTTTGACCGCTCCCTGACCGACCTTATGACCGATTTTTGTCCGGCTTTTACTACAGACATAGATCATAAATATCGTGGATTCTATTACAGCTAGAGGCCTAAAAATTTTTTTGGTAAATCCTTGAGCAACAATAAACAGATAAAAATATTAATTGGCGCCGCCAACCACCGTTTTACCGCTTTAACCGCTGAAAATGGCGGTTTCCGTTATTTGCCGTTTTTCGGCGATGATCAGAAAAAGTATTTTTTTTGTTTTGAAAAATAAAAGTTCGTCCTAAAATTTGGTCATCCTAGCTGCAAAATTGGCTGCTCTACAGCTGTTTTAATATTTAGCGGCTGGCCGCTAAAAAGCGGCTAAGGAGCGGTCTGACCGCTATGACTAGAAAAAGTAATTTTCTCTAAAAATACACATGAACCACCAGAAAAAAATGTATGTCTCTAACTGTAACAGGAGCCGAGATAGAGGGGGGGGGGGATCAATATGACCCCCCCCCCCCGATCTATTAAGGTGGGAATAGGGGCCCGATCTGTAAGGGTTAATATACGCTGGATTAGAACCTGTTCTTAGCCATACGTAAAAATTATGCCTATTATTGTATCATATCCAGTTTTCTACGAATTTAAAACTAGTTTTAATTTTACAATTGTATATTTTATATATTCGTGGACAGCTGTTTATAATACGATGCGAGAAATAACTATCCAAGTATGACTACAAACTTGATTAATTTACGCTGGATTAGAACCTGTTCTCATCCATACAGAAAAATCATGTATGATATCGTATTACAGATATTTTTTTCATTAATATTTGAATAAATTCATAAATTTATACATGATCGCAAGGGCCTTCGGTACATACCGTGCTAAAAAAACTTGCCTATCTTATAATTTTCATTTTAATATTTGCGTAAATCTGTACAAAATGCGAAGTGATATGCTTAGACGTCCCTATAAAATTATAAACATTATAAAATATCTAAACTTTTTAACAAATACGTATAGGGGGTGAGGGGGTGTTTATCCCCACCAAACATAGAAACCCCACATATTACCCTGCTCAAAATCTTAAATACATTAGATTACCTACGACAAACCTTTGAATCCCCTTTTTTTTAAAAAGCTTGGACGTCCTTGTCTATCCCTTTTCCCTGCTTGAGGAAATGCAAACACTTTTTGTTTGAATCCACACACTACATGCTTTATATGACTTCAACTTTTTACTCATTCCAACAGTTAGGGAAAGGATTACTAAGTTCAAAAATACCTAAGTTTAAAGAAATTATAAATCTTTTTTATAGACAGCTTTCCGTGGAAAGTAAAATGAGAAATTAAAAGTTTAGTTAGATTATTTCTTTCCCTGAGTGCTAACAAAACTAGCATTAATTTTATGATTTTTATCCTTTTTTTGTGGAAAATTAATTTTATATGATACATGATATGATATTTTTCACCTTTTAGCAACTTTCAATCCCTTGAATGATTTTGCGTAAATTGTAAAAATCAGTGAAAAAAGCTGCATATTAATACTTATATAAAAAATGTCTGTACTATTAGATCACATTCACTGGGAAGGTTTAAACCTTTTTTGGGAGAGAGTGCCATCACCCTCCCAAGATAAAACGCCCCTAGAAAAAAATGTAGCCCCCTCTTGATTTTTTTTCTTTATCTTTTTAAAACTAAAATTCAAAAAGGAGGGGTCTTCTAACTCCCTCCCCCCTTTTCTACAATTGCCCCTAACTGCTTGTAATATTAAGAGTATCGTTTTCAACATAAGTTTCAACACCTCAACTGAATAGTTGAAGTCATAAAGTTGTGACGTAGTTCACACATCTACCAAAATTCGGAAGTGATCACATTTTCTGCCTTTAAATATGGACAAAATTTCAACTTCAAATCAGTAGAAACTAGAAATTCAAAACTTGAACATTACCAAAACAAACCTAAACACTCAATTTATTATTAAATAACAAAAAACTGCCAAATATTACCATGAAACATTTAGCAATCCTTCTACTTTTATTTTATATTTATAGAACAAATTGTTTGTATATTGAAACTAGAGAAACATTATCAAAATTTGAGAACCAAACTGTGATAGAATCAAATCAAACTGAAACCAAAGATGAAACATTCACGGATTTTCTATTTGTTGAGGATCCCACAGATGAAGATCATCTTATATCAAAGAGATCAATCAACAGTATCAACACAATCTATCCTGAAATTCTTGTGGTAGTGGACAAAACATTGTTTAACAAGCTAGGAAATTCTAAAAGCAAAGCTAGAGAATATGTTGTCAACTTTATGTCAGCTGTTAATTTGAGATTCAAGTCAGTCGAGTCTCCAAGGATACAATTAAAGCTTGCAGACATCCATTTATCTCAATCAAAGTTTGACACTCCTTACATTACAAACAATATTCTGTCCTCCAACTCGTTTGATGCTGCTACTGCTCTGTCAGACGCTGGAAAATACTACTATGGCAAGACATATCCTGGAGTTGATTATGATATTGTTCTGATTTTAACCGGTGAAGAAATGTGCCGGTACAGGGGTTCTGGATCCAAGTGTCATCCATCAACAGCTGGTTATGCCTATGTTGGAGGTGCCTGTAAGAGTAGCTCCCACAATCAACAGACCAGCAGTGTTGGTATTGTTGAGGACAATGGAGGTTATTCCGGTGTTATCGTAACTGCTCATGAGCTAGCCCATCTTCTGGGAGCTTCACATGATGGTGATTCTTCGCCTTCCTATGTCGGAGGTCCTGGTGCTAGGTCATGCAGCCCTAGTAATGGGTATATCATGAGTGACAACAGAAGAACTATTAAAGGTATGCAGTGGTCCTCCTGTTCACTGGCCCAATTAAATCACTACCTCACCTTATCATCAGCAAGCTGTATGTACAACACTCCTTCTAAAGAAAACTATCCTCTGCTAACACACAACCAGTTGACTGCAAGAGTTTCTTCTGCTGATGAACAGTGTCAGATGGAGGCAGGTACTAATGCCTGTTTTCATGATGAAAAGATGTGCACACAGTTGTTTTGCTACTCTCCATCTGGTGGTTGTATCTCATATCATCCTGCTGTGGAAGGAACTGCTTGTGCTGGAAAAGGATTTTGCAGCAATGGTTTGTGCGTAAAGCCAAGTACATACTTTACCAAACTGGCCCCATTAATTAGTTCAAGATCATCAACTATAGAAACTGTCAAATCAACTCCAATTTACTCCACAACTACCCCACTCAAGACCACTGTCACTACAACTAGAATCATTTCAAGATCTCCTTGGACAACAACCACCCAATCAATGACATCATCATCCTTGCCATCAAGAGTAACAACAACATCAATAATATCCTCCTCACCATGGACATCCACCACAAATTCACAAACCTCATCAACTACACCATTAAGAACATCAACAGCACCACTAAGATCATCAACAACATACCAAAGGTTGACAAATGATGTTTGTGCAGATTCTGAGGGACCGGTGGGGCATGGGTTAAGTTGTAGTCAGCTCTTTACAAGATATCCTTTCTTGTATTGTAAGAACAGCACCATGAAGACTAAATGTTGTCAGTCTTTTAACAAACACTGTTAAAATGTATACGCAAGCCTAGGAACAGTTTACATTTTTAGCTATTTTTTTATTTTTTCATTTATTAGCAATCTTATTTTTATTGTTATTAAATTATGTATTTTGTTTTATTTAAATGATTTGTGATTCCTTTGAAATTTCAGTACCTGATGTGCAACTTGAAACCTATAATGTATTAAATTTATAATTATTTGTTATGTTAATATTGTTGTCTCAAATTTTGTTTATTTAAAGTATTAACTTTTACCAAACCAGCTTAATCTATTAGCTTTACTTTGTTATTTTTTCACTAAACTTTTATTAATCAATTATTTAATTCACTTAAATTTTGTATCAATTTCATCGTTATTGTTTATTTTTATTATATTTTAAATTATTATATAATATCTTTTGATTGCTTTTGTTCATGAATAAACTAATGTTATAATTATTGTTTTCGAAGCCTAACTATTTTATAATAAGCTTTGTCTATTGTCAAATTTAGCAGAGAAGCAGTTCCAAAAGTTTCATAAGGACATTTCCTTATTAATTGGCTAAACAACTTTGGAGACTTTTTAATTTTGATTGGTTGGTTAATTTGAGTATCCAAATGTTTAACCCCTAATTGAAATCTATATATGGGGTAATTTTGTGAATCATCATTAGAAATGCATGTAGATCTATATGTCATAGTCTTGTCCCATAATATCTCAGGGGTCGATACACTAGTCTGTTGTAACTGTTGATTTTTGGAGACAAAATATATAGAGATTAAACCTGTCTTTTTCTTAAAATTGTCATGGCTAGCTTTGTTATGAAAATAAGAAGGTGTTAATTTCCAGTGATCTATGGTGTAAGACAATAGCCTAAAAATTGATATACATCCCTAAGGATAATACACAAAATTACCTTTACTGTACACTACAATCAGTGATTGAAACGTTTGGACACTTAATGAACCGACCAATCAAAATTCAATGAAAGTCCCCAAAGCTGTTGACCAATGAATTAGATATGTTATTAAAAACCTTTGGGGACTAGTGTAATAAAACGCCCAATTTTCCTGGATTTTTCAGTTTAGGAAAATAACCAAAACTCTTTTATTCTAAAGCAGTATCAGCTCAATAAAACAAAAAAAAAAACATTGAATAGAGTTTTAGTAACGTAGCAACAATCTAATTTCCTATGTCTGTCTGACTAAATTTTCTCGTCAGCTATTGAAGAAAGACAGCTGTAGTTTTAATGAATATGATTATGGTATATGCGAATCTAGTCTATATTGCTTTGTTTGTTTGTCTGTCTGTCTGTCGGTCATGCTTCAAAGGTTTCGTGATATTCTTTGAGTTTTTGCATATTCTCTATCTTTTTTTTTTATAAATTCTATGTTTTTTTATGGACATTGTCAGCTTTGTTTTTACATTTCTTTGAAGCATATCTTTTAAAGAAAATTTTATATAATGATTTGCAAATTACGTCTTTTCTGCTAATCAGAATCTACTTTTTAATAAAATAATTCTAACTTTGAGGTTTCTGCTAATATGAATCTACTTTTGAATAAAATAATTCTAACTTTGAGGTTTCCAAATTTTAAAAGGCAAACTGCCAAGTGTATAATTTATTTTTTATTCGTTTAAACGAAATTTTCCTAATATATAAATTACAACAAGAAATCTCATAGTAAAAACTAGATAATTCTAAAATCAAAAAGATTTAATTTAAACATAATTATCTATCAATAAATGATAGAAACATTTAATAGTATTTATGTTAATACTTAAGAATAGAAGAGGCCTCTAGGGGCTAGGGGCACTTGGGTTGTGTGTTATTGGTTGATATCTCTCGGGAGGGTGTAGGTATACTCCCCAAAAATAGTAATAAACCTTCCAAGAACCTATGGAAATCGACACTGTAAAGGAGAACCATAATGGTTCAGCGATTAGTAGTAAGATTCTCTGGTATACATACATACATATCCTGGTATTTTTTTAGATATCATAAAATTTGCCGAATGATTTTCCAGAAGAAAATATTGTTTTTTTAAATATTTAAAATTACTTTTTCATTTCAGTTAGCAATATTGCACATAAAAACTTTGCTTTAATAAAGTTATTTTTCCTCTTATATAAAACTCAAGGATCTAGAGGGATAAAACAATTGATGTACATGTCCAATGATAATACACAAAATTACCCTTTATGTATATTATAATTTGTGGCTGAAACGTTTGTACACTCAACTTAATGAACCAACCAATTAAAATTTAATAAATGTCCCCAAGGTTGTTAAGCCAATAAATAGGACAATCATCTATCTATCTATCTATCTATCTATCTATCTATCTCTCTATCTATCTATCTATCTATCTATCTATCTATCTATCTATCTATCTATCTATCTATCTATCTATCTATCTATCTATCTATCTATCTATCTATCTATCTATCTATCTATCTATCTATCTATCTATCTATCTATCTATCTATCTATCTATCTATCTATCTATCTATCTATCTATCTATCTATCTATCTATCTATCTATCTATCTATCTATTCTAGAAAGAAACATGGAGCCTCTGGACCTAAGAAAACTAATCTCCCACATAACCAATACATCAACAACAAGGCAGCACATTATTAGTAGCGAACAAGGAGGAGGGAGGGGACATCGGGATGTTTATACACTAGTCCCCAAAGTTTTATAAGTTTTATATATTTGTTAGCTAAACAATCTTAAGGACTTTTATTGAATTTTGATTGGTTGATTAATTTAGTTGAGTGTCCAAACGTTTCAAAAATGTTGTAATGTAAAGAAATGGTAATTTTGTGTATTATAATTGTGGATGTACATCAATTTTTCGGCCATTGTCTTATCCCTTTAGGCCCCTGTTTAGTTTTTAATTAGAAATTTCTAAATAAAGTTTTAACCTTTACATAAAGTGCTAAAAAATTCCATTAATCATTTTTCTTAACTAATGAAGCAATCAAAAATATAATTAAGATTTGTTGATATCAAAATACTTTACTATAATTTACTACATACGGCTATTGGATTAGATAGGCAAAGAAAGCGTGGTAGAACAAGGATGACAACATCCAAAAAAGCGAAGCCCTGAAACGTTAGGACAAACGGACATTAACACTTGTACAGTGTCAAAACTGAAAAATCAGAATATAAATGAATAAGAGTCAAAGCAAAATTGTAAGTAATTTTGTTGAAAAACTTCTTGATACGGGATAATGTTTATGGACATTATTACATTTTTAGGAATTAATTATAGAGTTGCTTTGCTTATAATATTGTAGTTTGTTGTCCTAGGAATCAGTATTTTGTATACTTTGTATAATAAAACTAGTTTCTACGCCCCCTAAAGGCATCTAGGTGCACTTTCGTGAAGGGGGGAGGGAAGGAGAAGTGAACCCGTTTAAAGTAAAGGAGAATCATATCGGTTCATCGTACGTACGTACGTCTGTAGTTGTACGTCCGTAGTAAAGCATTTGTATAGATACCAAATATACTTACGTAGTAACACTTTCTTAAATTAATTTTAACTTAATCAATTGGCACTTTCCCTCAAAGCTTTATTGGACCATCTACTAAACCCCCTTTCCCAACAAAATGTGTAGTTGGGTATCTGGCATTTGAACCCCCATTGTTGGGTTTACATTTATTTATTTTTTTAGGAAGGGGGGGGGGGGAGGGGGTTTGGTAGGTAATTTTGAAAAATAAACTTGACTAGGGGTTTAATCACCCTCCCTTCGACTTAGGTTATGGCGTTTGACAATTTTGAACAAAAGATTGGAGGAGGGTGGGGGGGGGGGGGGTGGCTCGACTGCTACTCTGGGAACTTTTAGGATTAAAGGATTTTAGATTAATCTATTTTTTTCTATTAATGAAAATGACAGTTTTTCTTGATGATATTAAAAAAGACGTAAATAATCAAAATAAAAAAAGTATTTTATCATAAATAGATATAATGAGAACTATTATATGATTGCACTTTAATTAATATTGTCAGTACGTCAGAAAATTGTGTATTCATGGATTTTTAACATTCAAAAACATAAATTGCTGAAACAAAAATAAAATCCTGTAGCTCTGTTTATTTCCCCAGGAAAACATGGATAGAAATTATAGCTTTGGCCTACCTATTCTATTGACGTCATAGTAGAGGGAAAGAGAAGGAAATGGGGGATAGAAACCCTATAGAAAAGAGATGGGGTATAGGGTATTTTCTAGAACAGCTAGGCCAAAAGCAGTGACATCTCTCCCCATTTTGCAAGGGTATACTATAGACAGCTTCCAAAATGACTAAATTTTTACTTTCTTTTAAATCTTATGATTACAATTTCTGTACTTTAAATTACTTGCCAATAAAACTACATTTACTGGACATGTCTTAAGATTTATTCTTTCTTATTTGCTGTAATATTTAGTTCATTAGGGAGTCAGCGATAAGACAATCGATCATAAAATTTAACTTAAATTCAACAACCCTGGTATATTTTTACAATTCTAGTTTTTCCAGGGAGGGAGGGGACATTTGGCTGTTTATTACACTAGTCCCCAAAGTTTTTAAATTACGTTTTCTTATCGTTGGCTTTTGAATATCTTCATCCTGGTGGGCACAGGATGCCAGCAAACCTGGCAGGGTCATCCAGGTAAAGAGCAAAAATATTTTTTTGACTTAATCAAAGCATTTTATCTTACCAAAATACTAAAATATCCTCTAGCAGTACATCCTCAAATTAAATACAGGTGTTCAAGTCAATTTTAGGTTCCAGGTATGATCCTGCAGGTCCTGATCCTCCAGGTCTCCAGAAATCTTTAAAAGACTCCTGTGGCCGCAATTTTTGACTTAGAGACTTCAAATTTCAAACTTAAGCTTATCTTACATGTCTACATAATGTATAAAAATTTCATAAAGATCCGCCGCTGTTTTCCCGCCGACCGCCGACTGCGGTGGCTGGCAGCTGCCAATTACAGCTTCGGCCGCTGAAATTATATTTTGATATTTCAAATATAAAATTTACGTAAAGATAAACATTTTCTGTAAGGGGTTAAGTTAGGTTATATTGGTTACTGGGTAAACCCATAGGGTTAGTCCACCGCAATATAGACCTGCAGAGTTAGAGCCCCAATCAGAAGTTTAGATACACCTTTCCCCTGATTTTCGAATTATTTTAAAATATAAGGAGGGGGGGGGGGGGGTGGCTCAACTTGCATTTTGTAGCCAAAACTTACCAGTTTTATTTTCAATTTTCTTTGAATGCTTACATATATTGATAAAATTTATTTTTTAGCAAAATATTAAAGAATTTTGGAGGGCGATCTTATAAATATGTATTGGTTTTCTATAAATCATCAGCAAATATTTATAAATTATTTTAAAAATCGTCAATTTAAAGAGAAATAAGAAAAACAAATATAATACAAACAATTTTTTTTTTGATCTCCGTATTGTTAAAAAGATCTTCATGAAATGTAATGGGGATGGGGGTAGTTTTTATTATAAAGTTAGGTAATATTGGGTACTGCGTAACATTCTGGTAACGATTATAGAGTTGCTACGCTTTCTAAATATTACCTAACTATTAAAACTATTAAAAAAGATAATTATGTGCTGTTTTTAAACAAGGGAACCAATAGTGGATAACAATGAAAAGCAAAGCATCAATAAAGGTAAAATTTTTTTGGTGATTTCACACAATGTTTCAGTTAAGCCAAATAAATCTTCTTTGATGTTGAATCCCTCCTTAATGCAGATTAAACTTAGTGGTTAAAAACGTTTGGACAGTGACACTTAACTTATTGAAGTAACAAATAAAAAATAAAAAGTCAACTAATAAGAAAACGTTATTATAAAACTTTGAGGACTAGTGTAATTAACAGTGCAATGTCTCCTCCCTCCCTGGATCAAAATAACTATACAAAAAATACTCAAATATCACGAAACCTTGAAGTATGTTTACATTGTAACAGAGTTACATAAACAAGGACAGACGAACGAACCAAAAATTATCTTGTTCCGGAGAAGCTTCGCTAAAAAGTGATAGTAGTTGTACGTACATAACGTCTGACATTTTTACCAAAAGTCAAAATTTTAAAGTATCATCCACTTTATTATACAGGGAGGGAGGGGCCATTGGACTGTAAATTATACTGGTACCCAAAGTTTTATAGCCACAATATCTTATTGGTTGTCTAAAAAACTTTGGGTACATTTAATAAGCTTGCATGAGTTGTATAAACCTTACCTGTCGTAACTTTTGAACCACTAATTTTGTACAGCAAGGTTAATTTTGCTTATTGCTCCTGGGGGTATACAGCAATTAATCGTTCATTGTCTTATCCCTTAAGATCTCTAACTTTATATGAATATTAAAATAGTTTTAACACAAAAAGTTATGTATAATGCAATTTTATAAGCAATGTTTAAAAAAAATATATTGTATCAATGGATGTAGAATATAAGTGGATATTATGACAGGAGAAAAATTGTCGTCAATTTAGGTTGCTAACATGGAACTCATTTATTGATCACTTCGTTCATCCAGTAGGAAGGAAGGGAATGGGGTAAAGAGGGAATAGGAGGTATTTTATTTTATTAGAGTACATAATTGTCTGGTGTAAGATCCAAGTAAAAATAAATCCTTTATTATACCTTTAAAGAATTTCAATAGATCTTTGTAATTTTGAAACAAAAGAAATAATTTAAAAAAATACATTATAGTGTTTATAAATAAGATTTTTATATGTTTAGTAAACCGTAAAGAAATCTATAAAAAATACCAAAAGTTTTCTTCAAAATTGATTAAAATGAATAAAAATAGCAATACTAAGTTATAAGATAATGGACGAAAAATTTATATTAATCCACAAATGATGATAAACAAATTTGCCCGCCTAAATATTCAAATCATTGGTGGAACGTTTTGGACGCTGAAAAGTGCTTTTGAATATAGAATGCTTGGATATTGTGAAAAATTCTCTCATACCCTGATAAAATTTTCTTCCAGCAGGCCACTATAATAATACCTTATATCCCCCCTACAGATATATATCATAGATGCATATACAGATAACTACCTGTCCCCCTTGGAACTTTTTCGTCTGCTAGCAAATTCTTTTCTGCTACTTGGCTTTGTTAATATTTAAAGACCCAATTGAGAGTTGGTACAATGTCCTTGGGATGGAGACATATAGTTACTTAACCCCTTCCCCCTCTAGTGTTTTACTCTAATACCCCACCCCCCTTATGACTTTACCCCATCTCCTCCCTTGACTAAATTAGCAACCTAAAGAAGGTGTATCAACTTTTTCACTTTTTATTTAAGATAGCTAGCCGGTTCTTTTAGTAAGTAGTAGATGTAAAATTTTTCATAGAATTCAGATATGCAATCGGTTTTTTTGTAGACCTCTTATTTTTGAAGTAATTAAGTTTTCAAAAAAATAATTAAGTCGGTTTTAAGGTACTAAAACGCAACAAAATAAAAGAAGAAAATGGCCAGTATGAACAAAAATAGTAAGATCTTTAATTTGACACCTTACTTTTAAAATTATGTTGAGTAATTATTGAAAAAATCAATTTTTTTAACCTCGGTTTAATCAAAACTTTGAAGTAAAATATAATCTTCCACAGGCATAAAAAATATGGGTTCATATATAACTTTAGAATCAGAAAAATATTATGAATCCATTGTAAGCTAAATTGAAAAAGTTTTATAAAACTATAATAAAAAATATAAGTTTATTTTAAGAATCATAATTTTCGGCTTTAAAGGGTTGAACAACTTGAAAACTTGAAACTTGAAATAAACCTAAATAAATATACATACAATGGATTCGTAATATTTTTCTGATTCTAAAGGTATATATGAACCCATATTTTTTATGCCTGTGGGAGATTATATTTTACTTCAAAGTTTTGATTAAACCAAGGTTAAACAAATTGATTTCTTCAATAATTACTCAACAGAATTTTAAAAGTAAGGTGTCAAATTAAAGATCTTACTATTTTTGTTCATACTGGCCATTTTCTTCTTTTATTTTGTTGCGTTTTAGTACCTTAAAACCGACTTAATTATTTTTTTAAAAAACTTAAATTACTTAAAAAATAAGAGGTCTACAAAAAACCGATTGCATATCTGAATTCTATGAAAAATTTTACATCTACTACTTACTAAAAGAACCGGCTAGCTATCTTAAATAAAAAGTGAAAAAGTTGATACGCCTTCTTTACGACAAAATTCCCCAGTCACATTATCCATGTATTCTATATCCATTACAATGCTAGAGGCGCAGCTACAAATTATGGGTATAGTCCCTTTCGTTGCAACGCCTCTTAAGGGGCGCTTCGTCGTATTTTCACAGTAGCTTTTTTAGCCCCTATTGAGGGCTCTAACCCTGCGGGCCAAATACCTAAAATAACTTAACATAACCTAACCTAAACGAATATAACCTATCAAAAGCTACTGTGAAAATACGACAAAACGCTCCTTAAGAGGCGTTCTCAAGAAAGGGACTATACCCCAAACTATTTATATCAAGGTACAGATGATAGGAATATTGAACAATCAGAAGTCACCACAGGAATTAATGTTAACCAATCAGAAGTTAACACAGGGATTAATATTAACCAATCAGAAGTCAGCAAAGGGATTAATATTAACCAATCAGAAGTTAACATAGGGATTAATATTAACCAATCAGAGGTTAACACAAGGATTAATGTTTACCAATCAGAAGTTTACACAGGGATTAAAGTTGACCAATCAGAATTTAACACAGGGATTAATATTAACCAATCAGAAATGAACAAAGATCCAACTACAAGATCCAACCAGCCAATACATATTCCAACCATAAATCTACAGAATATTTTCAGGCAAGTAAATATAATACAAAGTTGTAGGATGTATGCCTGTCCATCCAACTGTCTGTTTGTCTGTCTGTATGCCTCTCAGGAATATACTAATGGTTATAATAAGTTTAAGTTATTTTTGGGGGTTGGGACATCCCTCCCACGTTTGATCCGATCAGGTCTAGGGAAGAATCAAAACTAGTTAAAAAATAATTTAAATTAAAAAAATACATAGCCAAAATCTACTTATAAAATTTATGTAAATCTAAAGCTAAATCTATCATAAAGTGTATTGTTAAACTCTGAAATAAACCCCCCTTTAAAAAAAAATTGAAATAAGAGTTGGTTTGAGAGTTTTTCGATTGTTTCATTTAGGTCTGGTTAGGTTAGGTTATATTGGGTACTTGATAATCTCGCAAAGGTTAGGCATAGAAAAAAAATAACCCCCCCCCCTACCCCATTTTTGTGGTTTATATAAGAATTGACACACTTTTCCTCAACAGTTTAGCGGATTTAAAACCAACACGCAACAAGCGGTCAATGGATCCTATAAATAAACATATTTGCTAAATCAAAACTGGTTTTACCTAAATTGTATCTGTTCCTTCTTCAGGATTATAGAATTTCAAAGATTTTAACCAAAAATGTGCGATGATTTGACTTTAAAATAGCATTTAATCTTAATGTTCATGGCTTAGTAATATAAGTTTGTCATATTTGTTGAGGTTTAAAAACAATATTTCTATAGACAATTTAACACTGCATATTTAGGATTTATAACAATGGTTATTTTATGCATTATGAGTGATATAAAAAGTCATATCAAAAATAATTTTTATATATTAATTCTAATTGTTTAGATACTTTGCCGTTTATTACACAAAAGTAAATATTTTTGTTCTAAACCATTTTGAATTTTATATGGATAAAATAATTGATATAATGAACAAGGATGACAACATCCATAAAAGCGAAGCAATGAAACGGTAGGACAAACGGACATAAACACTTGTATAGTGTCAGAACTCAATAATCAGAATATAAAAGTACAAGAGTCGAAGCAAAATTGTAAGTAAATTTGTTAAAAAAAACTGCTTGATACAGGATAATGTTTATGGACATACTTACATTTTTAGGACTTGATTATAGAGTTGCATCGCTTATAATATTGTACCTTGTTGTCCCAGGAATCTATATACCAAAAATCAGATCAAACGGAGAATTAGATCACATAAAAATTTGTTGTTAAAAAAGTTGTTAAGTTATCAACATGTTTTAAATGAACGTACGGACATTCTGGTAATGATTATAGAGTTGCTACGCTTTATAATCGTACCAAACTATTACAGGAATGACCAATTACCATGCAAAGTTTGTAATCGATAGGCACAATCGCTATTTTTTATATTGAGCTAGTATATCTTAATTAAACACCAAATTATTGTCTTGTGTATTTAAGATTATTTAGCAATTGAAAAAAATTATTATTTAATTTTGTATCTTATTTAAGACATTGCAAAACCTTTTTCATTATGTGATCATAATCTAAATAGGTCAAAGATTTTGGTCCTTGTTGATCTATAATTATATTTTTTTTAAACAAGACTCTTTTAAGATAAAGAATAAAGGATAGAAGCATATACATACAACAAGTATCTTTAATAATGCAGGATTTTACGTTAACAAACTAATAAAGGTTAGTCATTAGGTTAGATTAGAAAACCTTTACATCTCATTTCGGCTGCTTCATTTTAATTTCTTTTATTTTTCTATATTTATTGTTCGTCTGTCTGTCCATAAAGGATAGATCTTATCGTTAATTTAGGCATTTTATAATTGTCCTATTTTTTTATACTTGGCATGGTTGGTTATTTCTGTAGTAGTAGTAAGGTACGATTTAGAAAGCATAGCAATTCTACAATCGTTGTCTATTTACAAAAAGTTGATTTGAAACATTTTTTATATTCCTACTACAAAAAGGTAGAATGTTATAAACAAAGCATATCTAAAATGTAGGAATGTCCGTAAACAGAATCCTATATTTTGCAACAAATTTACTTTTATTTTTTTAGACTTATACATATACATATATGTATATTTGCTTTTTCAGTTATGACACTCTACAATTGTTAATGTTTTTTTTGTCCTACACTTTCATAGATTCACTTTTATGGAAATTTTCATCCTTGTTATTTCATGTATAATCAACTATTAAGTTGTTAACTAATTTGACTAGGTATACTTATTAATAACAGTCCTTTGATATAATCAATTAAAGGCCTAATGTCTTCAACAATCTATTGTTTATGTGGTTGATAACTTAATACTATCGTGGCTTTTTTACATACAAAATTCGAGTGTCAATGCTAATTGTTTCTATGTAAACAAGGATGACAACATCTATAAAAGCGAAGCTATGAAACCGTAGGATAAACTGACATTATCATTGTGCAGTTTAAGAAGTGAATAATCAGAATATAAAGTTATAAAAGTCGGAACAAATGTGTAAGTAAATTTGTTTAATTGTTTGTAATTAAAAAAACTGTTTAAATACAGGATAATGTTAAAGGACATAATTACATTTTAGGACTTGATTATAAAGATGCTTTGCTTTAAACATTGAACTTTGTTGTCCTAGGAATCAGTATTCCAAAAATCAGATCAATTAGATAATTTTTACACATAAAAATTTGTTGTTAAAAAAAGTTAAAATCAACATATTAAAAATGGGCGTATAGACATTCTGGTAATGATTATAGAATTGATACGCTTTCTAAACCGTATCTAATTAGTACAGGAATAACCTTGCAAAGTTTGAAATCGATAGGAAAATTCAAACATGTCCAAGTTAATGAAAAAGGTAATAGTTCCTCCTAAAAAGCTAACTGTTACTGACGGACGGACAGACTAACCGACCCCAATTGTAGAAAAGCTTCAATTTAAAAAAAAGTATATGTTGTAAATCAATTGTGCCAGTATTTTTAGTTAAATGATATTTTTATTTTTTATTACTGTTTTTACTTTCTAAGTTTAAAATTTCAAGGTAATTTGAAGAAAAACAAGCATTAATTAAAGTCAGAAGTTACCCCCGTCGACAATTTTATAAGTTATTATTAATCAACAAAAAATGTTTTTAACACAACTACTACTTTCTTGTGTTAAGGGTAATGTACAGCATATATATTTTACATCAAAGGCCATTTTAAAGTCAAATCATCACACAATTTTTGTTAAAATCTTTGAAATTCTATAATCGCGAAGAAGGAACAGATACAATTTAGGTAAAACCAGTTTTGATTCAGCAAATGTGTCTATTTATAGGATCCATTGGCCGCTTGTTGCGTGTCGGTTTTAAATCCGCTAAACTGTTGAGGAAAAGCGTGTTGAGAGAGGGGTTCATTGCTCAATAAATACTTCAAGTAACAACTTCATTTATTGCTTTAGAAATGCTCTATCCTTTGCTTTGATTCAGCAGTCCTTGGTCAATTCCTGCAGACAAACAGACAGACAAACAGACCGACAAACAGATAGACAAACAGACAGACAAACAGAAAGACAGACAGACAGACAGACAGACAGAAAGACAGACAGAAAGATAGACAAACAGAAAGAGAAATAGACAAACAGACAGACAAACAGACATACAAACAGACAGACAAACAGAAAGACAAATAGACAGACAAACAGACAAACAAACAGACAGACAGACAGAAAGACAGACAAACAGACAGACAAACAAACAGACAAACAGACAGACAAACAGACAGACAAACAGACAGACAGACAGACAGACAGACAGACAAACAGACAAACAGACAAACAGACAAACAGACAGACAAACAGACAGACAAACAGACAGACAAACAGACAAACAGACAAACAGACAGAGAAACAGACAAACAAACAAATTGACAAACAGACGAACTGACAAAAAGAAAAAACTGACAAACAGACTATTGTTTTAGAAATGAGCCCTCCATTGCTTTGATTCAGCAGTCCTTGGTTAATGCCTACAGACAAACAGACAACTATACAGACAAACAGATTTACAAATAGACAAACATACAGACAATCATACAGACACACAGCCAACCCTATATTGTTTTAGAAATGCGCCTTCCATTGCTTTGATTCAGCAGTCCTTGGTCAACTCTTACCTACAACAACAGCAACAAGCTCAATTCAATATTGAAAATCAGAATGATAAAAAGGTCACGTTTTTTAACCCTTAACTGTCTAGGGAGTGGGGGGGGGGGGAATGGAAGGTCTCTTTTTTCTGTGTGTTAAAGATAGAGGGCTAAATTAAAAATTGAAAATCAAAATGATAAAAAGGTCATATTTTTGATTGATTGGTAACTTTACAAAGTGTCTAAAAAATCAACCATGAGATGAGAGGAGGAAGGGGAAAGAAAATCCCTAAAAAAGAGATAGATTTTTTTTAATAATTTCATTATTTATTATCCATATATCCATGTAAGTCTATGGAACCCTAACCTTTAGTCTAGCCTAGGAAATTTTAAAGGAGTTAGATCTTTTTTATAATAAGGGAGGGATAAGACATTGGATTGTAAAATTACAATGGCACCCAAAGTTTTATAAACATAAACATGTTATCTTACCTACTTTTATTGTATTTTGAATGTTTCATTCCTAACTAGTAGTGTTCAATACTTTTAATCTACAGAATGGTTAATTTTGTTCATAATCATTATAAAGGGATAAGACAATGGCCGATAAATTGATGTACATATCCAATAATAATATACAAAGTTACCCTTTTTGTAGGTTATAATTAGGGGTTGAAACGTTTAGACACTCTATTTAATGAATCAATCAATTAAAATTCAATGAAATTCCCAAAAGTTGTTAGGCCAAAGAATAAGAAAACGTTATTTTAAAACTTTGGGGACTAGTGTAGTAAATAGCTCAATATCCCCTTCCTTCCTGGTAGTTATGTATGTTGTTAAAATTGTGACGTATGAGGGGATGTACAGACAGACCGGAGTACGAGTATAGAGTAGCTTCGATACAATTAAATATCAATAATATAACAAAGGTATTTCTAAAAAATACAATATTTATTAAGCAATCAAACTGGTTAGAATAGGCAGATTAATGGGATTATTATTATAGGATATATTTAAATATGATATCAACTAGAGGCTTGGACGTCTCGTTTTCTGTACAGGACAGAAAACCACGTGCACAGGAATATGGGACTAAGACTGTCGACAACCTAGCATATAGGTATACAGTCTACCAAGTGTAAGCTGGTGGAGAGATGTTCTCACAAGGCCTACATAAAATCAACTAGTCCCTCAACACAGCAGGATGGAGTATAGTGGCGGTTACAAGTGGAGGTCTGACTCAGCCAGAGAAGTATAGGAATGTGGACAGGGATGGAAATGCATAAACTTGAATGGAGAATACCACACTCGCCTCCTCCTGAGGGAATATGAAATATTCCCTCACAGTTGACCTGCACGCCTGCTTCTGCGGGTTGCTGTTGTACTCGCAGGTTCTTCGATTGCGGCCATAGCCCTCTTTACGATATCAACAGGATTGGGTTCTGAGGGAGTAGGATCTTCTGGAGCTGCTGGAAGCTCTGGAGCAACAGCATTCTGGAGGGCCAACACGCCCTCGCAGGGAGCTGTGGCCACTGGGTCTTCAGAGACAGCGCCAGCCTGCGGATTAACAGGCAGATCAATTCCAGATGGAAAGAGCTCACTGATTTGAGCGTCGAGCTCTGTGTCACTGTTTTCCTCTGCAGGATCAAGGACCTCGGGATTGCCTTCTCTATCGGTGGGCCTGTACTCATCAGAGCACTCAGAACCGCCATAGTGGGAAATCAGCTCAACTCCATCATCATCTGGCCGGGGTACGTCCTCAGCGGGAAGGGATGCCTCTATGGTCGCCACATTCTGCCCAGGTACATTTATAATATTACAACGAGTATTAATATATTTAATTACCCTGTCGGAGTTTTGGTCCAACAATCGACTAGTGGCCTCAATAACAGTGGTCATTCGTGATTTTAACTCGATGGTCGAGTCCTCAGAGACAGTGCGAATTTTTTCGCGTAAAGTTTTGCGGTTCCGCAGTAATTCTGCGGAAATTTCAATAAGGCGCTTGCCATGTTGTATATATGCTTTCTCAACAAATGAAGCATTGCTAGCAATTTTAGATTCCAGGCTTCTCTGGAAGGGGAGAAGAGCTTCTTCTATTGCTTCTTTTACGGTGGAGGATAGGATCGGTAATTTTTACTTCAAAATTATTGGAGTCCGCGGCAAGTTGACTGAGGTATAATTCCTCGGCACTTTCTGAGAAATTAGTTTTTTCTAGGCTTTGCCAAGAATGATAAAGAAATAGGCTAATCGGTTTATCCATAAGATATTGGTTTACATTCAATATTTGCATACCCTGCCCTTGATTCCCAATGAATTTTCCTTGGTACAAATGTAAGAAAATTGGATTTTCGGAACATTTGGTCGGAGTTAAATGGGTGGTGTTAACCAATCTGCGTGAAAACGGTGATATCCCCATAGTCTTATTATTGATTGAAACCGAGAAATGATCCACAAAACAGGGTAAATTTTCTCCCAGAGAAACATTGATTTTAAGGTTATTGCACTGTATTACCAGATCCAGTTCACCGAGCGCCCTAACTAATTTTTTACGATGGGTCTGAATACTACTTTTAGACAGAAAGTGGTTCTGTAAGCAGCGAGTTTCGGGGACGATTAATTTACTATATTGTTGGTAGGAATAAAAAATCTCTAGTGGTAACATGTCATCTTTTTCCTTAGCGTTTAAAAGTGGGAAATATGGTTTTACAGAGTTTGTGAACCATACCATTAAGTTATCAATATTAGTTTTGTAATAAGATAATTCAGGGATTAGATTTTCAAAATGTTTTCTATCTTTAAGTTCTAACGCTAGCGTAATTTGGGGATCGATCACTAGATATTTTTGGTCACCCTGTTCTCCTTCAAATGTAAACAATGAAATATTAAAGATGTCTACCGTTCGCCAGGGAGAAGTGAATTTTTGTGCGTTATCAGATTTATCATCCAAGATAATTTTATCGTAGCCTATTCTAAGATTGTGATCTAGACAATTGTTTCCCACCCAGTGACTGCCCAGGTAACAGCCCGCTTTTGTTTGTAATAATTCAACAGGCTCAGCCTGGACCCCTATTTGTTTTTCCTCAAATGTCCCAGGGATAAAAATGCCGTTAATGGTTACGCCGTGTCCCTCGCAGGCGGGGTCGATGCCGTTAAGGAGGTCGTTGGGGTAAGTAAGCGTCCCGTTTACCAGGAAACGCGTGTATGACATCTGGTGTTCATACACTGAGACTGATTTTCCTTCAAAGTTAAATATTTTAGTTTTGGACATGGTGTAACAGTCTTCATAAGATACGAGGCTCGGTATCTCCACAAGTGCTGGAGCAGCGAGGTGGATGTGGCTATATCTGCCACAATACCAGTAATGAGTACTGGTTCGGAGGTGGCAACGAATTCCAGGTATAATTTTTCTTTCAACCTTTTGAAGTAGGTGAAATTGTTTTTGTTCAATATCAGTAATATTAAGAAACGCAGCGCATTCAGAGATTTTCAAATGCGGGTTTTCGTTTGCTACACATTGAGTCGCATCTATTTGTATTATTTCGGACGCATTTGATTTTGCCAAAATAATAAAAAGCCCCAAGAATCCCAAAATAAATTTACCTCGAGCTCCTGGTGCCTTTGCCAAATGATGCTGCATTTTATTTTTATGCTTCTTGTTTTTCTCTGAAATATGTTAATTAGTTAGTTTTAACATATATATTTTTTTTTTTTTATTTTCATTATTATACATACATGGATTAAGCTATATACATTTGCCACCTTTGTTTTATATAATTATACATTTTATATACATTTTATTTCTTCCTTTTAATTGGGTTATGCAGTCCGATTTGGACGTGTATGCGGTTATCCCCCCCTTGTGACCTAGTTTTTCTTTCTTCTTCTGATATATATTTGGGTACTATGCTTTGTTTATTAACATTAATAACCTTTTCAGGGCTGGATTGTTTGGGTCGTTGTGCAAAGAAAGAAGCCTCAGACGGGACAGTTTCCTCTAAGAAACTATTTTCGACATGGATGTTGGGACCGGATGACCGATCTGCGCCAGGGGGTTCTTGGTCATTGGGCTGTGGCTCAAATGGTGAGTTTTTTTCCATTATATCCCCTCCCCCATCACAATCCACCTCCCCTTGGGGTACATCCTGATTAATTTCAGGATTTTCTTCGATAAATTCATCACTATCGTTATCTAGGTAGGTAAAATCGTCGTTTTCTATACCTTTATTATCGTTTATTTCGGTTTGTCCTGTATTATCTATGGTCAATGTTATTTCCTCAGACGGGACAATTTCCTCGATTGGAAAGACGTTAAAGGAAAGTGTTTCCCCCAATAATTCTACTTTAGAATCTATTTTTCGTATTTTATCTCTACTAACAACTTGGTTAGTTTTAATTGGATTTGACCCAAAGGGACTGAGTTCAAAAAGGGCCTCTGAGAATTTTTTTGTTACAATAAAAGGACCCCCATAGAAAGATTGCAATTTTTTACTGACCCCTATCTTGACTAGGTTAAGAAAAGCAAAGCATACGTCGTTAACGAAAATGGGAGATGAAGCCTTTCTAGATTTATTTTGAAATTCTAAATAGATTTTAGATTTTTTGGAAACCTGTGCAATAATTTCTTCCAAATTTTTTAGGTAGTTTAAGTAAGACCTGCAATCAATGTCTTGCCTGTTCTGCAGAATTGGTGAAAAGAAATCGAGATTAAGAGTTGGTTGTCTGCCGAACATGAGGTAATATGGCGTATACCCCGTTCTTCTAGATGTACTAGAGTTAATTACAAAAGTGGTCAAAGCTAATTTTCTTGCCCAGTCTTTACTTTCGAATCGGTCATCAGATCTTAGACCTGCATAAATGCTTTGATTATGCCTTTCACATGGGTTACTATTAGGGTTTCTTGGGGGAATAAGTTTAGTTTCGATACCTAATTCATCCATAACTTTTTTGAAAACTTCCCCAGTAAAATTTGTTCCCCTGTCACTCCTCAATGACCGAAATAAGCCGTAGGTGGGTACCACCTGTTCAAGGATAACTTTCACCGTGCTTTCCACGGTGGCGTCTTTGATGGGGTGGGTGATTATGTACCTAGAGAATAGGTCAACTAGGATAAATATGTAGCGGACATGTTGTCCTTGAAAGTAGTTAGGGGTTAAAGGACCGATAAGGTCTACCGATACCTGGCCAAAAATCTCGTGGCTAATGGCTGAATGGGTGATGGGTTGTTTATGTTTAGGTACCTGTCCTATTTTTCTTGGACAGGTGATACAATTTTTAATGCGTGATTCAACAAACTTATTAATTCCTATAAGGAAGAATCTTTCATTTATCTTGCGTATTGTTTCGTTAACCCCCTTGTGACCTATAATATTATTATGTGCTAATTCAAAAACTTTATTATATAATCCAATGGGTACGACGGGTCTTTCAATGAATGTTCCATTGCTAAGAGGTTGTCTAAATATTAGAAGTCCTTCCATAACGTATAAATGTTCTATTAATTTAAAAAGGACCTCTTTCCGGCTGGTTAGTTCTGCTCTTTCAAAACTCGACAACTTCTTTTTTTCGAATATCCACCTACGAATGTCAGATAATACTTGATCTTTTTGTGTTTCAGATTGCCAGACATTGTGCACACCGACTTCCGAAGCCGCATGTAACTCAAAAATCTGGTCTTGGTAGGGACAATCCTGTTCGTAAGGATCCAAGGTAAATGAACTAGTACATTTTTCACAATCTGTTTCCTTATGTTCTTTGCATAAAAATTGCCCTCTAGATAGATTGTCGGCATTGCAATGGTCCCTACCCTTCCTATGAATTACTGTAAAGTCAAAACTTTGGATAAAGAAAATCCATCTCAGAGTTACACCATTTATTGTTCCTTTTTGCCATTTTTTGTAATGAACTAAGGAAATCGAATCTGTACGTACAATAAAGTTTCTAAATCTTAAATAATGAAGAAAGGTTTTAAGAACAAATACTAGACATGCTAATTCGCCTTTATAACTTGGATAATTTTTCTCTGCCCCGTTACATTTTTTGGAACATATTCCAATAATTCTTTCTTCACCCCCCTGTTTTTGGCTGAGAATTCCAGCGAAATAACTTGTAGAAAAATCTACATCCACTATAAAGGGGTTTGGGTTATCCCACTGGGGATAGCCTTTACTTATAGAATTTGAGAACATATTTATAAAATTTTCCCAATCTTTTGATAGGGAATCGGTCCATTCGATAACTTTATCGTTTCTGTGTTCATCTAGGGTACAAGAGTTTTTTGCATAGGATGGGAAATAGGCCCTATAATAATTGGAGAAGCCCAGGAAACGCTGGAGTTCCTTGCCTGTCCTGGGCCTGCTCCAATTTTTAATCTGTTCTAAATATGCGGGGTTCATTTTAAGTCCTTGGGAACTGACTATATGACCTAAATATGTACATTCAGATGTGAAAAATTTACATTTGGCTAAATTTAATTTAAGTTTTGCTATTTTTAGGACTCCAAAGAGTTTTCTGAGATGCTTCAGATGTTCCTCAACATTCTTTGAGAATATAATAAGATCATCAAGGTAAGAAATTATAAATTCGTACAAGCCAGGGATAAGGGTTAGGACTCTGTCCATCAAATGGCAGAAAACACTTGGCGCGTTACACAGTCCGAACGGCAGTTTCTTGAAAAGATACTGCCGGTTAAGGGCTGTGAACGCTGTCAAGTGTTTACTTTCCTCCGAAATGGCTAGCGCATGGAAGGCGCTAGTCAAATCGAGGGTGCTAAATACATTGCCAGTGCCTAATTTTTCTAAATTACTAGAAATCAAGGGAAGGGGCCAGTTAATCTTTCGTGTTACACTATTAAGTGCACGAAAATCGATTACGAACCTAAGTTTACCTTCCCCCCCAGCCGTTGGTTTTTTCTTTACCGCAAAGATCGGGGAGGACCACTCGCTGTAGCCCTCCTCAATGACGCCCCCCCTTAACCAGTTTTCAATTTGTTCTTTTAATTTTGCTTCGTACAATGGGTTTAATTGAATGTTTCTAGCCTTAATAGGTTTAGCCCCGGGGATCAAGTCTATATTATACTGTAAGAGATCGCAGTTACCGATATCGGCATCGTCAACCGAAAATATATCGAAATGATCAAGGCATAATTTTACTACCTTTTCCTTCATCCCTGGGTTATTTTTGATAAGGTCGCTATTTTCTAAGTCTAATTTTTCTTTAATGAATTTAATTCTTTTAAGAAGTGTAGTTCCTGACAATTCATTTATTTGATTAATATTTTTTATTGCAGGAATTTTGGGAATCCGATTCAAATTCAAAACAATATCCAACTTTAACGTTATTCAGTAAGGTAATATTTTTTCCTGCTAAATTAACAAAATTTACCCAACATTCCCCCTTCTCATTTACATTATAAATACCCTCCATAAGCATCAAACCGTTATGGCTTGTCATTTTAGAATTATTTGGGGATATATACAGCTTCCTATTTTTTCGGTGGGTAGGTATTGTTATTACCGTTGTATTCCCCCCCATGCAGGAATGTTGTTTTCTTTGCTAATTTTACGCATGTTTTATTTTGTTTTAATGTCCCAGTCCCCCCCCTGGTTACTCCAATTTATTCCTGGGATAAGGGAGTTTTGTTCTGTATGAACATTGTTTGTAGGAATTAGGGGTATGTTTTTACTCTCTTCAACTATGTTAATTGTTGAATTTTCTATTGGAATTTGCTCGCCAGTGGGGAGCTCGAATGAGAACTTATCTAGTAGCAAATTAATTCGATTAATTTTGAGAAATTCATATCCTAGATTTATAATTTTAGACGTCGTTTCAGGGATGTAAAATGTTTCTTCGAATATTTTATCTGATCCATTAAAGCTGAATTTTAAGTTTACGTGTCCTATGATATTTACTGGTTTTAAATCTACAGACAGAGCGCTAAGATTGGCAGGGGTAAATGTGATTTTATTATCATCTAAGATTTCTTTAGAAATAAGGGACCTAAAGTTGTTTCCTGTATCCACTAAAGCGTGTTGCAGGAATTCCCCCCCCACGGGATTAAGAACTTTTAGTTTTGCACAGATCGGCATTATAAAATAAATTATATTTTTAGTCGGAGCCTAAGATGCATATTTTCCAAGATCCCAACCCCAGCGGTTAAACGGTGGTAATCCTCACACAGAGATCTTGTGTTCCAGGTATAGTTGTCTGTCGAATCTTTTTAAATAATGAAATGTTTTAACAATGTGGTTAATTGTTAAAATAATTTTATATAACTTTCTGGGTTTCATTAAGTTTTTATTAAGCGCTTTTTAGCTCGAGAAATTTCTTAATAAGCATAAGAATGTTGATAGTTCTAAAGAAACTACTAAACTTTAATACGGGTCCTTATTTATATACTTGGATATATGATAAAAACCTATCGGAGTAAAATTGAACTAAAAAGTTTCGAAAGATTGAAAGGCTACAAAGTAGCTTAAAAATAAGTGTTCAGCTTGCAACTAACAAGACATTAAAAACAGACTGAATTATTTTTTTGATTTCTGTCTGTATTTATACAAAATATAGTTCTACTAGTTTAGCACTTGATTCACAATATTAAATAATATAAAGTTAGCGCTGAATTACAGCTCAAAAAATATTAGATATGACTAATATAATAAAGAGGATCAACCATGACTGATTTATTATTCTGATATTGTTAGTATTTATACTTAATTTTTCCACCTATGGGGTAGAACATGTATATGTATTTACTAAAGTATAATTAATGCTGAAGTCAGCCTCAAAAATAAGAAGTGGTTTGTAGTAACTGCTTTGTTCGTAACTGGCCTTGATTAATAATATACATTCAATTTTATATAGTGGCCTTTTATTCCGCTGGTAATCCTAGCGGAAGTTAATAGAACTAAGTTATTTTTATTCTGCTAGTAATCCTAGCGGAAACTAATTTAATCAAAATGTTTAAGATTTTATTAATCACGTTTTAAGTGATTTAAGTTTTTAATTTTTAAATGCTGCTTGATTGCAGCTCAAAAAATCAGAGAGGAAAAGATAATTAAAAATCTTCCTGAACAACTGAATTAGATTTGGATATTCGCTCGTATTTATACAGATTTTCCAGTAGACCCCCCCCCTTTTTATATGGATCCCTATTTATATGGACCGCGGTAGCACTCGAGGCGACATCTTTCGGATACATAATATATTAAATATAGTTCTATTATTGTCACTGTGCAAAATACAATGATATTAACCCATACAAATCCGTTATTATACATAATTGCTGAAAAATGAACTAAAAATGTGCAATTTTCAAATAAAATCGATACTGAGGCTTTAGCTCTAAAATCATTGTTTATATACAGATAATTTGCTTACAGTCCCCTAGCGGTTAAAAATCGAATTCAAATATTTTAGATTCATATGTATATACACTTAAAAATATACGCTATTTACATTTTAAATAGATCATGCGATATCAAAAAAAATAAATACTACTAAGTAGAAAATAGGTATTCACTTGTTGGCTTCTTTATAAAGACTATTATATTAATATTAATATTAAGTGCATGTGAAATGCTCCTCAGGTTACCTCCCTATTTCCCCCAATTTCCTGTATCAGCTACATTTGGATAGGGAAAGGAGGGGAAGGAGTTTATTTTATGTTGCTTAGTCATACTTAATAATAACAATTTGTTTTATTTTTTCGCGCCAAAGCATTGCCTGGTAAGGGATATTTGATATTAAGGAATTTGCAAGTTTAGCTTGACATGGGATATTTTGTTTATCTTTCATATCAAAATATGAAATTCATTCAGCAAATTTTTATTTTCTGGGATAGGGACAATTAATATCGCATATATCCATTTATTTTTTACATATAATGGACGTGATTTTTAACAATCGCTTGTACATGTTTATCTATTTCAGATTCATCGCTGGCTTCCTGATCCATTTGGTTGATAGTTTTACGCGCATACTGCTCAGGTATTTTATTACTATTACCTGGAGCTTTTCTAGGTGGGGTGAATTTACTCCGTGTTTTACCAAAGCGGGACTCAGGATGTGGGGGCTCCCCAGCTTTCTTTTTGTTGCAATTCTGCACTACATGGCCAGGGATATTACAATGCCAGCATTTAATATTTTTACTCCTCCCATTAAAGACTCCTATGACGCCCTCGATTTGATCCCAAGCAATAGGATCATCCTCATGATCTACCCAAGAAGGAACCTCGTCAGGTTCTTCGGTTAAGTTTTCCTTATACACTGCCGTGTTAGTGGGGGTATTATCTTCGATAATGCTAATTATGGGTTGTTTTTTCGTTTCCGCAGAATTTTTAGGTAGGAACATTTCCATGGCTTGGGAATAGCAAGCAGAAAGGTTTTCCTTGCTAATATGGCCAGACCCGTCCCAATTAACGTATCTTTGTCCGAGGTTAATAAGTTTATTTAAGTAAGCGTTGTAATCGTCCAAGAATTGCATATTCTCAACATAATTGGCCATGTCCATGGCAAGGTTGGTATACAGCAGATTTTTGCTAACGTTAAGATAGAATTCTTTCCACTTCTTTTTAGGTATGATGCCAGGATTCATGAGTTTGAACACCCTAAGTTTGTTTTCAAAATAGGTGTCAAGGGGTTGATTAGTCTCTTGTTTTAGGTTGTAGAAGTACTGCGAGGCTACTTCTGGATCCGAGAAAGGAGTGACCAGCCTCCTGATCATCAGGTAATAACTTAAGGCAGATAAGGCCTGATTTCTTTCAGGCGTAATTAGGTCTCCTAATCGTTCCCCTCTAGAGTCATAAATTCGCTGGTTTAAAATATCCTTAAAAAGGATTGGGTCACAGATTCTGTATGTCTTTGCAACCCTCCACAAGTTAGAAAAGAAATTATCAAAGTCGGCCCTGCCGTCCCACCTAGGGGCATCCCTCGCAAAGTCGGAATCCCATTTTTGTCCCTTAATGAAGCATTCTTTAATAAAATCATTGTCGGCGGCGCTAGTTGTTGCCGTCGCGGGTGTGCCTGGTGTGTTTCTTGTAGCGGGTCTTGTTGCTACATTGGGTGCAGACCGTGTAGGTCTACGGAGGGGCTCTAACGACTTAATCCTATCAGGGATAAAGGGAAACCTTTCTAATAAGGTTTTTTCGTATTCCGTTAGGGAAGTTTCTCTTACATTCATCCAATTGTCATTATCCGCCGGACCTACAAAGCCTACAATTGAATAAGCCATACAACCTGGGGCTGTAATTCTATCCTTGGCGACCCATTCGGTCACGTTTATCCTTTGTTGGACCGATAGCCGGTCATAAAAAGTGGCATTAATTGAGTCATCACCTATGGTGTTAAAATGAGTCGTGTTGAGACTTACGTTTAACGTTTTTTCAACAAACAATGGGCCTAGATTTCCGTCCGCTGGGAGTTTTGATACCCTACGTTTTAGGTCTAAGATGTCGGTATCGGCTAATAATCTGCGATGTGATTCCGTGTCCTTAAACCCTGCCCATTTTGTTTCTATTTCGAGCTTCATAATCTCGGATTCTTGTTTTATTATATCTCTATAATGTGACGAGTATTCGTTTAATTTAACATTTAACGCTTCCGTTATGAGTTCTTTGATTTTTTCAGGGGAAAGCGGGTCTGACTGCGGCTGCGCGGTACCAGGGACGGCCGAAGCCGGCGGAGCCGGCGGAGTTTTGGTTTTATCATCCCCCTTCTTGGCATTATCGGTCATGGTGCTGGAGTGTAGTGTTCGTTAACACTGCTTTGTCTACCACGAACTTTTTTAAGAACCTGGGAGTATCCCTTTCTTCCTGTTTTAGGGAGAAAATATGGAAATGTGTGAAATTAAATACTAGTGTGAAAATAAAAGGCGGGTTCCTTTTTATCTTTATTTGGCAGTTTGCCACGAAATAATTATTAGCAATATTCTGTAACAAATTGTTACTATAAACTGTTTCCGTGAATAAACTTAGTTATCAGGAAAATATTAATTTCACTTTGCAATCGAAGCTACTTTACAGTTTAATTTTGTCTGTACGTTACTAATTATCTATACCTTCCCCCCTCAAAAATTGAGTGGTAGACAAGACTGCGCCAAAATGACGTATGAGGGGATGTACAGACAGACCGGAGTACGAGTATAGAGTAGCTTCGATACAATTAAATATCAATAATATAACAAAGGTATTTCTAAAAAATACAATATTTATTAAGCAATCAAACTGGTTAGAATAGGCAGATTAATGGGATTATTATTATAGGATATATTTAAATATGATATCAACTAGAGGCTTGGACGTCTCGTTTTCTGTACAGGACAGAAAACCACGTGCACAGGAATATGGGACTAAGACTGTCGACAACCTAGCATATAGGTATACAGTCTACCAAGTGTAAGCTGGTGGAGAGATGTTCTCACAAGGCCTACATAAAATCAACTAGTCCCTCAACACAGCAGGATGGAGTATAGTGGCGGTTACAAGTGGAGGTCTGACTCAGCCAGAGAAGTATAGGAATGTGGACAGGGATGGAAATGCATAAACTTGAATGGAGAATACCACAATTGTTACTTGTATATTCATTCGAACTATGTCTAGCAACGTTTTTTTATGCAGTTTTCTACGAATATAAAAATGTACAGTCGTAAGTTTGAAACCAGTTTGTTTAGCCCATGCCTTCGGCGTCTCGGGGATAAAAAACTGGTTTTAATTTTATAATTGTACATTTTATATCCGCGGAAAGCTGTTTATAACACGATGCGAGAAATAACTATTATTTTTGTTGTAGATTGAATTAAAGCCCCTGTTGTTACCAAGACAGGAGCCAAGACCTTCTAGCATTCAAACTCCTTTAACTTTAGGAATGTATTAAACCATACCTTTTTAGAATTATATTGCTAACATAGACATCATTTATTGGTCGTTCGTTTATCCCCCAAAAAAAAGGTTGTTCATCCTCTAGAAGGGGAGGGGATGGGGTAAAGGGGGTGAATGAAGGGTATTTTAGCCATATACAAGTTTCACTCTATAAGAGTACATGATAATCTGGTGTAAGATCAAAGTGATAACAAATCCATTAGAGTAAAATTCAATTGCCTAAAATTTAATTTGAAACCTGACCAACTTGAATTTATAACTAACTTTGCCACTTTTGCCCATCCATGTTTTTTTTGATGACATATCCTTTTTTTTTAAACTAATAAAAATGTTTTTTAAAAGCGAAGCTTTTCTATAATTAGGGTCGGTCCGTACGTCCGTCCGAGATATTTATATAGCTTTTTTTCGTTAATTTAGGCATGTTAAAGTTGTCCTATCGATTTCAAACTTTGCATGATGATTCCTAAGGTAGTTAGGTAAAATTTAGAAAGCGTAGCAACTCTATAATCGTTACCAGAATGTCCGTACGTCCATTTTAAACATGTTGATTTTTCTACTTTTTTAACAACAATTTCTTTTATGATCTAATCATCCGATCGATCTGATTTTTGGTATATTGATTCCTGGGACAACAAAGTACAATATTATAATGCGATGCAACTCTATAATCAAGTCCTAAAAATGTAAGTATGTCCATATACATATCCTGTATCAAGCAGTTTTTCAACAAATTTACTTACAATTTTGCTTCGACTCTTCTACATTTATATTCTGATTATTTAGTTCTGACAATATACAAGTGTTAATGTCCGTTTGTCCTACCGTTTTAGTGCTTCTCTTTTATAAATGATGTCATCCTTGTTTTCATACATTTAGATGTAAAAGGTTTAGAATTGCTGAACATGTTACATTGCAACCAAACTGTTGATATTCAACAACCACCTCCAAACATTGACTTCATAAATCAAGGTATTATTTTTCTAGTAAGGCTTCAAAACCGTTTAATGTACGCTGGATTAGTATTTATCATTTTCCAAAATGGCTTTGAAACCGTTTAATATCCGCTGGATTAGAACTGGTTCTCGGCCATACTGATAAATCATGTATAGCATCGTATTACAGACAATTTTCCACGAATATTAAGATATGACCCATATAATTAAAACAAAGTTTAGTTAGATATCCTATAAATTGAAAAATTTAGAATTTATTTTCAGATTTATACAAATTGCTCAAGGCACAACAGTTATTTACCTCTGGAGGTAAAGTTTTTCTTTTTTATTAATAATGTATAATAATAATTAGATTTCTAGTGAATTTTAGTTAACCCTATTATGATTTTATCAAAAGCCATATTTTTTAGATGTAACTACGTTTATCAAAATTTAACAAATTTATTTTACTGTATTGCAGTTTACTGTTTTACTTTCATCAAAAAAAATTTCATTGAAATTGATTGATATGTCCCATATTAGGTACTTCCAGCCCAGTAGCTCATCAAATGGCAGCCATTCCACTAGCAATAAATCCATTTTTGGCGGCGGCTATGCCAACACTGCCGACTTCTGCAGCTGCTATAGAAACTCCAGCTGCCATACCCTGTCCCCAAGCCGCAGCTGTTTCCACTCCAAACCAGGAAAGTTATTATTTTTGGCCGGGATCGGCAGCTGCGCGTCTCAACCTTGTACAATTTTAAAATTAGATAATATGGCAATCCCTCTCTTAAAAAACCCAAAGGATCTAAAATTTAAATATAAGGCCTCGTTGCGGACGACGCGCAGCTGCCGAGGCCTGATTACTTATAGCGAAACATTAAAAGCTGGGATATATTCAGGGATCCTAAGGGATAAGACAATTTTATATTGGATGTACATTCCCAATAGACATAAACAAACTTACTGATTCAATAGATTGAAACTTTTTGATTGAAAAGTTTGGACACTAGAAAATTGGAAACATCTAAAAAAAATTAAACTCATGAAATTTTAAAACTTTGTGTACTTTGTGTAACCCAATGACCCATCCCTCCTCTGGGAATTATACATATTATTTACTGGTACCCAAGGTTCTTCCATTCGTTGGATACTTTTATTTAATCTTGCAGGGGCAAGGCATAGAAAAAAAACTCCCCACCCCCCAAACCCCAATAGTTTCAATTTATTACCACTTGTGTAAAAACACGAATGCATTTTAAGTTTGCTGGTTCTACATTTTAGTTGTTATATATTAATTGTTTTTCAAGAATGTCTTTAAAATCATGTTAAAATTGTTTACATTGTCAATTTTTAACAAAACCAGTTGATTAATCCTAGTCCTGGACTTCAAAATTGATTAAATGTACCCAAAGTTTTCAAGCCAACGAATAATAAATAGTCATTATAAAACATTAGGTACCAATATGTTATTGTAAATTTTCAATGTTTAGATTACCCAAAGATTTCAAGCCAACGAATAAGAAATAGGGATTTAAAAAACTTTGGGTACTAATATAATATTGTAAATTTGAAATGTTTAGATTATCAATGTCCAACAAAATCAGTTGATTAATCCAAGTCCTTGACTTCAAAATTGATTAAATGTACCCAAAGTTTTCAAGCCAACGAAAAAGAAAAAGGAATTTAAAAAACTTTGGGTACTAGTATAATATTGTAAACTTTAAATGTTTAGATTATCAATGTCCAACAAAACCAGTTGATTAATCTGAGCCCTGGACTACCCCACAACTTTAATGGTTTTTCTATCTCTAACATCATCAAGGTAATTTTTGGGAATAGTCCCTTTCTAGCAACGCTCCTTAATGGGCGATTATTCATATTTTTAAAATGGCTTTTGATAGGTTAGGTTAGGTTAGGTGATTGCCCCACAGGGTTAGGCAATTGGCCCCGAAGGGTTAGAAATAGGAGAAAAGCTACTGTGAAAAAAACGAAGAATCGCCCCTTAAGGAGCATTGCCAAGAAAGAGACTATACCCTAATTTTCTTATATTTAATTAACTGGATGTTTCTCAGTTATGATAATAATCTCGAAATGGTTGAACCGATATGGTTCTCCTATACAGTAAAGCTTTGCATATGTTTAGTAACGGATTATAACTCTTTCTCCAAAGAAAAATTTGAAGCCCTGATTATAGAGATGCACTGCCAATAATATTGTGACTCCAAATAACATGAAACTTTTCCGGGACCAATAATAAGCGTTAGTTTGAAATGCAGAGTTATTGCTTTTTGAGAGATCATACATTATTTATGGAGGTCTCCCTAAAAGATCTTTACAAGTAAAAATCTATTACACTTACCCTTCTTGTAATAAATTTAAGATTAGGTAGTTTTTGTAGTAATGACTAAGCACTGTGGGAGTCCTGCGGTGGTTTTTTCCTGCGGTGCTACTATAAAATTAATATAAAAAAAAACTAATCTGACCTAGAGTAAAGCAATAAATGCTTGAAAAACTACAACCCCCCACCCCTTTATAATAAATATATTTCACAATCAGATTTCTTGTATATAAATTGCCTCAGGACAATATGAACAGTAGTCCAGATCTAAGAGGTATGACCTGGAACCTCCAGCAGCACCAGCACCAGGACGCCAGAATTGGACCTGGCAGAAGGATTGTTTCTTTTCTACCTAAATTCGTTTATTTAAATTCGTCTTGACAATGTTTAACCCATAAGCAAATTAAATAGAAATAATATGTCAGATACAAGGTAGTACAAGGGGAAAGGGTGGTGTACCCCCCCCCCCCCCTACCTTTAAAATAATTAAAAACAGTGAAGTTGTTGGCATTTTACTCCAGAAATATTTGTTTTGAACTCCCCTCCCCCTTAAAAAAATAGGGATGTAATTTGATTTACCCATCTCCCAAAATGAAAATTTCTCCCCCTATCCAGTTTTTTTCTCTTCTCAAAATAATAAGCTTAGACATCCTTAGTCAGATAAAAAGATTACTAGCAATAAAAAACTACCCCAGAAACATCAGGAAATCACGAAACCTTAAAGATTTGTTCAAATAAATTTAATAGTTGATGATAAAATAGCAAAAAAAGAAACAAAACTTTGTCCAGACCCAAGACCAAGACGATGCTGCCCTGCGACTACTGTAAGAAACTGTTTGATCGTCCTAGCCTCCTCAAAAGGAATAATGGATAATATTTCATAATCTTTATATTAAAGTAACAGGATGACTTCCTGTTTGTCTGTCTGAACAGATGTGAACGCTTCTCAGCGGAATAATGAATTGATACACACACCCCTCAATTATTCCGCCTATTAACTAAAATTATTGGAGGAAAATTGAAGACACTTCTAGTTGTAATAGACCAATAAAATGTAATAAAACCCTTTTGATATGAGATAATGTTTATCAAATTTTGAGGACCTGAATAATTTGCAGTCCATTGTCTCATCCATCCTTGGCTATTTCTTTTGTATCATAATTTCTTTGCTTTGCTATTATAGATGTTGTCATTCTTGTTTATACAAAATAATACTTAAATATTTAGGTAATAGGATGATTGTCTGAAGGATCTCACAAATCGCTGAAGGGATATGGTTATCCTTTACAATATATCTTCTCATAGATCTTTGGAAGGTTTATAACTATTTTGGGTGATAGTACCACCACCCTTTCAAAAGGATTACACCTAAACCGATTGAGTTTCAAGGAAGCTTCACATAGGTCCCAGGATGGTTTTAGGCTATTTATTTGCTCTTTCCTACACCGTTGAATGCTAGGAGCGCAGCTGCTAATAACCATTAAAATCTACAGACATATGAGAACCCACACGGGTGAAAAGCCCCATATTTGTGCGGTTTGCAATAAAGGAATGGATATAGAATACATGGATATTGTGATTGATTCTTGCATACTTTGATAAAATATTTCTATCAGCTGGCTAATATAACAAATTTCCCTCTTATAAATTTACCTCATACCCTCCCCTGACCATGAAGAAACATATTGACCAATATCTGTGGACTTTACTAGCAACCTAAATTCTCCTGTGACAATATCCATATATTATATATCTATAATAAAGGTTTTTCTACTAGCTCAAGTCTTAATACACATAGGTAAATTCTATTCTTTGATATATATACTTGTGGATACGCCCCTAGAGGCCTCTATGGGCACATGAGGTGGGGAGAAGGGGGCAAGAAGGGAAAGAAAATTTTAATTCTGGGAGGTTGGTGGGTCATTTTTGGAGTTTTTTCTCTTAGCATAGGATTGTTACCCTCCTTTAAAATAGTTTATAAACCTTTCCAGAACATATGTTAAGCTACATTGTAAAGAAAAAACATATCGGTTCAGTAGTTCAGAGACATCCTATTACTTTTATACAAGGATATACTAGCGGATTCGCACTTTTAATTTGAGGTTTTTAAAATTTTATTTGTAGGAGGGAAGGAAAAGTCAGGTGTATGTAGTATAGGGTTATAGTATTATATTATCTTTAAAAATCGGCAACCTTTTGACATTACAAAATGACAGATATACAGAAGGACATACAATTAAACAGAAACAAGATATTGGCATACTCTGCTTAACTTGACAAAATATTGGCACACTCTGCTTAACCTGACAAAGTATTGGCACATTATACTTCACTTGTTGTGTTTGGCATTCTTTGCTTGACTTGATAAAAATTGGCATACTATGCTTTACTTGTTGTGTTACTGCTTGACTTGATCCATATTCGTTTAGGAGAATTCACAGTGGAGAGAAGCCACATCAGTGCAATATATGCAGCAAAAGATTCACAGCCAGCAGTAACCTATACTATCACAGGATGACTCATTTTAAGGTAAACATATGCAGCAAAAGATTTACAGCCAGCAGTAACCTATACTATCACAGGATGACTCATTTTAAGGTAAACATATGCAGCAAAAGATTTACAGCCAGCAGTAACCTATACTATCACAGGATGACACATTTTAAGGTAAACATATGCAGCTTAGATTTACAGCCAGCAGTAACCTGTACTATCACAGGATGACACATTTTAAGGTAAACATATGCAGCAAAAGATTCACAGCCAGCAGTAACCTATACTATCACAGGATGACACATTTTAAGGTAAACATATGCAGCAAAAGATTTACAGCCAGCAGTAACTTATACTATCACAGGATGACTCATTTTAAGGTATAAAAAGGTACATTGGGCTGTTTATTACACTTGTCCCCAAAGTTTTATAATAATGTTATTCTTACTTGGGTATTTTTAGTTAATTTATATTGGATGATTCATAAAGTTTATTGTCTAAGCGTTTCAATCACCTATAATAATCTATAGAATAGGTAAGATCTCGTAGACGGCTTACTAAATAGAATTAGAAGACTTAGAGAGAGTGGACAATAGGGTGGGTCGATTTTGGAATTTCACATTAGTAGACATTGGCAAGGTTTACTGGGCCAATATAAAACCCTGTGAAACTTGAAAGAGGTTTTTTAATCCAAAAACAACGGGCGCGCGGGGGGTATAAAATGAGCCCGCCCCCTTATAAAACCAAAAATTGAAATTCCTTCAAACACAGGCATGTTGCATATCAAAATGACTGCATGGAAATGCTGATTACAGATCTGAAAACTGTTTTGAAAAATATTGATTCAGTCTGAAATGATTTTCAAATAACCTACCAAAATTAACAATTTTGACTAAATCAGCTGTTTTTAGGTACTTAATGAGATCTTATTCGATCTAGGAACAATATTTTTCAAAACTGTTTTCAGATTCGTAATCAGCATTTCAATGCGGTCATTTTGATGTGCAACATGTCTGTGTTTGAAGGAATTTAAATTTTTGGTTTTATAAGGGAGTGGGCACTTTTTATACCCCCCGCGCGCCGGCAGCCATAAGAGCCAAGTCACTTTGAAACTTGAATGGGGCTTATCATACATATATATGACTTCCACAACTTATGATAACAGTAAAATCTTAAAAAAGGGGGAAATGGGCCCACCCTAGTGGACAATGGGATGTTTATTACACTAGTCCCCAAAGTTTTATAAGAACGTACTCAAACACTTTGGGTAGTGGTACTTTTCTTGAATTTATATTGGATGATTCATAAAGTTGAGTGTCCAAGAATTACAAACAATTATAATAATCCATAGAAGAGATATTTTTGTGAATCATTATTGGGGAGTTATATCAAATTATCGGCCACTGTCCTATCCCTTTAAAGTTTAGATCCCTGTTTAAAAGAACAACAAGAACATAATTAAGGAATTTAGGGGACCTTAAGGGATAAGACATTGGACGATAAATTGATGTACATACTAAGGCGGGTTGATTTCCAACTTTTTTGGAATTTCACATTTTTTCACATTGGCAAGGGTTACTGGGCCTATATAAAACCTGTGAAACTTGAAACAGGTTTTTTAATCCAAAAACAACGGGCGCGCGGGGGGGTATAAAAAGTGCCCACCCCCTTATAAAAGCCTATTGGGTATGTACTAAGGCGGGTTGATTTTCAACTTTTTTGGAATTTCACATTTTTTCACATTGTCAAGGGTTACTGGGCCAATATAAAACCCTATGAAATTTGAAAGGGGTTTATTAACCCAAAAACAACGGGCGCGCGGGGGTTATAAAATGTGCCCGCCCCCTTATAAAACCAAAAATTGAAATTCCTTCAAACACAGGCATGTTGCATATCAAAATGACCGCATTGAAATGCTGATTATGAATCTGAAAACCGTTTTGAAAAATATTGCTCCTAGTTCAAATAAGAGCTCATTAAGTACCTAAAAAGGCTGATTTAGTCAAAATTGTTTATTTTGGTAGGTTATTTGAACTTCATTTCAGACTGAATCAAAATTTTTCAAAACGGTTTTCAGATCTGTAATCAGCATTTCAATGCGGTCATTTTGATATGCAACATGCCAGTGTTTGAAGGAATTTCAATTTTTGGTTTTATAAGGGGGCCGGCACATTTTATAACCCCCGCACGCCCGTTGTTTTTGGATTAATAAACCTCTTTCAAATTTCATAGGGTTTTATATTGGCCCAGTAACCCTTGCCAATGTGAAAAAATGTGAAATTCCAAAAAAGTTGAAAATCAACCCGCCTTAGTACATACCCAATATTACCCCTTCTGTAAATCAAAATTATTGCTTGAAAAAAAAAGGTTTTTATGTTGGAGAGGTAAATAATTTTTTTAAGTAACATTTCTAAAAATAGTAAAACATTTCAAAAAGTAGATCGGGCCTTATCAATCTAGTGTAGATATCCTACTATATAAAAGTAGTAAGTTTTTTTTATATCTGTAGCGAAGGATCTCGATAACCTTTGAACTGATATGGTTCTTCTTTATTGTGAAGCTTTTTTAATTTATATGTTCCTTTCATATACCTTCCAATATAGAGCCCCTAAATGCAAGGGGCGCAGCCGCTAGTGTTTTCATAAAGACAGACTGACAGACAAATATCCTGTTACTTTTTAACATCTTTTTCACAAAGGAAAAATAATAACAATATATTTCATGTTTTAATGTATTTCTAGATTTACACAAAATTTCCTTCATTTAAAAACTTTAAATAATTTTTCTATTTTTTCTGATTTTCCATTTATGAATTTCATTTTAAACTCTAAACTTCCTCTATCTAAAACAAACAGTTCATATTAAGTATTTTTTTATATTGCAAAGCTTTTCTACCTTTACTGTTTGTCTGTCCGTCTGTCTGCTAGCAACGGGTAGCTGTAATATTAAATTATGTATGTATGACTCATCTTATTAATTTTTAAGCTTGACATTATGGTTCCTGTAACAATTTAGTAGAATTTTGAAATCGAAGCAATCATGAATCAGCATATAGTACCTATAAATATGACGTCATACTGGCCTACTATTAGTCAATTAAAATGTATACTGCTTACCATAGTTAATTTGTAGTGTATGACGTCATTTTTATAAGCTGCTTCTTTTATCATTTTAGAAAGCAGCTGTAACCTACAACATAATTTTAAAAATATATATGAGAAGGTTTCGTGTCTTTTGGGCAACGTTTTGTAGTATCTGCCCTCAAATATTATTTTAGATTTATTTTGCTTGTTGGCTATACCTTATTCCTGATCAGAAAGTCTTTTAAACTTCGCTTTTATGGATGTAAAAATAGTTATCCTTGATTCATGAATGAATCATTCAAACGAATAGACAAGGAATTTTTCACAGGAACGTGTAAAAAATATATTATTTACTTTTGAAACTTTTATTATGAAATTTTTATTTTCAAACTAAAATAGCTCAGAAATGTAAATTCTAAAGTAAAGATCGGTTCCAGTACAAACGATGGAGTCCCAAACGTCGGAGTGGACAAACGCAGGAGAGTTAAAATATTAATTTAACTAAGTATTTCTATACAGATTAGGTTAGGTTAAGATATGAATGTACAAATAAGCCCCTTGCAAGGGTTAGGCATTTAAAAAACCTATAAGATAGTCTGAAATAGGTTAGGTTAGGTTAAGTGTCCACTCTGACGTTTGGGACTCTTGCGTTTGTCCTAGGACCTAAAGATCTGTTTCTTTACCTTAAAGTGCCTAGCGAGCAAAAAAATCATGCCCACTTTATTTTTTGAACTATATCGAAAATAAGGGGGGAGGGGGGGGGCTAAACCTGCAAGACCTTTACCTCTAAGCCCTAACCCTAAGGGGGCTACCCTGTATTCCATGTACAACGTCCCAACTGACTTAAAACTTGACTTGCGAGTATATCGTTAAATATTAGAGAAGAGGGTGTGCGAAATGAAATGTGTACATTTTTAAAATTCAAATTGCACGGCTTATGTTTTTGTAGAAAAGTGGCAAACAATCTGTTAGAACCGGTATGAACTCAAGTTTTTGGAAATATAAGAATAGTTTCTGTGCTACAAATAATCTAGGAGCAATGTGGTAAAATATCCCAAACTTTACTCACAAGTCAAGTTTTAAGTCCAAAAACTAGAAACTAGCGGTTCTAACGGTATGCGTAACGCTGCGCAATATAAATTTTAAAAATGTCTACATTTTTTGCACACTTTTTATAATTATATTTAGAATAAGCCATACAGATGTGTTCTGTGTAACAAATCCATCCCATCTCCTAGTAACTAAATATTAATTATTATAATTATATTTAGAATAAGCCATATAGATGTGTTCTGTGTAACAAATCCTTCCCACCTCCTAGTAACTAAATATTAATTATTATAATTATATTTAGAATAAGCCATATAGATGTGTTCTGTGTAACAAATCCTTCCCACCTCCTAGTAACTAAATATTAATTATTATAATTATATTTAGAATAAGCCATATAGATGTGTTCTGTGTAACAAATCCTTCCCATCTCCTAGTAACTAAATATTAATTAATATAATTATATTTAGAATAAGCCATATAGATGTGTTCTGTGTAACAAATCCTACCCACCTCCTAGTAACTAAATATTAATTATTATAATTATATTTAGAATAAGCCATATAGATGTGTTCTGTGTAACAAATTCTTCCCACCTCCTAGTAACTAAATATTAATTATTATAATTATATTTAGAATAAGCCATATAGATGTGTTCTGTGTAACAAGTCCTTCCCAACTCCTAGTAACTAAATATTAATTAATATAATTATATTTAGAATAAGCCATATAGATGTGTTCTGTGTAACAAATCCTTCCCATCTCCTAGTAACTAAATATTAATTAATATAATTATATTTAGAATAAGCCATATAGATGTGTTCTGTGTAACAAATCCTTCCCAACTCCTAGTAACTAAATATTAATTAATATAATTATATTTAGAATAAGCCATATAAATGTGTTCTGTGTAACAAATCCTTCCCATCTCCTAGTAACTAAATATTAATTATTATAATTATATTTAGAATAAGCTATACAGATGTGTTCTGTGTAACAAATCCTTCCCATCTCCTAGTAACTAAATATTAATTATTATAATTATATTTAGAATAAGCCATATAAATGTGTTCTGTGTAACAAATCCTTCCCATCTCCTAGTAACTAAATATTAATTATTATAATTATATTTAGAATAAGCCATACAGATGTGTTCTGTGTAACAAATCCTTCCCATCTCCTAGTAACTAAATAATAATTATTATAATTATATTTAGAATAAGCCATATAGATGTGTTCTGTGCAACAAATCCTTCCCAACTCCTGGAGATCTAAAGACACACAAGTAAATAAGCTACCATCCTCCTTTCATTAAAGTATTTTTTTGTCTGAAGCTAAAGATCTAAAAACATGTTGAACTAAATTTATTGTACTGTCAAGGAAGGCAGTCAATCAAAAATCTGCCACGTGACGTTATAAAAATGAGGGAGATAAAAGGAGAAGTGGGAAATAATACCCCTAAAAAAGAGATGGATAATCCCTCATTTTTAAGACGTCATATGGCTGATTTGTCCGTCCGTCAGTCCGTCAGTCAGTCCGTCAGTCAGTCCGTCAGTCCGTAACGCTATTGGGGAAATGGGATTTACTCAGCTCCTATAAAAGATAGAATGCTGAAATTTTTTGACAACATTCCCATTCTTAAGGAGCACAATTGACTATAAAACATCATTGGCGTTCGGACCGATTTTTAGCAGGTTTTAGGCTATTTTTATATTTTTCACATTTTTCTCCATATCTTCAGTGTTTATGGTCCGATTTTCAAAAAATTTTCAGTTACAGATATCAAAATTAAATTTCCCGTCGTTTCAAGGAACAACCATGAAGGCCAGACTGCCTTTTCAGCAGGTTTTAGGCTTTTTTTATATTTTTCACATTTTTCTCCATATCTTCAGTGTTTATGGTCCGATTTTAAAATTTTTTTCAGTTATAGATATCAAAATTAAATTTTCCGTCTTTTAAAGAAAACAACCATGACGGCCAGACTGCCTTTTTAGCAGGTTTTAGGCTGTTTTTTATATATTTAACATTTTTCTCCATATCTTCAGTGTTTATAGTCTGATTTTCAAAAGTTTTCAGTTATATATATCAAAATTAAATTTCCCGTCTTTTAAACAAAATAACCATGACGGCCAGACTGCCTTTTTAGCAGGTTTTAGGCTATTTTTATATATTTAACACTTTTTTCCATATCTTCAGTGTATATGGTACGATTTTCCAAATTTTTTAAGTTAAGGATTTAAAATTAAATTTTTGTCGTTTTAATAAAACAACCATGACGGCCAGACTGCCTTTTATCAGGTTTTTGGCTATTTTTATATGTTTTACATATTTCCCCATATCTTTGTATATTTTGATGCAATTTTCAAACTTTTATGGGATATCTGTATCAAAATAATTTTTCCCATTGTTATGAGCATCTTTAATATAATTTACTTTGACCATCGTCATCATGCAAAATAAAACAAGGTTTCATGTTTATTTTATCCAATAAATCTATTCTATATTTTAGTAAAAACCTTTTAAATCTACGTATTCCAATCGACGATTTTTTGTGCTTCGCTACTTATGGATGTTGTCATCCTTGTTTAGTAACTTACTCCCCCTACCACAAAGTTCTTCTTAGGGAATATTTACATCTTTTTTTACTTTTAAATTTTAAAATAAAAGAAAATTTATATAAGTTTTCTTGCTTTTTGGCATTATCAACCTTGTTTTTATTTCATTTTTTAAAGCGAAGCTTTTCTATAATTAGGGTCAGTCCGTCCGTCTTACAATTTTGTTTCGAATTTTATACATTTATATTCTGAATATTCAGTTATGACACTCTACAAGTGGTAATGTTCGTTAGTCCCACCAGTTCAGAGCTTCACTTTTATGGACGTTGTCATCCTTGTTTTTAATTTTAGGATTTGCCACAGCAAGAAGCAATAACAAACTGGAACCCGGAAGAAAAATAAAAAAAACGCAATTTAAAAAAAGCATGAAAAATAATATTTGAAAGATTATTCGTCAATTTTTAAATGTTCCTTTTACGTAAATACATATTTGATTTATTCCAGCTTAATTATTCTTAGAAAAACAAGCAACTAAGCTAATTTAAGCCCCTAAAGGCACTTGGGAAAATGAGGATTAGGTTGGGGGGGGGGGGGGCGGAGGGTGGAGGTTACCCTCCAGTACAATTAAAAGATTCACTTTCAGCTATCAAATTCAAAATTTAGCTACCAGAAGCCATCATCATTTGCAGCCACCTTATCAAGCGGCTTTATTTGCAGCTGTAACAATAAAGTAACATGTCTGTTTGTACCGAAGGATCTCGCTAACAGCTAACAGGGTAGGTCTAGGGTAGGTTTAAAACTATTGAGGGGGAGGGTACCAACGGCATTTTTAAAAAAATTATCCCCCAAAATTTTTTTTCTCTTTTTAAAAAAATCTAAAATAAAAAATGGGTTTTGGGATTCAACTTCCCCCTCCTCAAGTGCTTCTAGAGGCCTCTAGGGGCGAAGTCGCAAGTACTGAATAAAACAGCTTGGATAAAACTAAAGTAGCAGCCGCAAGCTGGAAAGCTGGGCGGCTTAAAGTAAGAATCAGCTGTCATAGCCGTTACCATCGAAATGTTAATTAAATTCCTCAGCCACTGCAGAAACCTTGCATTCAGACACAGCCACCATCAGCCGCGGCTGCCAACCTCTCTATTTTTGCTTGTAATGTAACTTTTAATAAATTCAAAATTATTCTGGTTTATATAACAATAAAATCATTTTAAAATAAAATTGTCTAATCATTATTATTCTCCTTTGATTATACAAATCCGGATATCTAATAAAAATTCTAGGAAAATTATCGACGAATTATCCTCTATTTGTAATTTGGATTAAAAGGATTTTTTTTAATATTGAATTGATGAATTATTTTTAAACTTTAATAAAGATCACATTTATAAAAGTAAAGTAAATAATGTCTGTCTGTTAACAGCAAAGGATCTCGGTAACCGCTGAACCGATATGTTTCTCCTTTACAGTGAAGATTATTACTGGTCCTGGTCCTGTTTACCCCCAAACTCCAAAGATAAATTTACCCTAGAAGAAAATGAACCCCACAATTTTTTTAAAAATTTTCTTTTAAAACTAAAATTTATTTTAAAGGAGGGTCAATACCCTTTCCCTCCTAGGGATCTCTAGAGGTGTAGCCACTAGTATAAAATAAAGAACACATGTTATATCATACTGATATACGAGTAACAAGATGTCTGTCTGTCAGTAATGAAGGATCTCGCTAACCGCTGAACCGATATGGTTCTCCTTTACAGAGAATCATTTTAGTAGTAAAGTTTTTTTTTGTTTTGGGTGCACAACTGCTTGAATGTTGTACATAAATAGAGAGTGTCCAAACATTTCAACCAATAATTTGATTAACATAAATGATTTATTTTAATAGCATTGGAAATGTACTTAAATTTATCGTCCATTGTCTTATCCCTTAAGACTCCTAGACAAATTGTCACCTACTGTGCTATTAAGATGTTCGTGATTTGAGATTTGATATTGCCCTGTAGCTATTAGAACGTTTTTTTGGGGTTTTCACAAAAAGTATCAGTTGAGCACTTAAACCCCCCCCCCCCTGCTCACTTTTAAAAATTAGTTGAAAATAAGGTGGAGGGGTAGTTCTTTTCTTAGACCTAACCTAGCCTTGTAGGGATACCAAGAACCTATTTAACCTAACCTAACCTGATTTAAAGTAATACACAAACAAATGAAAACCTACAGAGTTCTTTTATTATTTGAAAAATAAGGGGGTGGGGTTATTTGTGCTCAATACGGAGCTTTGTATTAAAGCGCCCATTTTCTTACATGTCATTTCATTAATTTTAATTGAAACAAGGATATCAACAATCAAACAAAGGCAAAGCCAAGTATATGCAGGTTTCTTTAGGGATAAGACAATGGACGATAAATTGATGTACATACTCTATTATAATAAACAAAATTATTCCTTCTTTCGATTAAAATTATTGGTTAAAAAATTTAGACACTCTTAGTTTAGATAAAAAACAATCAAAATTCAATAACCAAAGTTATGGAGCCAATGAGAAAAAAGATATCGTGGTTATAAAGCTTTTGGTACCAGTGTAATTAACATTCCATTGTACCTTCCCTCCGTGTTCATTGAAATCTAAACACGAACTAAAAAAAACATATAGGTTGAGCTTGAAAAACAAATATTTAAAACCGAAGCTTTTCTATAATTAGTGTTGGTCCGTACGTAACAGATAGCTTTATTAGTTAATTTAGGCATGTTAGAATTGTCCTATTGATTTCAAACTTTTGCATGATGATTCCTGTAGTAGTTAGGTACGATTTAGAAAGCGTAGCAACTCTCTATAATAGTTACCAGAATGTCCGTAAGTCCATTTTAAACAAGTTGATGTTTAACTTTTTTAACAACATTTTTTATGTCATATAATCATCCGATTAATCTGATTTTTGGAGTACTGATTCCTATTATAATATGGTACAATATCATAAACGAAGCATCTCTATAATCAAGTCCTAAAAATGTCAGTATGTCCTTCAACAGTATTCTGTATTTAAGAAGTTTTGCAACATTTTTACGTATAATTTTGTCAAAAATTGTATATTTATATTTTGTTTATTCCGTTTTGACACTCTACAAGAATTAATGTTCGTCTGTCATTCCGTTTCAGAGCTTCGCTTTTATGGATGTTGTCATCCTTGTTTCTAAAAGAAAAAAAATATAGTAGAAACACACAGACAGACATACATCCTGATATTTTTATATAAGACTTGAATATTGTATGTAAAAGGTTTATAGATTAATTTCCCTAAATGTTAATTGAATTGCTGATTTAATTTCTAGAAATACACATTTGTTTTATTGCTTAATTTTTCTGGGAGGGTGGGGACATTGGGATGTTTAGTACATTAGTCCCCAAAGTTTTATAATAATGTTTCCTTATTCGTTTACACAACAACTTTTTACAATTTTGATTACTTTTAAAGCGTTTAAATTATTAACCACTAATTGTAATCTACAGAAGGGGTTTTTTAGTGTTCATAATTTTATCGGCCATTTTCTTATCCCTTTAAATTTCTGAATTTTTTTAGAAGAAAGGTTACTCTATAACACTTCGGTATCCGTCTGTACGCTTGTTTTCTTTCAATGTTCCATATTTTTACAGTTTTTGAAAATTCCAAAACTTTTATAAATTTAAAGTCCCATTATCCGTCCACACATCAATGACTGATAGCTTTAATTTTGACATTTTATAGTCATCTATTGCATCGTATTATAGGCAGCTTTTCGCGGGCAGTAAAATGAAAAGCAGTTATGTAAACCCTATGAGGCCAGAGACCTGGACTAACAAAACCAATATCAATTCTAAGATTTTAATTTTATTATTCGTGGAAAATTGTCTGTAATACATGATTTTTTAGTATGGCTGAGAACCGGATCTAATCAAGCGGATATTAATCGGTTTCGAAGCCATACTGGAAACAGTATTTCTTTTCTTTTCAATATTTATTCCTGTACTGCACCAAAAATCAAATTAGGAATTTACTTTAGTTTAATTCAATAATAAAGGTAGGGCAAATAATCTGATTTAAAAAAAATATGTATACTATTGGCTTCGCCCTTGCCTCTTAGGGCTTCGCCCAAAGAGGTAATGGGAAATCCCTCTCCAACATAAAATTGTTCTTAAATTATTCAATACAATTTTTGACAGGTAATATCAATTTATCACAAATAATATTTCATTCTAAAAATTTAATTATGATGTTTTTTTTTAATTTTAACCCCTTTAAATTGAAAATAAATAAGTAGGTAGTTTCTCGTTTCTTTTTATAACAGGTTAGGTTGGAGTTTTCAAAATATCATTACGGACAAACAGTCGGACAGATAAAGTGAATTATAGAGTAGCTTCTCGTGTTTGTGTGTATTTTGAAACACATACGGACGGACAGACTGATGGATTTGTATGATGGAATTGCTCGCTCAGAAAATCATAATGAAAGTCTGTTGCAAAATTTGCTTTAGTAATGTTTATTTCAATTTGTTAAGACAGTTGATAATATCAGGGAGGGAGGGGACATTGGACTGAATATTATACTGGTACACAAAAATTTTATGAATACGTTATGTACATTGTTGGCTAAAAAACTTTTTGTACTTTTATCAAATTTTGATAATTTGGTTCTAAAAAAATAATCTAAATCTACAGAAAGGGTAATTTTGTTTATCCTAATTTAGGATGCATATCATATTGTCTTATCCTTAACGATCCCTGGTCAATCCTAGGGAAGGAGGGGACATTTGACTGTAAATTACACTGGTACCCAAAGTTTTGTACATAAATATCTTATTCTTTGGCTGAAAAACGTTGGGTACTTTTATCAAATTTTGGTTTTAAAATAATACTCTAAATCTACTCTAAATTTACAGAGAGGGTAATTTTGTTTCACATTATTGGGGATGTATATCAATTTTCATTGTCCATTGACTTATCCCCTAAGTTCCCTACTCAATCTAATCATGGAGGTAGGGGACATTTGACAATTTTGTTTATACTAATTTGGAATGCATATCAATTTTGATCGCCCATCCTATCCCTTACGCCACTTGATCAATCTAATTAAGAATGGAGGGGACATTTGATTATAAATTACACTGGTACCTAAAGTTATATCTTATTCGTTGGCTGAAAAACTTTGGGTATTTTTATTAAATCTTGATATGTTGGTTTCAAACTAATTTTTTTCCCACCGAAATGGTTATTTTGTTTAACCTAATTTGGGATGTATATCAGTTTATATTCCATTGTCTTATCCCTTAAGATCCCTGGCTGGTAGTTAATCTAATGCAGTAAATTGATATTACATAATTATAATGAACAAGTAGAAATTTTAGCTTAGTTTTTCCTCGACACTAAACAAAGAGAGAGTGGACAATGGGCTGTTTATTACATTAGTCCCCAAAGTTTTATAATAGCGTTTCTCATTTGTTTTCCTAACAATTTTAAGGACTTTAGTGAATTCTGATTGGTTGGATCATTAAGTTGAGTGTCTAAATTTTTCAACCATTATTTGTAATCTATAGAAGGGGTAATTTTATGTATCATCTTTGGGGATGTGCATTAATTTATCGACCATTGTCTTATCCCTTTAGATCTCTGATGATAAAGTGGTTGGAAGATTGTTTCCAGTATGGCTTTGAAACTGATTAATATCTGCTGGATTAGAACCGGATCTCAGCCATCATACTGTGAAGAATCATGTATGGCATCGTATTACAGACAACTATCTAAGAAGATTAAAATAAAAATCATATAGTGAATACCTGTTTTATTAGCCCAGTACCTTTGACACTCAGGGCTTTAGTATCTTATTTTGATATCCGCGGAAAGCTGTCTTTAATACAATGCGATAAATAACTATACTTGTAGTAGAAAATTCGGTTTAGTTTTTCCTTGAAACTATAGCAATGATACCAAGTGGTTTTTTTTATTGAATCGTATAATAGACAGCTTTCCGCGCATATTAAAATCAAAAATCAAAATCAGTTTTGTTGACCTCGACGGACCGAAAGGCCGGGATGATAAAATACATTTTTATTTTGATATTCCTGGAAATTGTCTGTAATACAATGATATACATAATATTTCAGTATGGCTGAGACCCGATTCTAATCCAGATATTAATTGGTTTCGGAGCCATATTGGAAAGATTGTTTTTTTTTTTGTAGAAAAATATCTATAATACGGCTGAAAGAGTTAGGTTCAAATTTTATGTTATTAGTAGTGAATTGACTCATATTTTTTGTTATTTCTTTTTTGAAGATTTTCTAAAATAAGAGTCAGAGCGTTCGCCCGTTCCTTCAACCGTCAGTACCTCTGTACGTCCTTCTGTCGGTCCGTAGATTGCTTTCATCCTTAATTTAGGAATTTTAGATATGAACTATTAAAGTTAAACTTGGCACGATGATTCCTATAACATTTAAGTACAGGTTAGAAAGAGAAGCATCTCTATAATAATTACCATAAAGTCTGTATATATATCCGTTCAAATGAGGAATATTAAAACAATATTTCATTTGATAATCAAGCTTATTTATTTTTTGAAATGTGTATTCCTATAGCCCTTGTTTATAATGAATGGTATTAACAAAGTCGTGTAATATAAGAATTAGATAAATTTTAATGAATATTTGTTCAAACTTCCAAATAATATGAAATATCAAATTAGTTGTTACTCCATATTTGCCAATGGTTGTTTGTATGTCTTGTCTTACTTATTTGTTAAGATGATATATCATAATATAAGATGTTAAGCTACACTTTTATATATATTGTCATCCCTGTTTATATTTAGGCTCCAAATGTTAGGGGCGCAGTCGCTATTAGTATATTTATTAGTTTAGTATATTCATCAGTATAGTATTTTTAAAAACGAAGCTTTTCTATTAAGGTCGGTCAGTCCGTCCGAAACGGAGAGTTTTTTTTGATAATTTAGGCATGTTAGAATTGTCCTATCGATTTCAAACTTTGCATGATGATTCCTGTAGTAGTTAGGTACGATTTAGAAAGCGTAGCAGCTCTATAGTTTTTACCAGAATGTTCTAACGTCCATATTAAACATGTTGTCTTAACTGTTTTACCAACAATTTTTATGTGATAAAATCATCCGATTGATCTTATTTTTGGACTATGATTCCAATGACAATAAGGTACAATATTATGAGCGAAGCATCTCTAAAATCAAGTCCTAAAATGTTATTATGTCCTTAAACATAATTCTGTATTTAGGAAATTTTGCAACAAATTTACGTATAATTTTGTCAAAACTTATATATTCTTTTTATATTTTGTATATTCAGTTTAGACTCTCTATAAGAGTTAATGTTCGGCTGTCATACCGTTTCAGAGCTTCGCTTTTTATGGATGTTGTCTTCCTTGTTGTTTTGTATATTTAGATAAAAAATGTGTATACAATTTTAGTAAATCCTCTAAATTATGGGTCAAATAATTGACAAGATCCTTGGGAATGATGAGGGAGGGGGAGATGCCGCCGTTAAGCGACAGGAAATATAACTATTTAGATAGATAGATAGGTATATCCACAGATAATTAGATAGATAGATAGGTAGATAGATAGATAGGTAGGTAGTTAGAGAGATAGATAGGTAGATTGATAGAGAGATAATTGATAAGATCCTTGGGAACGATGAGGGAGGGGGAGATGCCGCCGTTAAGCGACAGGAAATTTAACTATTGAGATGGATAGATAGTAGATAGATAGATAGATAGGTAGATAGATAGATAGATAGGTAGATAGATAGAGAGATAGATAGGTTGATTGATAGAGAGATAATTGACAAGATCCTTGGGAATGATGAGGGTGGGGGAGATGCCGCCGTTAAGCGACAGGAAATTTAACTATTTAGATAGATAGATAAATAGAAAGATAAACATATAGGTAGATAGATTGAATTTTAAGAGGCTTCTTTGCTTGTAGTTTAATAATTCAAACACCAATACCAGATGTTCTATTTCTTATTTATTAGGACATTGGAATAGGTTTTTTTTAAAATAATTTAATCCTATTGTGATATCCTTTTCTCTTATCCTTGATGCAATGAATGGAGTTGAACTATTTCTTACATCAAAGCTTTTGTTAACATCAGCTCTTTATCCACTGGTTGCAGGCAGATATATCCTGATCCCTCATTCTGGAACTGAATGACGTCTTTGTCAAGCTTTCATTTATGATGATATGATTAAGTTTCTGGGGAAACTACTTCACAATAAATGGCAGCAACAGAAATACTTAATTTTTTTATTACCTCTTGGGGAAAAGCCCCTAGAGGCGAATGTGCTAGGATTATATAAAGTAGTAAGCGTTTTTTGTCTGTCCCGAGGGATCTCGCTAACAGCTCAACCGATATAGTTCTCCTTTACAGTGAAGCTTCTTATAGGTCCTTGAAAGGTTTTAAACTATTTTTGGGGAGAGTGTCTTCACCCCCCTCCCCCCAAAACGATATTTTTTACTCTTTGAAACTCAAATTTAAATATGACTTTTCCACCTCCTACCTAAAGTGCCCCTAGAGGCTATTAGGAGGCGTCGCCGCCAGTATCATTATAAATGAAGACAAATGATCTCAAGAAACATTAACTTCTCATAAAAATCATAAAAACCGACTAATACATATGATGTTATCTACCAAATGGCTGACATTAATTTGATTTATCTAATGCAATAATGATTTTTAAAGGTTAAAAATAATTAGTTTTGATTTTTAATATTAAATATTTGATTATGCATAACATAATGTAATAAAATTTGGAACTTTGATAAGATTCATAAAATTAGGTTGTTGAATTATCTAAAATAATATTTTTTCAAAACTACTGATACCTAGTGGCAAAATTCTAAACTAAAATACTTAAATTAAGTGCATGTGCAACTGGGACCTACAACTATTTTTGCATAAAAATAAGTATGGTTTTAATCCAACTTAGCCAACAAATTAGATGTGATGGTAGCATAACTTTATATCATTAGAAATCGACCAGTAGAAGGTTGGTTAAAGGGGAAAAAGGGGTGAAAGTTGGATATCGTAAGCGAGTCGCGCTCTCATTGTGTGTGTGTGCACGCGCGCTCTGTGTTTGTGTGCACGCACGCTCTCTGTGTATGTGTTTGTGTGCACGCACGCTCTCTGTGTATGTGTTTGTGTGCACGCACGCTCTCTGTGTATGCGCTCTCATTGTGTGTGTGTGCACGCGCGCTCTGTGTTTGTGTGCACGCACGTTCTCTGTGTATGTGTGTTCGCGCACCTGTGGAAATGTTGTGAAATGTTGATAGAATAGATAGATAAAACCGTTCCATCCACTGCTAAAAACTAACACACTTATAATTTATATGATGAGGAGCTGCCTCCAAAAATTTAATAAATTTTGAAAAAAATCTGCTCTATGATTTAAAGAAATAGTCATTATTATTTATTTTTACTAATGATAAATACATATAGAATTTATTCATATACTTAAAAAATATACCAAATGAAAATCTCACGACCTATTATTTATATAGATAGCTTAGATAAGATTGATATTTAAATTTTGTCATGTTAATACTAATATGATAAGTTACTGAATGTAAGTCTGCCTGTCTGTCAATAACGAAAAATATCACTAACCGCTAATACGATTCTTATGAATTAATGTATTAATTATGACTATTTTAGACATTTGTTGAAAAATCGCCCCAATATATTGTTTAAAAACCATACTTTAAAGTGGAGTATAGACCCCACCCCTCCTCCCTCAAATGCCACTAGAGGCCTTTAGGATCGTAACCAGTAGTATTAAAAAAAGAAACCTAAATAGTTATATTATTTTTTGACGGTAGGCTGAAGGGTTTTCAAACCCTATGTATGGATTGGCAAACTTAATGGGACAGGTAACGTTTTCCAAACCGATTAAGAACCGCTGGATTATAACCGGTTCTTTGTAATACTATCCATGGAAAGCTGTCTATAGCACGTTGCGATGAATAGTTTTTCCAGTATGGCTTCCAACCGATTAATATCCGCTGGATTAGAACTGGTACTTGATATCACTATCTGCGGAAGGCTGTCTATAATAAAATTATATTAATAACTATTCCAGCATGGATTCAAAACCGATGTAAATCTATTTTCCATAAATAATAAAAAAAATATAATACTAACTTTTTTCTTTTGCCACAGGCTTTAACCTATCGAGGCCAACAAAATAGAACTTAATATTACAACTTTTCAATTTACTAGCCGCGGATAATTGTCCATAATAAGTTGCAAAATAAAAAGACAAATTTTATTATTTTTTAGGGTCTTTTAGTTGACTTGAGTAAAAAAGCTATGATAACTGACAATTATAAGGTAAAGAATTTTATTTTCTTTTTGTATAACTAACAACTTTGGCCCTAGAGGCCTTTAGAGGCACTTGAGAGGGGAAAATTTGTTTATCCAACTTTCAATTTTTGTTTTAAGAAGAAAAAGTAAAAAGATTTCTAGGGGTGATTTTCCTTCCCTAAAACCTTCCCATGACCTAAGGAAAGCTTCATTATAAAATAGAACCATAACAGTCCAGTGGATAGCGAGTTCTTTCTGTATAGACAAACAGAAAATCATCGTGTTACTTTTATATAAGGATTTTTCTTCATGGTTTCAGTCATGTACAAGACGAACATTTCAAGATAGAAAAATTTATTTTTGATTCTTACCTTTTATTAGGTTGGGCTACATAATGGTTGGGAGAGCCCTTCAGTGACAATACTTCATAGGAATAGGACCCCGCAGGGGATAGGAAAAAAAGGGGGGGGGGAGTCAAGAAATATGTTTGACTAAAGGCAATATTTGTTCTTTACCAACCTAAAATTATTACTTCATACTGATCCTAATAATTACACTGTATTACATTTACGGATGTTCAAATAGAAATTTTATGAATTCAAACATAGGAAGGGTAATTGTTGTAAGAATTTTCCACCTCCCCTCCCCTCCACTTCTATTTGAAAAAAGAACTAACCAATAAATAAGGATCATTGCAGCAACCTAAATTGACGACAAATTTTCCTCTGTCAATATATCCACGTTTTCTATATCTATTAATTTTCCTTATTATATGTAATATTTCTTTTAAATCCAATTATTTTCAAATGTTTTTTTCCTCATGAATAAACTGCAAAATTTGATGATTGACGAGTTTTAAAAGCGAAGCTTTTCTATAATTAGGGTCAGTCCGACCGAACGTCCGTAAATAACGGATAGCTCTTTTCGTTAATTTAGGCATGTTACAATTTTCCTATCGATTTCAAACGACTTAGAAATCGTAGCAACTCTATAATCGTTACAAGAAAGTCCTTACGTCCATTTAAAACATTTTTACTTTATTAACAAAAAAAATGTGTAAGTTATAATAATCCGATTGAGCTGATTTTTGGAATACTGATTCCTATTACAACAAGTTACAGTTTTAAAGAAGTATTTCTATAATCAAGTCCTTAATATGTAAGTATGTCCTTAAACAGTTTCATGTATTTAAGCAATTTAGCAACAAAATTACCTACAATTTTCTTTGGACTTATGCATTAATACTCTGTTATTCAGTACTGAAACTGTACAAGTGTTAGTGTTCGTTTAATATACTGTTTCAGAGCTTCGCTTTTAATGAATAAACGGCAAAATTTGATGATTGACGATTTTTTTTTATTTTGAATATTTTTAATTGAATGTAAAATGAATTAATAAAGGATGTATTGGCCAATTAAAAAAGAAACTTGTATGGTTGTTTACCTTAAATTATCTGTTAAACACCAGACCCCCTTCCATTTAAAAAAAAAGTAATTGATAATAAGGAAAAAGGGTTAAGTCATGCTTAAGCATATATCTCTGCCAAATATAATCTAACCTAAACCGACGTAAAGTAGTAAACAAATGAAAAACTTCCCTCTCTCTCATTTTTTTTCTTCAAAATAATTGGGCATTTACTATGCTTGACTACCCAATTTCAGGGAAACCACTAAATATATAGTCAAACAATGACTTATAATCCAACCAATCGCAATAAATAAATATTGCGTATTGTCGAGTTTTGCTTTTACGTCAGTTTCCATCAAAGTACCTTGTCGAACACAGAAACCACCCCCCCCCCCTTATTTTGAAATAAATTGAAAATCATTAGGAGAGGGGGTTAGTTTATTACTTTAGGTCCTTGTTAGGTTAGGTTATATTGAATACTTGGATACAGACAAAAACCCTTCCCTTACTTTAAATTATTTTTTTAATTAAAGGGAAAGGGGGGCTTCAATTCAGTTTGAGAGAAATCGTGAATTTTACTTTTAAAAATCTTCCATTTTTTTGGTAAAAATGTTCGAAAATAAATTTTCAAAAATAATTATATTTATCATAGGAATTAGATGACGCTATACGGTTGAAGATCCCAAAATATCTTTATAACGGCGGAAAGGTAATTTTATTGTTTGAAGCTAAATATATCTTAAACGGCTTGAATTATGATTATGTATTGTTTAAAGTAGCCCAAGATTTTGATGATTCTGAACCGATTAAGTTCATCCTTTTATGGAAGCTTCGTATAGGTCCCTGGATAGTTTTAGGCTATTTGATTTTTATAACAAAGTTTGGTTTTAGGCTATTTTCCTACTTTAATTACTCCTTCCAATACAGATCTCCTATATAGTCAGTTTTTTTGTTTGAAGCCTAAGATTTTAATTGAACGCGAACCTATTGAGTTTAATAGTTTTATACGTTGTTTAAGTCAAAATTACATAAATAAAATAAAACAGAACGTTTAATTCGTAATTGTAAAAATGTAAATCATTAAAAATTTATTTATTATTACTTTGTTCGTACACCAGATTTTCATGTTCTATTATAAAGTGAACTCTGTAGCGGGCTAAAATAGTAGCCATCCTCCTGCTTTACTCCATCAACTTCCCACCTAGTGGATAAACGGCTCGTCCAATAAATGCGAGGGATATTGCAACCTAAATTGACGACAATTTTTCTTCTGTCATAATATTCACTTATGCTCTACATCCATTACCATTGATGACAAACATTTTAGGGTAAATGGATTCATTGTGTTCATCTTGCTTGTTTGAGGTAAGTTTTGTTCAGGGATCTTAAGGGATAATATAATGGCCCGATAAATTGATGTACATCACCAATGATGATTCACAAAATTACAATTAGTGGTTGAAACGATTGGATACTCAATGAATCAACCTATCAAAATTCAATAAAGCCCCCAAAGTTGTGAAGCAAACTATGGAAAAGTTTTGCCTTTGAAAATATTCAATTACTGTAAACTTCAGTTCAATCTGTCAAAACTTTGCAACTTAGAGCTTGGAAGGATTTGAATATTGCGTTTTAACAGAAGTGAAAACAATTGAAATCCAAAACAACGTAATATTTTAATTATTTTGATTTGCTTTAACCCTTTTGCAGAGAGGGGGGGGGGGGGTACTCCAAATGATCACTTTTCCAAGGTGATGGGGTAAGAGGAGTAAGTAAAATCCCCCTCCCATCATAAAATTATCACGGAAACCTTTTGAGGTATTAAAACACACTCAATGTCATAGTTGTTTTTTTTCTACCTATGTGGCATTGTTATTTTAATATTTACCATTAAAAACGTTAAAAATTGGACGTAATCGTCTGTATTTCTATTTTAGAAATCGTGACCGAGCAAAGTCAAAACAGTTTCCAGAAATTATTGCCCTAGGAGAAGAAGGATTTAGGTATGACTAAGTTTTCCAGCAAAATTTATTTAACATTTTAAAATCTGTTTTTATTGACAAAGAAATCAAATCTTAACTGAAAATAGCTTTAAAACAACTCAGGACCATTATATAGTTTGCTATAGAAGCACAACCTTAAAGGTTCAGTGGTTACGAAGATGGACAAGCAGACAGATGAATGGACATATATTTTTTTATAATGTTTTCTTTTCAGTTTTAAATTTGAGGATTCTGATTTGTTGGCCCAGTTGATTGGTGATGATACTCCAGAAAAGTGTCCTGACAAATATACTCTTCACTGCTGGGACGTAAGTATCCTTTTACTCATGGAAAACAAATACCCCTTCATTGATTCTAAATTGTTGGCTTATCGTGTTCATGATGACACTCCAAAAAGTGTCCTGACAAATATACCCTTCACTGCTGGGATGTAAGTATCCCTTTACTGATTGGATATAAGTAACCTTTTAGTTGAAGACTATGGATATAAACATTACCATATCCTACTAAAAGCAACAAAAAGTATTCATCTTTAAAAGTGTGTTTTTTTTCTAAAGGAAATTGGCCAAATAATTTGATAAAAAATTTCCTATACAGAAAATTTTGACTTAAAGAAAACCTTTCATTTTAGGTTGAATGTCGTGGAGCTGTAGGGGAGACTGTGTTTCATGTCTGTTTTCTTATGGGCACCCCCGTACATATGCATCTAGCTAAAAGATTATTAAAGGTAAAACACATGGAATTAGTATCTAAAGTAAATCATTTTGGGGTGTTTAAAAATGACAGTTTCTGTTCAGTAAAAGTTGGTGTAATATAGATATTATTAAAAAAAGGAAAACTATTATTTCATTATGTTTGTTTATAAGTAGTGGGTACCCCTGTAAATATGCATCTAGCTAAAAGATTATTAAAGGTAAAACACATATAGACATAACATCAATTGCAGGTTTTGTAAATAATTTGCAAAATTAGAGAAACTATTATTTCATATGTTTTTTGTATGGGTACTCCTTTACATATGCATCTTGCTAAAAGATTACTAAAGCAAGTTGTTTTCTCAGTGTTTATTATTGACAGTTTCTGTGTAGTAAAAGTTGTTGCAAATATACAGGTATTAAAGTTAGGAAAACTATTATCTTATATATGTTCTTTTATGGGTATATCTGTATATAAGCATCTTCCAAAAAGATTATAAAAGATAAATATACAATGCTAAAGAATCTGAAAGTATTTAATAATATACATATACCTTTTTTCAGCACTTTCCTCTGTTGCTCAATGATATCTATTTATCTGAGGTAAGAACTAGACACAATACAATCTGTCCCGATTTTGTATTACTTTTGAGGAACATGATTGCAGCTACGTCATATTTTTCTTTCCCGAAAAAGGGAAGGGGGAAAGAAAATCTCTTCAAAAGAGATGGGGAAAACCCCCTTTTCTCCAATCTCTTTTTTCTTCCCCCCTTCCCTTTTTTTCTGTCCCCCTTCCCTTTTTCGGGAAAGAAAAATATGACGTAACTGCAATCATGTTCCTCAAAAGTAATACAAAATCGGGACAGATTGTATTGTGTCTAAATGACCACAGAACTGATTGAGTTCTCCTTTAAAAATTAAAAGTGAACTTTCTCTATTGGACTGATGCTTCAAATTCAACACTTTAAAATTTAAAATAAGGTATTTTTTTATTTTTATTTTATAGTTACTATTTGTTACCAAAATTATGCCTAATCATTACAGAGATCCCTGTAGATCCTTTGTTGTAGGAATATTATGGAGAAAATGTTTTGCATATGTCAGCCGTTGCTGAGGACCCTAGTATTGTCAAGGTTGGTATAGATTGATAGATAGATTGACATATTATAAGTAGATAGATAGACATATAATAGATAGATAAATAGACATAATATAAGTAGATAGATAGACATATTATAGATAGATTAATGGACATATTATAGATAAAAAGATAGATAGACATAAAATTGGTAGATAGATAGACATATAATAGATAGATAGATAGATAGACATAATATAAGTAGATAGATAGACATATAATAGATAGATAAATAGACATAATATAAGTAGATAGATAGACATATTATAGATAGATAGATAAACATAATATAGATAGATTTATTATAGATAGAGAGATAGACATATATAGATAGATAGATAGACATAAGATAAGGAGATAGAAGACATAATATAGGTAGAGAGATAGACATGTAAGATATAGATAGATAGACATATAATAGGTAGATAGATAGACATATAATAGATAGATAGATAGACGCAATATAGGTAGATAGATATACATATTACAGGTAGATAGATAGACATATTATAAAAAGATAGATAGACAAATTATAGAATGATAGAAAGACTTATTATAGATAGATAGATATACTTTAGCTAGATACATAGATAGAGGTAATATAGGTAGATAAATTGATCAATAATGATTCAATTTACAGTCTATTAGCCCTTCCCTTCCTGATAAATGTACTTGTCTACTGACTACTGGAGATTGGAGCAGATTTTCACCGACGCTGCAATTTCTTTACTTGTGGTTATAAACTTTGGTCACCATAATATAAACTTTGGGTACCATAATATAAACTTTGGTCACCATAATATAAACTTTGGGTACCATAATATATACTTTGGGTACCATAATAATTTACTTGTTTAGTGGATGTTAGAAATTGGGGCAGATTTTCACCGGCATTCCTATGGAAATTTCTAAACTTGGTCACCATGATATAAACTTTGGTCATCATAATATAAACTTTGGGTACCATAATGTAAACTTTGAGTACCATAATAATTTATTTATCTAGTGGCTGCTAGAGATTGGGGCAAATTTCACCGACGCTGTTATGGAAATTTCTTCACTTGTTATTATAAACTTTGGTCATCATAATATAAACTTTGGGTACCATAATATAAACTTTGGGTACCATAATACAAACTTTGGGTACCATAATAATTTACTTTTCTAGTGGCTACTGGAGATTGGGGCAGATTTTCACCGACGCTGTTATGGAAATTTCTTTACTTGTGATGATCAAAAGTCAAGCAGACGAGATAACAAAAATTATGAGGTAAAGATATATATATAGATAGATATATAAATAGATAGATAAATAAATATATAAATAGATAATAAATGTGATGATCAAAAATTTAGCAGACAAGATAACAAAAATTACGAGGTAAATTATTTGATCAACTAGAAAAGACAGTGTTTTCATTCAAAGTACCTTGTTAAGCACATAACAGCCTCCTCCTTTGATTTTTGTAATTATTTTAAAATAAATGTTAAAATTATGTTAAATATACTTAAGTTATTTCAAAAATAAGTGGTTGGGTTTTCAGAGCTCTAAAGGCACTTTAACCCTTACAGATCGGGCCCCAATTCTCACCTTAATAGATTGGGGGGGGGGGGGGCTCCAAGAGCCCCCCCCTCTATCCCGACTCCTGGTACAGATAAAGACGTAAAATTTTTTTCTTGTGGTTTATGTGTATTTTTAGAGAAAATTACTTTTTCTAGTCATAGCGGTCAGACCGCTCCTTAGCCGCTTTTTAGCGGCCAGCCGCTAAATTTTAAAACAGCTGTAGAGCGGCTAATTTTGCAGCTAGGATGACCAAATTTTAGGACGAACTTTTATTTTTATAACAAAAAAATTACTTTTTCTGATCATCGCTAAAAAACGGCAAATAACGGAAACCGTCATTTTCGGCGGTTATGGCGGTAAAACGTCGGTTGGCGGCTCAAATTAATATTTTTATCTGTTTATTATTGCTCCAGGATTTACCAAAAAAAATTATAGGTCTCTAGCTGTAATAGAAGCCACGATATTCATGATGTATGTCTGTAGTAAAAGCAGGACAAAAATCGGTCATAAAGTCGGTCAAGGAGCGGTCAAATGGTCATAACACCACTTTTCTCAGAAGGTCATTTATATCTAAGTATTCACAAAAAAATGTTAGGTTTCTACCTTATACACAAAAGTCATAATGTAGAAATTAAGATTTATTTAGAATTTTTTCAAATTTGTTTTGCTACCCAACCGACTTTGACCGGACACCACGACCGACACAGACCAGCTATCCTAATAAAATCAACTCTTGCCGACGTACAATTACTAAACTTAAAAAGTCATGAAGTTACAGCTCTTCATCTTACATACAAAAAAAATGAGATTGAAAAAACTAAAGGGGGGGGTGGCTCTTGGAGCCCCCCCCCCCCCCCCCCCCCCCCCGATCTGTAAGGGTTAAAGGAAAGTACTTCTTGTATTTAGGGTATCTGTGCTAGAACGGAGGTGGCAGGGGGCAAACAATTTCTTAAAATCATCAAAAACCTTAAATAGCCTAAAAACATTCCGGGACTTATATGAATCTTTCCTGAAATTTGTTAAGTAGTTTTATCTTCATTAATTTCCACTAATTTGATATAGTTTTTGGAGTTGCCTGTCTATTCACTTAAAATATCTAAGCGACTTATAAAAACTTGTATTAAAATAGAGCAAGTTTAATGCTATATTAGGCCAATATCAAAAGAAAAACAGTATAAAACCTATTATTATCTTAGTACCAGTATAAAAAATTTCATTTTTTTTTTAATTTATCATCAATACTTTTGCAGAAATAAACGTCTTTAATTCTTTTTAGAAAAGAAATATCAATATTTATCCAGATTTTATGTACGTCAAATGTTTTATAGAGTTTTATACAGATTAAAAGGCAACGCAAAGCTTTTCTATAGTTAGTTACGTAAAAAGCCACCTATTGTATTTAAACCTTGTAAAGTGATTCTTTTAATACTTAGGTTTTAACTTTTTAAGTGTCTAAAAAATTAGCCATGTGATGTCATAAAATTAAGTGATTATTTATCTTTTTTTCAAGGGTTTTCTTTCTAACTTTTACTCTCATTTTTATGACGTCACATGGCTGATTTTTGAGTAACTTTGTGAAGTTACCGTTAAAAGGGTCTTCTTTTTTCTAAAGATGACAAGGCATATCTGTAATGAATTATAAACCACTAGTGGCTTCGCCCCTAGCCTCTAGGGGCTTTGCCCCAAGAGGTATAATTACATCTTCTATTACTTACCCAGCAGAACGGATCACAAATTTTCGCACCTACCCAGCAGGAAAACATTTTGCGATTAAATTTGCGAAATTCGTAAAATTCGTAAATTTCGTAAAATTCGTAAAATTCATAAAATTCGTAAAATTTGTTTTGTTTTGTTTTTGGGGGGGTTGGGGGTGTCTCATCCCCCAAGAAAATAGCTTAAAACCACCGCAGGACCAATAGGTACATTCCCTGAAGAGTAGAGCCCATTCGGTTCAGCGGTTACCGAGATCTTAAGCTTCAGACGGACAGACGGACAGACAGACGGACAGACATCGTTCTACTTTGTATTATAGATAATACTGTCTATTCGCCTGTCTTACCTCCTTGAGCTTCACTTTTATGGATTTTATCATCTTTGTTAGAAATAATTTCTATGGGAGTATTTATATTAAATAAATAAATAAATATTAATTAATTATTGAAGAAACCTTTAATTTATTTTAGTATGATCTACTATATAATTATCTTTGTCAGTCCGTCCGTCCGTAACGCTATGGGGGAAATGCGATTTTCTCGGCTGCTTTTGATTAATTAGACAGGTTAATTTATTGTGAAGATTCCCTGTATCAATGAGCAACAAGTGTATAATATACTTTGTATGTCGGTCTGTCGGTCATGCATAATAGACATTGAAAATTTTAGAAAAGTTTCGTGATTTCTAAGAATTATTACATAATTATCAACTGAACACCTTCTCATTTTGTCCCATGAATTTTTAGTGCTTCGCTACTTATGGATGTTGTCATCCTTGTTATGTATTTTAATCAATTTTATTTAGTTATTAATTTTTATCAACTGTTCATCTTTACTATTGATTAAAAGGGATAAGACAATGGACGATTAATTGATATATGTACATTCCTGATGATGATAAAATTACCACTTTTATAGCCTAATATTATTGGTTGAAAAGTTTGGACACAATTACTTTAAAATCTTCTGATTAAAACTCAATAAATGTTTTTAAGCCAACGAATAAAATAACACGGTTTTAAATTTGAATATTTGGTTAACAGTGTTAATTACAGTCCAAAGTCCAGGGGATCTCAAGGGATAAGACAATGGCCGATAAATTAATGTATATCTTAAGTTCAATGATGGTACAAAAAATTATTATTTATATAACAAGATTAAATATTTCCAGCTACAATAGACTAAAGTTTATATATTATTAAAACATATTTAGTAAATGTAAATGGTAAAATCATAAACTGTAGAATAACTTAGGGAGGGATTGGACATTTGACTGTAAATTACACTGGTTTAATAACCAAGTTATCTTATTCGTTGACTCAAAAACTTTTTTATGATTGGTTCAAACTTTTCAACCAGTAATTTTAATCTTCATGAGGGATAATTATATTTAACATCAGTGGGGATGTAAATAATTTATCCTCCATTGTCTTATCCTTTAAGATCCCTGACAATTATCCCATTGAAATTTTCAATTGCAAGCGTGTTTGCGTAGAAATTAAAGAACAGATGGACAAACGGACAGATTACGTCCTTTACTAACAGTAACAGGATGTTGTCTCTCTGTCTTTATG